>NC_089594.1:61423562-61778149 GCF_019320115.1 Miscanthus floridulus
AATCAAAACACAAGGTACATTGGATTAGGGTTAGGGTGCCATGGTAGTACCTTGAATCAAGGAAAGAGGAGACGAAGAGAAACAAAATCACAGTTGATGAACAAATCCATGAGCTCAATCACCTCCACCAATGGAAACACCACCACCGAACCGACAAAGAACACCAAGGCAAATGGGGAGGAGAGAGGGCGGAAGTCCTGAGCAACTGGAAGGGAAGGGGCTAGAACTCCTAGCGGCAGCAGAGCAAGCCAGAACCGTGGTGGGCGGGCAGGGGGCGACACAGCGGCGGTGGCGTGGGGAGAAGCGAGGGTGGCGAGGAGGGGCGATGGTGGCACGTGGAGAGGCGATGGGGGCGTCGGGAGGGGAGGATGGAGGAAATAACCGAAGTAAAAAAATTTAGGCCGGGTATAAATGAGTTGGGCAACCGACGCGGCACGGTAAAAAAATCAGATCTATGTCGGAACTCCCGGTGTACGTTGGGACTTCCGGCCATCGGGAGTTCCAACCTATGTCGGGACTTCCGACACAGGGAAACTAAAAACCCCTCAAACTTGAACTCACTACACCATGTGGGGCACAAATATGATGGACACTAACATTTTCACAAGTGACTAGATTTCATTCAACCAACACAAAGCAATTATCACTTATGAAAATTATAAAATAGATTTTGAAAGTGGCACACAATGTTTTCTTAATTCTTTTCTCCTAACTAGATCAAACAAAATGTGTGTGCAATGGATCAAGCCACGTTACGAGAATCAATGATATTTAGTTCACTCCTCAAAGCACAAAATCTTGACTCATCTAGGGGCTTTGTGAAGATATGGCTAATTGCTTTTCGGTGCTCACATGGTGAATGGCGATATCTCCTTTGGCTTCGTGGTCTCTCAAAAAATGATGCCGGATGTCTATGTGCTTTGTTCAAGAGTAGTTTACATGGTTGTTTGCCAACTTAATTGCACTCTCGTCGTCACATAAAAGTGGAATCTTGGTTAACTCACATCCAAAGTCCTTTAGTGTTTGCTTCATCTAAAGTAGTTGGGCACAGCAAGCGCCGGCCGCCACATACTCGGCTTCGGCGATGGACAAAGCAATGGAATTTTGATTCTTAGAGCACCAAGACACCAAGGATCAACCATCAAATTGGCAAGTCCCAGTAGTACTCTTTTGGGTTACTTTGCAACCGGCATAATTCGAATCGAAATAGCCAAGTAACTCAAAAGTAGAGCCCTTAGGATACCACAAGCCAAGATTAAGAGTGTGCACTAAATACTAAAAAATTCTCTTAACAGCCATCAAATGACATTCTTTCGGATTAGCTTGAAATCTTGCACACATGCATACGCTAAGCATAATATCGGGCCTAGATGCACAAAGGTAAAGAAGTGATCTAATCATGGAGCGATATACCTTTTGATCGACGTCCTTTCCTCCTTGATCAAGATCAAGATGTCCATTGATTGGCATGGGTGTCTTGATGGGCTTGGCCTTGTCCAAGTTAAACTTGCTCAACATGTCGTTGGTGTATTTGGTTTGACTTATGAACATGCTATCCTTGAGTTGCTTGATTTGAAATCCAAGAAAGAACTTCAACTCTCCCATCATGGACATCTCAAACCTACTTGTCATAATCCTACTAAATTCCTCACAAAAAGCCACATTAGTACTACCAAATATTATGTCATCGGCATATATTTGGCAAACAAAGATATCATTATTGACTTTGCGAGTAAACAAAGTAGCATCGGCCTTTCCTATCTCAAAACCTTGTTTGAGTAGGAAATCCTTTAAGCAATCATACCAAGCTCTAGGGGCTTGTTTGAGCCCATAGAGCGCCTTGTTGAGCTTGTAGACGTGGTTTGGATACTTGGGGTCTTCAAAGCCTGGTGGTTGCTCTACATACACCAACTTGGATAGGGGGTCATTGAGAAATGCACTCTTCATGTCCATTTGATATAGCTTGAAGTCATGGTGGGCGGCATAGGCAAGTAGAATACGAATTGATTCTAGCCTAGCCACCGGTGCATAGGTCTTCCCAAAATCCAAGCCTTCAATTTGAGTGAATCCTTGAGCCACCAACCTTGCCTTATTCCTTGTTACCACGCCATGCTCATCTTGCTTGTTGCGGAAGACCCACTTGATTCCAATCACATTTTGCTAGGGTCTTTCCACCAAGGACCAGACTTCATTCTGAGTGAAGTTGTTCAACTCCTCTTGCATGGCTATCATCCAATCTAGATCATCAAGTGCCTCTTCCACCCTACGAGGTTCCAAAAGAGAAACAAACGAGTAATATTCACAAAAAACTTGCTAAACAGGAACATGCAGTTACCCCTCATCGAATGCTCCCTAATATGTTATCAACGGGATGATCCCGTTGAATGGATTGATGCACTCTAGGATGTGGCACTTGAGTTGATCTTTGGATAGGGCCACCATCATCATCATCATCATCATCATCATCATGGTCATGATTGATTGGAGGATCACAATCATGAGCTTGTGGAGGGTTGACTTCACTTCTTTCTTCATTGTTGAGTTGTGGTTGAGCTCACTCATTGTTGACACCATCTTCATGAGAATGACCTTGTGCTTCATTTGATCTCCCATCTTGATTAATTCTTGTTGCGGAAGCTTCACCATGTTCATTGGATGAAACATGATGAATGGTTGGATAAAGATCATCATGCACAACATGGTCTTCATCTTCGTCTTTGACGGGCTTTACTTCACCAATGGCAAGCTTCTTGATTGCTTTGTGGAGCTTCTTCATTACCTACATTCTTAACATTGACTTGCTCTTTTTGAGAGCCATTGGTTTCATCAAAAGTCACGTCTACCGTGATTTCAATCAAACCGGTGGTTTTATTGAAAACACGATATCCATGTTCGTTAGTACCATAACCAAGCATGCAACCTTCATCAACCTTTAGTGCAAACTTAGAGCTTTTGGATTTCTTGTTAAGTATAAAACACTTGGATCCAAACACTCTAAAGTAGTGCACCTTGGGCTTTTTACCGGTTAGAAGTTCATATGCGGTCTTCTCTTTTCTTGTGAAGATATAAGCGGTTGATGGCATGGCATGCCGTGTTGACCGCTTCCGCCCAATAGTTGGTTGGAGTCTTGTACTCATCCAACATTGGTTTTGCGACTTCTTTGAGCGTTCGGTTCTTCCTCTCCACAACACCATTTTGTTGTGGAGTGTATGGAACCGAAAACTCATGCTTGATTCCTTCTTCATCAAGAAACTCTTCAATCTTGGTGTTCTTAAACTCCGTCCCATTGTCACTTCTAACTCTCTTGATTTTGACATCAAACTCATTTTGGGCTCTTTTTGCAAACTTCTTGAAGATACCTTGGACTTCACTCTTTTCATGCAAAAAGAATACCAAAGTCAACGAGAATAATCATCAACAATTACAAAATCATATTTGTTACCACCAATGCTTATGTAAGCGACGGGTCCAAATATGTCCATGTGAAGCAACTCCAATGGCCTTTCGGTTGTCACAACATTCTTGACGGGATGTTTAGCTCCAACTTGTTTTCTCGCTTGGCATGCGCTACAAATCCTATCTTTCTCAAAAGAGACATTTGTTAGTCCAAGGATGTGTTCGCCCTTTTGAAGTTTGGCCAAGTTCCTCATCTGAACATGGGCAAGTCGGCAATGCCATAACCAACCCATGCTAGATTTTGCCATTAAACAAGTCTCGGGATTTACTCTATTTGATGTGAAATCAACTAGATAGAGTTTCCCTTTTAAATGACCCGTAAATGCAATAGAGGAATCCTCCCTTCTATAGACTTCCACACCCTTATCTGTAAAGAGACAATTGTAACCCATCTCACAAAGTTGTGAAACAGACAACAAATTGTATCTCAACGAATTCACAAGTAAAATATTAGAAATAGAATTATCATTTGATATAGCAATTTTACCCAAATTGAGGACTTCTCCTTTTCCATTGTCACCAAACACAGTATTTCCACTTTGATCATGGCTTGGTTGAAATGATGTGAACATGTCCTTCTCTCCAGTCATATGATTGGTGCATCCACTATCCAACACCCAACTTGTTCCACCAGAGGAATATTCCTACAAAGACAAATTAAGCTTTTGTTTTAGGTACCCAAAAAGATTTGGGTCCTAGGAGGTTAGTCACATAAAATTTGGGCACCCAAACACTCCTTATAATTTCCTTTCTCTTTTGGGCACCAACATACTTAACCACAATCTTGCCATCCTTGCCCCAACAACACATATAGTCACTAGCATAGCATCGTAGAAGTGGTGCTTGTGGCTTGGGGACATCGGATTGCTTTGTCTTGATTGTCTTGGTACTTGTAGGTTGGATCTTTAGAATGTAGACCTTGTTGTTGGCCTTGCATATAAGCTCATCAAGAGCAACGCCCTTGTTGAACTTCACACAAGACACACCATTGATCATGTTCCTTCCATTGGCCTTTTCATCATACCTATTGTAGCCAATGCCTTCCTTGATTGATGGGTGCCTTGATGACTTGTATATAGTCTTGTTAGATTGCTTCTTGACACTTGCACCCATTCTTCAATAGTCATCTTCAACCTATGAATCTCCTTGTCTTTCTTCTCTAACTCAACAAGGTTAGTTGTATATGCATTCACATCAATTTTATAGCATCTTTTACAATCCAACACTAGTGGAGACATTAGAGTCTTCGGTTGCCTTAGGAGAAGTTGAAGTGCTAGCCCAAAGAGTACTATAGTTTAACTCAAGATTTCGGTATTTTTCTTCTAAGCTTGTGAGGCTTTCTTGAGCTATACTCTTCTCATTCTTAAGGCTAGCTACTTGATCATTAATCGAGGAATATTCCTTAGTCAATCTCCCAATTGAGTTATTAGCTAAAGATAATTCAACGGTTAACTTCTCAACCTTCATCTTTTTCTCGGTGATAGATGCTTCAAGTGCAACGTTTTTCTCTCTCTCTTGAGTAATTATATCTCCTTGCATCTCTAAACATCTATCCCTCTTCTTTAATTTCTTCATTAGCGTTTTTATTTTAGTGAAGGCCTTTTTACCAAATTTCTCTATCATAGTTGCTTCAATTTCTTCTATGTTCTCATCACAACTATCATTCTCATCACTAGAGGAAATGGGTGTAGTATGTACCTTCTCTCCTTTTGCCATGAGGCAAGTTGGAGTGTAGTAGTCGTTGTCGATGAGGTTGGAGAAGAGCTTCGGTGGTGAAGATAGGTTGGGAAAAAGTTTTGGTGGTGAAGTTGAGTCGGGAAAGATCATGGTCGGTGAAGAAGAGTGATGGATGACGATGTTTGCGGCTCCCTTCTTCTTCTTCTCATCATCACTTGAGTCACTATCACTTGACTCCCATTCTTCCTCAAGATGAGCTTCACCTCTCTTCTTGCCTTTGTTCTTCTTGTCTTCATCCTTGTTGTGCTTGTGCTTCTTTTTCTCATTAGGACAATCAGCTATGAAGTGACCGGTTTGACCACATCCATAGCAAAATCTCTTTTTGAACCTTCTCTTTCCATCACCATAGGTCTTGCGGTTGCTTTTCTTCTTCATAAACTTTCTAAGATTTCTAATCACAAATGCAACCTCCTCATCGGAATCTTCTTCTCCACTTGAGGAATCATCCTTCACTTTCTTCTTCTTTTCTTGACTTAAACCTAGACCTTCATGTTGTTGAGTTACTTTAAGGGTTGCACTCTTGTTGAATCCCATTGCATTAGGATTTTGATTGTGAGCATTGATTACATCTTCATCTAGACACTCATGATGCTTGAGTTTTGAAAGTTCTTGAGGGGTCATCTCATCATAACCGGGCCTTTCTATGATCATGGACGCTAGCATGTTGTTCTTGGCTCTATAGGTTCTCAACATCTTTCTAGCAACCTTATTGTCATCCCATTCGGTGCTTCCAACAGCTCTTATGCGGTTGACCAATGCCATGAGCCTATCAAACATGGATTGTGTTGTTTCATTTTGCAAGAATACAAATATTTTCAATTCACCATGAAGCAACTCAATGTTGCCTTTTCTCACACTTTTATCTCCTTCAAATGACACTTTCAAAGTATCCCAAATTTGTTTTGCACTTTCCATTCCATTCACTTTTCTAAACTCATCTGGAGCTAGGCTTGACACAAGCAATGCTATAGGCTTGTGCATTTTGATGGAGGTTGTGCACTTCTTCTAGAGTTATCTCTCTATCCTTCATTCGGTAGGAATCATCACACCAACATCCATAACTTCTCAAAGTCTTGCAGGCAATGAGATGCATCTTCATCTTGTAAGACCAATCGGTGTATCTTATTCCATCAAAGTGCGGTGGCTTGCTAATGTTGACGGATGGAGTATGTAGTGTTGAACCTTTCATGAGTTGTCCATAGTCAAAGCTCATGTTTGAATATATTCCCTTTCCATGAGCATGATCACTGGCTCCAATATCACTAGCGGCATCTTTGTTTGTCTTATTCTTGTCACTCATATCATTCTTGCCACTTATTGCATCATCAACCTTCTTGCTCAATTCTTCCTTCATCTTGCTCATCTCATCTTGCATCTTTTTCATTTCATCATGAAAGAGATTGGCTTGAGCACTCATCAACTCTTCAGCTATTTTCTTGGCAATTTTGATGGCAACGGCTTGCATCTTGTTGGACTCCGACATTGTTTCTTCTCATGTGGTGAAGCACAAAGAGAAAACCTTGCTCTGATACCAATTGAATGGATCTAACAATGCCTAGAGGGGGGTGAATAGGCATATCTAAGAATTTACTGCAAATGCTAAGTTCAAATCTGTCAGTCAATGTCAGAAGTCCCGGCGTTTGGGTCAGAACTCCCGACGTTGTCAAAAGTTCTGGCGCAAACGTCAGCAGTTCCGACGCCTACGTGAACTACAAAAGCAGTGCCAAATTTAACTTTGCGGATAAATAATCTTACAACCTCACTTCCTAGTGGTTTGGTGAAGATGTTGAGTCACTCCCTTGATGCCATAATGCCTCCAAACCGTAGATCAAGTCCAAACCCTAAAATGGAAGTTTGGGAGAGAAAGAGACAAACAAATACAAGTAATCTCTAGCAATCACAACAGCAACAATAACAAGCATGCGGGACACAAGGATTTATCCTAAGGTTCGGCAACCCCACAAAGGAGCTCCTACATCCTTGTTGTTGAGGTGACCCCAAGGTAGAAGTCTCTTCCACCTCCTTGCCTCTCTCAAAGTGACCACAAAGGTTACTTGAGCTTTCCACTAAGAAATCGAAGGGTGATACAAACTTGCCAAGGCTCTTCCACAAGATGGAAGCTCTTGGGCAATGCCTAGCTGGCTAGGGGCAAGGCCCCAAGAGTAATAGACGCAAAATCAACCGGCTTGACGAAGAAATCAAGTGCTCAAGCTTGCTAAAGTGATGCTCTCACTTAATCCACTCTCCTTTCACTCAAAACCCTAAGGGAATCGAAGATTAGAGCAAAGGGGGAAGGAGAGGGGTGCTTTAGTTGCTTGGGAGCTATTGAGCACAAAGTGGGTCAGCTGTGAATGAGTCCATAACGGTTAGAAATGAAGAGAGGGGTATTTATACTCCAAGTGAAAATCTAACCATTCAGATCTACGTTGGAAGTCCCAACATAGATCTCGGGACTTCCGATGATAACAGAAAGGACTATTCACATAGGGTCAGAAGTCTGCGCGTGCAAGTTAATGTCGGAACTCCTGACAAACGTCGGGACTTCCGACGTGCGTAGTTAAACAGCCAGTAAAGCTCCAGGTGTCGGGACTCCCGACAAGTTTCAGGACTTCCGACGAGTACAGACAACCAGACAGTCAAAACCAGTGTTTTCCTAAACGCTAAACGGTAAACAGTCGGTCATCTACCGTTTAGCCATTATTCGGGCAAAACATCCCATTAAACGGGCTAAACGGCCAATTAAAACGGGTAAACGGGTGATTAAACGGAAACGGCGCACCACCGTGTAGCGTTTACACGGTGTTTAAATGGGCTAAATGACTGTTTAGGCGAACAGTGGTCAAAACCACTGATGCCGGGACTCCCGGCTTGGGTCGGGACTTCCGGCTGTCAAAAGTTCCTACTCATGTTGGGACTTTCGACGTCCACAGTCACCTCGCAGGCTAAGTGACTTGGTGTCAGAACTTCTAGCAAGAGTCGTGACTTCCGACTATCGGGAGTTTCGCCTTACGTCGAGACTTCCAACACCGACAGTCATAGAAAAATAATCTACGTGCTCGTGGAGTGCTAGAGTGTCTCTCTTTTGATTTAATTATTATGCTTGCGCACTCTATCTTCCTCAGACCAACTAAATTTGCATCCCTCTTTATAGTGTGGCGGATCCTAAACTCAAAAGCAAAAATAAAACCTTTGGAGAGCGCTTTGAGTTCGTCCACCTTTACAACTTCAAAAATTGAGGGATACCATTTCATCTTTATCAACTCTTTGATTCTTTCATGGGACTAATAGCTGCAACGTATCTCATTAAGATCACATTAGTCCCTAATTTAGATGTCATCAATACACCAAAACCCACATAGGGGGCAAATGCATTTTCACTACGCCCCAGCGGTTGCGGCGTTCTTGCTCACCAGCGTGATCAGAGTTTGTTGCCCGTACCCTGAGCTTTTTAGCCTTAACTACGAAAAGAGTCAGAATACATTAAAGAGTATATCTACTCGATGGACATTCTCTGTGCCTGACCCTTTCTCACATTAAAAACATAAAGGCAAGGTTTGTAGAAACAAACGCAGAGTAAAACTAGTCAGACCACAAGAAACCTATGCCCCAGTTGCTACGGCGTTTTTGCTCATAGCATGATTAGAGTTTTTTTGCCTTCACCCCGAGCTTTAGCCTCCGCCTTCCTAGGAAGGGTTTGGAGGGGCCCACCAACAGAATCTCCATCGAGGAGAGGCTAGTGGGTCACCCAAGTCAATCCGACGGCTAGAGCCACTGCCGAGAGAAAGGCAAGGAGTAGTAGGATGCCCCATGCGGGTTATGCTGACTCTATCACGAACGATGGACCCAGATTCCACTCAGACATGTCAGATAAGAGCTCCCCTAGCCTGTCACTCAAGCCTTTAAGGTAACTTTACCAACCCCATTCTACTTTTCCAGTGCATGAGCATTCATTCATCCATTCTCATGCATGCATGCATTCATACATTTGGTCATATACTCATCCATACATTCATCCCATACATCCAAGCATTGCATATGCAATTGTTGCATCACAACACTTCACATCGCGTCACGAAGCGGTAGTCGTCTCATTCAACATGAGCGGCGATCGACCAGGGTTCGAAGGCCAACCCACAAAGGGCTCGAGGCTGCCTCGCATCAAACAGAGCCAGGGGAGAAAATGCAGGTGAGCCCCAGTGGTCTTTGCCCAACTTGCTTAGAAGTAGACAGGGTCATCTTGACATTCTTGTTTTCCTAACCTCGAGCCATGCCCATGGAATCTCCATCGAGGGGAGGCCAGTAGGCCCCCTGGGTTGGTCTCTAGAATGACTTAGGCATCTGCTAGGAGGCAGATTAAGGAGCAGTGGAATGCCATATGAGGGCTATGCCGACCCCGTTACGAATGATGGACCTGGATTCCACTCGAACATGCCCGTTAGCGAGCTCACCGAGCGTGACACTCGAGCCATCGAGGCAAGTGACGTTAGCTCAACCCTTCTGGTTGCGGAAACCGTGGACAGGGTGACAATCACAAAGATGAGCTGACCCCTCCACCGTACCCCTACAACATGTGGGGTTTGAGGGAAGTTGGACTCACAAGGAGACCGAATGTGTGGTCATAGAACGATAGCTTGGATCCTAGTGAGGCAGGTTAAGGAGCAGTGGAATGTCACATGAGGGCTATGTCGACCCCATTACGAACGACAGACCCGGATTCCACTTGGACATGCTTGTTAGTGAGCTTGCCAAGCATGACACTCAAGCCATCGAGGCAAGTGACGTTAGCTCAACCCCTCTAGTTGTGAAAACCACGGACGGGGTGACGATCACAAAGACGAGCCGACCCTCGACCGAACCCCGACTACGCACGAGGGCTCTAGGAAAGTTGGACTCGCAAAGAGATCGAATGTGCGGTCGCAGAATGATAGCTTGGATCCTAGCAAGACAGGTTAAGGAGCAGTGGAATGCCACATGAGGGCTATGCCGACCCTGTTACAAACGATGGACCCAGATTCCACTTGAACATGCCTGTTAGTGAGCTCACCGAGCGCAACACTCGAGCCATTGAGGCAAGTGACGTTAGCTCAACCCCTTCGGTTGCAGAAACCACGGACGGGGTGACGCATGAAACTCGACCGACCCCTACCGAGCCCAACGGGGCTTGAGAGATTGAGTCGCCTGACCCCTACTCGAGAATTCAATCGACCGCGTAGGTCGCGGTCGGGATAGACAAGGGCGAACATCCTGACCGGTAGGGACACAAGAGTCTGTGGCCCTATGAAAGAGCACCAAGGTGCTTAGCCTCCAACCAACTCACTAGTCGGTCATAGGCTCGAATGCTACACCCACCCAGTGTGCTTGCATGGACCCAGCAGAAGACAAACTACCGACGAGTTTCTCCCTCAGGGGCTGGGCGCCTACGTCTACTCGGTGCACCTCCGTGGCCTTCGCTAGAACTCCCCATAGAGGTTGGGCGCTAGTATCCCCCCGGGATGCCTCCGTGGCCTTTGCCAGTTTTCCCCGTAGAGGCTAGGCGCCTAAATCCTACTTGGTTACCTATGTGGTACAACAAACAAGGGGGAGGCCGCTATTTATAGGGTGGAGCAGGGCGAGAAGGCCAACCGTCCACCTAGATTCATGCGCCCACTGCTCCACATCCCATCACCTCCCTCCGAAGATTGTGCACACGCTGTCTCTAGTCGTGCCCTCGAAGGATACGCCGAATGATGGTTCATCCGTTCAATGGGCCAAGAACCGTCGCGGGTAAGAAGAAATCCAGAGCTAAAAATGCTCCTATGGCTAATTCAGGACTAGGAGTTCAAAGGCTAGCCTGCCATGGGTTCACAGCTACTCCAGGGCACCCTTTGAGCGAGGGGTGGAAAGGAATGGGGCCACTAGCAGCCAGTACCCATGCGCACGAGCGCCGCGGGCATTCTGGCCCACGTTTGAGTCTTGGTCGGTTCCCAGTCCATGGTTTTTCCTCAAAAAAGGCAATGAGCCCTTGGGACCAGCCGAACGGACCCAAGAACTATATGGAGTGGTCGCCAAGAGTCTGGCATCAGTCACCAGCTGACCCATGTCGGACCCCTATGAACAGGAAGCTAGGGCCCCACTCGGACTAGCCCGTTAACAGCTCAGCAAGCACCATGTTTCGTCCATCGAGGAAAAACATGGTACAGCTCAGCCCCTCCATTTTTTTAAAAAAAACGCTTGAGGGATGACGATCATAAAGATGAGCCGACCCTTGACTGGACCCCTACTATGTGCGGAGGCTCGAGGAAAGTTGGACTCATAAGGAGACCGAGCGCGCGATCGCAATATGAAGGCACACCGATCGAATCCTAGGGGACCGAAATCGAGAAAAATCTTTCCGACCTCTTGAATCCTACAGTTACATGCCCCTAAGAAGACCGATCCTGACAAAAGGAAACCACTACCCGACCAGGACACGCCGTGGGCTACAAAAACAGTGGCAAAGCTGGAAGAAAATTGAGGGGGTGCGACTAAAAAACCGAGTGATTAAGAAATCTATGTCCATGCATTTTTGAAACGATGAACCATGGTTTTATTTTTTACTTTCGTCATCTCTTCTTTCTCCATGTGGCAAATAAGGCAATTATTCATAAATTTATCACCAATGTGATTGCGTAAAGTTGTTTTCACAATCATTATGCCTGAAAAAAAATCCTCTCAACTCTCTATCATGTTTTTAGTCTCCACCATTCTCTGAGAATGCTTGCTTGTAATTCTCGGCATTATTGGCACTATCAAGCTCTGGTGTTTTTGTTTTGGATGGAAAACCGTTCCATCGGCCTAATAAAAGAACATATAAATTTGTACTCAAACACAAATAGCTAGCCTAACACTGTAGACCATTGTAAAAGTAAAACAATAACCGGTTATAGCTTTAAGCCCGCATTGGAATGTAGAAATTTCATAGAAAGTGTATAATAATTTCAGAAACAGTTTATTTTTCACAGGAAAAATGTAGGAACGGAAAAAAAATTCTCGTATTACAAAGGGACCAAATTTGTACATAAAATCAGATTAATTAAGAAAGACAAAAAAGGCATGGCTGCATGGGAGCATCTAATTTAGTTTCATACCAGCCTAAATCCTTGATGCTTGTTGGGTGTTGGCCTGTTGGGTAGCCAGAGCACTCCAGCGATGGAGCCGGTCCTAGGCTCGTAGCTGGATAGCTGCGGCCTACAGAGTAGCCGGCCTCCGGGTGACGCCGTGACGGCAATCTTCGCTGGATGCGCAAGAGCGAGGCAAGGGCGGCGCGGGCCTACGGAAGCTAGAAGCCGAGAAGAAGGAACGACGTGGACTTGCTGAAACGGAACGACGGAAGATGGAACGACGTATCACAATAACAGCCGGAGGTTACGAGAAACAATCGATCTTGCAGTTCCAGGCCTTCCTTAATCGAAGTTGTAGGTTGGGCCACTGGGCTGTGGGGGGTGCAGTCTATTGGACTTTGGGGTGCATAAAGGGTCAAAATCTGAGTACTATAACTTGAAAAGAAAAATTAGGGTGGTGCATCTGCACCCACGGTCAATAACTGGGCTTCACCCCTGTACAAAAAGAAGGCCAAGGCCATTAGAGTCTTCCCGTCTAGAAAAGCCTCCAAAGAAGTATTCTACTCCTCCGTAGGCTCGGGGGCTACTGTCGGGTATCGATATTAGGGATACCTAAAGCAAGGAAGTTAGCGCCCATGCTAACTTCCCTAGATGGGGCAAGGCGTATTAAAAAGTCTCGCCCGACCCCTAGGCCGTGGACTCCATCTCGCCCGACCTCGAGGTCGTGGGCTCTGTCTCGCCTGACCTCTTGGGTGCGGGCTTTGTCTCGTCTAACCTCGAGGTCATGGGCTCCGTCTCGCCCGACTCTTTGGGTGCGGGCTCCATCTCGTCCGACCCTAAGGACGTGGGTTCCATATTGTCCAACGATGACCCATACCGCCGCCAACCACTCTACGTCAAGGCATATGGGCCTGGGTCAAAGCTCTAACGCCAGGGAAGAGACTAGCATGCCTCGAAGTAACCTATGGCCATGACGGGCCATACTTGAGGATTCATATCAAGAACAGCTTCGCGTGTACCGATGTTGTTCTGCCTAACCCTCGTACAGATGCTGACAGGCGCGACAGTTCACCGTGATGTCCACCAGAACAGAGTGGGATGCAATAACCGGTGGATGACGCCTACGCATGGCGCCAGCGATGAACAGGGCCATGACGTGGAGCCATCCCTATTGACATCTACAGGATCAGCGGGACCCACATGAAGGAGAAGAAGGATCCAGCGATCCTGCAAGCCTTCTTCTCTCTCGTTCTTCTCCTTTTCCTCCGTTGTAACCCGTGCTTTCTCTTCACCTATAAAAGGGGGAAGCAGGGTGCCCCATGAGGGGGAGGCGGATCCAGATCCGCACAAGACCGAACCATGAGATAAAACACAAGAGCACGACATGAGCACACGGCTGAGCAGCGATTGAGCTCTCAGCACCCGTTCACTCCTTTCACCAGAGACTTAGGATCCTTTCCCTCTCTTGCCTATTTATAACCCCTACTGCAAACCAAGTGCCGATAACACGAGTAGCAGCAAACTGGACGTAGGGACATTCCGTCCGAACCTGTATAAACCCTTGTGTCCTCCGAGCACACCATCCGAGCCAGACGCGCAAATACAAATTTACTCGTCGGTGGTCCGAAAACACCGGCAGAATGCAGTAACTTTTTCATAACACAAAAAGAAAAAAGTACCCAAAAGTTTGTTTGACCAAAACAAGAGAACTAAAATTTGTTCATTTATTACATGACCACCACTTTGTTTATCTAACTAACTCAATTTTTGCTGGAAGATCTCATCCTCTATCTTGACAGATAAGTCCTGTGCCAGAGGGATCATCTCCTGCTCAATGTCCTCCAGCTCAGTGTTGCGTCACATCACCCCCACTCGAAGATTGTGCGCAGCTACCTCTGGACGCTCCCTCGAAGGACGCGCAGGATGACGGTTCGCCCGATAGATGGGCTGAGAACCGTCATAGGTAAGAAAGGGATACGCGGCCAAAAACACTCCCACGTCCCATTACGGCCCACGAGCTCGAAGGTTAGCCCACCGACGGGTTCACAACCGCTCTAGGGCACCTTTAGAGCTAGGGGTGGAAAAGGATGGGTCCGCTAGCGGCCAATACCCAAGCGCACGAGTGCTACGGGCATCCCGGCTCACGTTCGAGTCCTGGCCAGTGCGCTGTCCATGGTTTTTCCTCGAAGAAAGGTAGCGAGCCCTTAGGACCGGATGAACGAATCCAAGAAGTATATGGATTGGCCATCAGGAATCTGGAGTCGATCACCAGCTGACCCATACTGGACCCCCGTGAATGGGACACCAAGGCCCCACTCGAACCAGCCCGTTAACAGCTAACCGAGCACCATGGTTCGTCCACCGAGGAAAACATGGCTTGGCTCAACCCCTCTATTTTATCGAAAAAAACGCTTGAGGGAGAACGATTGCAAGACGAGGTGACCCCTCGATCGGACCCCCGCAACGTGTGGGGGCTCGGGGGGAATTGAACTCGCGAAGAGACCGAATACACGGTCGTGTGACAATGGTGGATCGATCGGGTCCTAAGAGGGGCCTGAATTAAGGAAAATTCTCTCCGATCCCCAAAGAAATCCCACAGCTACATGCCCTTGAAAGAAGTCCGATCGCAACAGAAAAGGATCGTAACCCACCAAGGCGTTCCGTGGGCAGCAGAAGATCGAAGCCCTCAAAGTCTCCATCTGAAAAAGACTACGAAGGAGTATCCTACTGCTCCGCGAGCTCGGGGACTACTGTCGGGTATCAGTATTAGGGATATCCAAAGAAGGGATCTGAGGACCGTGGATGACAACTCACCTAGATAATCAAGGACGTATTTTAGTCTTGACCGACCCCGAAGGAATGGTTTCCGCCTCGCCAGACCCCTTGGGCACGGGCCCCATATCGCCCGACCCCGAGGGTACGGGAGTCATCTCGCCCGACCCTGAGGGCACAGGCTCCGTCCCGCCCGACCCTAAGGGTGTGGGCTCTGTCTCGCCCGGCAGGGTCCGTACCACCCCAACCACTACGGATCCAAGCGTGTGGGCCTGGGTCAAACCTCTGACACCAGAAGGCGCGCGGGCACGCCTTGACACGACCAATGGCCACGACAGGCCATGACCGAGGGTTCGCATCGCCAGTAGTGACGGGTGCGTGGGCGTTGTGCCGCCTAATCCCCGTACGGCCGCTGACAAGCATGTCGGTTCACCACGCCGTCCACTAGGACGGGATGGAACACCACGACCAGCTGATGACATCGAGGCATAACACTAGTGGTGAATAGGAGCCCGACGTGGAGCCATCCCCGTCACCATCTACAGCATCGGCGGGACCCGCATGAAGGAGAAGAAGGACGCGGCGGTCCCAGAGGGCTTCTTCTCCTCGATTTTCTCCCTCTTTCTCTCTCTCTCTATTCTCTTTTTCTGATGTAATCTACATCTTCCGCTTCTTAGTGTATCTTTTCGCTTCCACATATACATCATTTTAATTAAAAAACAAAAAAATACAGGTACCAAATAATTAAAATTCAAATTTTTTGGTGCATCCCTAAATTAGTTTGTTTATACTTTTTTATCAGTTTCCTAATATCTTTCTCTCTTGATAACGTTCACACACATTGATTCCTTTGATTTATAAGAAGCGAATAACCACACAAGCTTGAATCATTTGTTCTCTGATTGCGAAGGAATTGTTCAGCAGCTGGACAATATGTATAGTTTCCGTAATTTGAGTGGACAAACTCGCCTCTCTTCTCCGTGCATCTCCACCAACCAAACATGCAATCCGAGGACGGCGAGTCTTAAAATTTATTTGATTCACTTAAGGTTGGATTATGCCCAATTAATAAATTTGATAAACATAGATAGTGATGTCCGAGAATTATATAGTAGATTATACGTCCCGTTGCAACGCGACCGGCATTTTTCTAGTATAAATAAAGAGGAAAACAAAAAAAAAATGAGCAAAAACAGGCAATGTATGCCCAGTTGCCAACGTTGGCGCGCTAGAACAAACTGAACTCGGTCGTCGCACGTCATCATATATCTGAGTTGACAGCCCTGCAGTTGCGGCGGATCTCCCCGCGTCCGCCGGTGCGCACGCCGACGCGTCCCATCTTGCGCACGGCGTTCCCGAACTCCTGGAGGAAGTACCCGCGCCTGGTGAGGCGGTGGATCATGCCCGCGGCGCGGCGGTCGGACAGCAGCGCGGCGTCGGAGGCGAACAGGCCCCGCCCCAGCTTGAGGTTGACGTAGTAGTGCGCGTCGAACCGCCCCGCCGGGCTCCCGGGGTCCATGGCCACCGCCGTGACGTTGTTGGACGAGGCGACGCGCGCTGGACCGCACCGCGCGCGGAGCTTTGCCGCGTACGCCGCATTCAGCGTCGGGTCGGCGCCGCCGGAGGTGCGGAAGCCGGAGAGGCGCGACGCGAAGGTGTTGCAGTGGGCCACGCCGATCGTGTGCGCGCCTGCATGCGTGAGTGCACAAGATTGATTAATTGTTTGTACTGTGCTGTACTAGTAGGTGAGTGTGATGATAGACGGAGCTCGGAGCAGAGCATGTTGCGGTCTGCGCGACTGATAAGTCATGACTATAAATATTGTTGACTGATTCGTTACGAGAGGAAAAATACTATTTATTAGCTGACAAAATATAGATTATAAGCGAATAGGTGTCGGTGGTTGAGCTACTATTTCGTGCGCGCGCGGTGGTGCAGGTAGTTCTGTACACGCTAGCGGCCGCGCAACCCAAATCCAAAGCCTGGATATCGGCGAATGCGGTCCAACACTAGTGGCATTTGGTACGGTTTGTACTGATTAACTTATGGTAGTGTACAAAAAATGTTTTGCTAGAATTTTGAGGGTATCATGTAATCCCTTCCCATTCAAAAAAATGCAATTCTTATCTTCGACAAGTCAAACGAAATTTAAGGTTTGATTAAATCATATAAAAAATATTAAAATTCATGATACAAGATACGTATTATTGAATAATATGCAAAGTGTGCTTTTTTTCTTCTTTTTTTGGCGTGTGGAAACACAACTACTATATGATGGTACGCAGGTCATGGAACCTCAATCAATTAATGGCCATGAGCCCAATCAAACCCTCGCATTGCTGTTGCTGTTGCAGTACAGCTTGCATTGCTGCTAGGATAGGATAGGATATGCTTGGGCAAATTAGAGGATGTTAGTTAGCATTATTGGTTGGCAGTTACTACCCGTTAGCTGCAGGAAGTGATCCATGCCATCATTGGTTGCTGTGGTTACTGAAGATTCTTCCATACATGGTGACACGTTTATTAGCCGTCCAAATCTTCCGTGCGTGGCTCTATCATCAGCTGAGGATGGCACATCACAGGCACAGGATCATCCATCGATGCACGGACTGGCATATAAAAGTAAATGTGTGCCTTAATTCCTGTGTTGCCCGGCCGCAGGCAGTCTCACCACACCATGGTTTATTTGATTAAGCTGGTTCGGCGATTCGGTCATCAACACTATCTTTTTGTTTTAATATATTGTGGTTTATTTATCTTAAGAATGGTTCAACACTCCAATATCTGCCGAGCAAGTTATTATTGCTCACAAATGTAATTTTGAACGTACAATGAGTTCCTAATGTATATATAAGCTCCCTTTCCCTAAAGAAAAATGACACTTTAAATACTTTGGCTCGTGGGTGGGAGAGTACGTGGTTAGTACAAATGGCTCATCACCTTTTTCGTTAAAATGAAGGAGCAGTCTCGAGTTTGCTTTTGACGTGGAACAAAATGGATAATATATATACTACGCCTAACTAACTCGTTCCGTACGTGCAGTCTTGATGACACATATGACATGCACCACGCATATTATTGGGTCACCTATACTAGCAGTACTACTTCAGCTTCTTTTAGATGCCTGATCCTTCTGCAAATTAAGGCAAGCAAGCATGCAACAAATCTGGTGGCTTGCCTTGCGTCATTAAAAGAAAATCTAATCTTTTTACGGCAACGCACCCGGCTAATAAAATTCAGCCTGGCCGATGGATAAATTTGCAGCCTGTGTGACGAACTCCTGCTAGCAGATTTCAGTCCAATCTCAAATGGAAATCTCGAACGGTACGACCTGATTTTTTTTATTACGCAGTCGAACTGTGAGCTAGCTACTTACTGTAGCTACTAGCTTATCAGGAACGAACGGACGGCCACGCATGATCGGCGCACGATGCAAATGCTTGAGCAGTCCGGCCCGGCCGGTGCACCGACACGCATGACGCATCACGAGCCGCTGCCCGCTAGCTGCACGCGCCGTGGTGCGCGTGGTGGTTGTCCCATCGTTTTCGCCTCATCTACCACATATAGCTACACTTTGGCCGCGGCCTCATGGCATCATCGTCGCATCCACCTGCAATGCAAGTCGCGTAGTATTATCTATCACCACCACGCGCATGCGTACGTACGTGCACGGTCTCCAGGGCCGACGCGCGCGCGGCGCCCGCCGTCGCCGTCGCCGTCGCGGTGCATGTGCCTGCATGCTGCTCCACGCAGTGTCGACCGGTCACGCCACGCACAGAGCACCTCCTCTCGATTGGTAGCTAGTAGATCAGTAGCTCTATGTACAGTGCATCTATACTAGCTAGCCGTAGTGACCACCGCACTGTACTCATCGTGTGTGTATTTTTTATTTGTATATCAACATTTTAATTCGATCATCGATCTGATCTGTCAATCTGTGCAATCGTCGACACGTACAGTACAGTGAGCTAGGCAAACTACAGAGGTTGACGTTTGTGCGTGGATTTCTGGGCCTCCCGTGTGGTGCATTGGTATGCACGCAAGTTTCATCATCTTGCAGCTCTAGCTGTAGCTGGTCACTACACATAGCTACTCCTACTTATAATTTGGAATTTTTACTAGGAGCAGTATACCGAACCGACGCGCGCGTCAGCGTCACGCACGTACCTGAGAGGATGACGAGGTCCTTGATGTCCAGGCCCTTGCTACCGAAGTTGGCCTCCAGGGTGCTGAAGTTGTTCGACGGCGAGGGGATCTTGGCCAGCGCCTCCGACGCCCGCGACACCACGCCGTCGCGCCGCCCCAGCTGCACGTCCCACAGGTCCCGCCCGAACTGCATATATGCAACCACACGCACTGGCAGTCAGCCAGCCATCCAGCAGCTAGAGTGTGCGTTTGCTCTGCTCTACAGTACAACGTACCTGGAACGAGACGGCGTCCCTGGCGGCGAGCGCCACGATGTCGGCACAGGAGACGGTGCCGGGGCAGATGGCCTCCAGCACGGCCTTCACGGTGTCGATCACGTCGAAGCCGCCCAGCGACCCGTTCGGCGCCGCGTCCTTCTCCGCCGTGTTGCCCGCCGTCGAGTCGATCAGCACCGACGCGTCGCATCCCTACCATTCATCATCATATCGGTGACCCACTTCAGTTCAGTTATATATACATGCATGTATGCGCAGCAAGCGGCCAACTGACGATAGATGATGGTTGCTTCTGTACCCTGACGAAGCAGTCGTGGAAGAAGAGGCGCAGCAGCTTGGCGGGGAGCGCGGCGGGGTCGGCGGCCACGCGCGCCACCACGATGTCGCGCACCACCGCCTCCGCCGCGGGGCAGCTGCGCCAGTAGAAGTGCGCCTTCAGCACCGCGCCGTCGCACCCGCCGCCGCCCGCGACCACCAGCATCGCCGCCACGACCGCCAGGAGGCGGACGGCGCCGAGCAGTGGCGACGTCGGCGGCAGCGTCGTCATCATGCTGCAGCTCCGAGCCATTGGACGACTGACTCGTGACGTGAGAGTGAGAGAGAGATAGCGATCGGGTGGATGTGCCGAGTGAGTGATGGAATGGAAGCCAAGTAGGCTATATAATTGCGGTGAGAGCGATTAGTTATTAGTACTCCGTATTTGTTAGCACCGAATCAGTCAGTCCAAGCAAATGAGGTGAGGCCTAATTGAGCTCTTTTACGGTGGTTGGGGTACTTCTGGGTTCCTCTTAGTTCATAAATAATTAATTAGTACTAATTAATTTTATGAGTGGAAGGTTAATAGGGTAATTGCGGCTCCCCTCCCCCAGCTACCCCTCCCCCATGCGCACCCGAACCCGCACGCCTCGCCCACGCGCCGAGCAGTTCCGTGGACGCGAGGCTTCCCTGCCCTCGGCCTTAGCCGCGGCCGCCTCACCCTCGACCTCGCCATCGCGCGGCACCGTCACCACCGGCCTGCCCTCGCCACCACCGGTCTCCTCCCCTCGGCACCCCTCGCCCACGCGCACCGCCGCCGCCGCATGACTTCCTCTCGCTGTATGCCGCCGCCGCCGCCAAGGATGCTCCTCTCCTACTCCACGACTACAAGGCGACGACGCACGAGCACAACTTCCTCTCGCTGTACGCCGCCGCCGCCGCCAAGGACGCTCCTCTCCTGCTCCACGACTCCAAGGCGCCGCCGCCTGCCTCTCAAGGTCTGCATCTGCATGTTTTCTTCATTCTCTTTTCTTCCTCGATCTCATGGCAATTCTACTCCCTGTTCGATCGACCTCCGTCCAGTATAATAGTGTTAGGTAGATCTGCTGCTTGTAGTTCCTTATTCGTGCCTGGATCAACCGGAGAAGAAAACCTTGCAAGGCAGCTTGTAATAACTAATATCAAATTAGCCTGTTCCTCGCACTGACGCGTGATGATTGATATGTCTTATATTTGTAATCTTGCCGTTACCGTGAATCCATGTAGCAAAGCAAATATTGACGCACAAGCAATATTCAGATCCAGGCAGTGCAATTTTGATTTGGGTAGGCACTTGGTGTTCCTCATAGGTTGTTGTGTTGCTAGATCGAAATTGGCCAGATCGGTTTGCCTTGTGTTAGATAGTTTACTCAATGTGTTAGTGGGGTCCCAAAAGTGCTAAATCGAAATTGACCGGATCGATTTGCCTTGTGTTAGATAGTTTACTCAATATGTTAGTGAAGTCCCAAAAGATCTAGTCTACACTTTAGTAACCTACTCCGATCATATTAGTTAGTTGTTTTCTACGAGTGCCAAGGGGAGCGCGGACGCCGCTGGGCCCGGATCTTGCCTCCTCCACCGCCATCGGCGGATCTACGCGGTGTCGGTGTAGGAGCCCGGCAACCCTCCTCATCCTCCTCCACGGTGTCGATCCCCGCCATGGCTACTGCCCGGACCACCGCGTTCGCGAGCGCACCTCGCCGCCCGCAGCCTCCCGCCAGCGGGGATGGCCACCGTCGCCGCGAAGGGGAGCGCGGACGTCGCCGGGCCTGGATCTCGCCTCCTCCACCGCCATCGTCGGATCTACACGGTGTTGCCATTCGCCAGGGACTGGTGAGGAGGGATGGCATGCCCTGGAAGCCGCAGCCCTGCCCTCGCACTCGCCGCCGCAGCCACCGCCCTCGTCCTCACCCCACTCGCCACCGCAGCACAAGAGAGAAAAGAACAGAGCGACTGAGAGAGAGGGGTCGGCCTGCGTTGGTCCGAAGAGAATTATACGTGAAAAGACTGTAGTACTTCAATCATCCCTACTGCTCTAAACATTATTTTTCTACCATTGATTTACTGTTCTACCCTCAATTACGTAAAATAATTTCAAAAATAGAAAAATTTTCACTTTTTTCATATACTGATCCGATCAATTTTAGTATGCACCCGGTGCGTATGGTCCTACCATTTAGTACGCACTTGGTTCCTCCCGGTACCTCTTAAATTGGTTCCTCTGGGTTCCTTTGCCTTTTTAGCCGTTGAATCTGTAACACCTCGGGTGTTAGCCTTGCATAACTTGACTTGCATAACATGAGCATGAGCATCAAGCATTCATAAATCATCATTTGCAATTGAAACATTTGATTGAAACATATGAAACATTTCTTGTTATCTCATGTTCCTTGTAGCATATGCATATGATCTTGTGCAAATAAATGCTAGTGTGTAATGTTGGTCACTATAACACCTTAGCTATACTTAGGTTAACAAAAGGAACCTTGTTCATGAAGACCACATTTCTTGATCAAGCATTTAAGTGTTATTTCATGTGTTGATCTGAATGGCTATATGTGTGACTACTTCATGAAATGCTTAAATGACCTTGCAAATTGTTTTAACATGCTTAGAGTATCATCATGAACAACTTTGGTATTTAGTGCTAGGGCTAGTTTGGTCATTTAGCCATAGTTTGAGTGTGTATCTTGATTTCAAAGTGACATGTTTGACTAAAGTTGAACTAGGTGTTAGGAACCTTGCATGGAGGAGTTCACTAAAGCAAAGTTGTAGTGTTTGACATAAGGAACAACTTTGATTTTTGGGCCTTTGACTGATTCAGCTCCTAACATGTTTGAAATTGGATCACAAGAATCATCACAATCCTGATTTCAACACTTAACAAATTTTCTAAGTGTTTGCTCGACTGTCAGCCTGACAAGCCGACTTTGAGCATGATTTTACTCGGTTTAGGTTGCGAATTAGAGTATGCTGCTTTAACAAGAGTTGGAGATGGTACATGGTTCTACAACTTCTATTCAGTACATTTGCACGAAGGAGCCACCGTTTAGCCGGTAAATCAACGAGAAAACGCGCTGTCAGGCTCGGCCATCGCGCGACTGACGAAACTGAATCGCGTTGATCATGGCCGACCGGTTTCAGATGTTGTGCGCCGCGTGTCCCCGGCGGCGGCCGCGCGTCGCCAGCGCCCTGACCGCGCAGGCCACGCCGCGCCCGGGCGTGCCTTCTTCACGCCAACGCCCGCCCGCACTCACTCGCGCTCCATTTCAGCTTCGCCTCGGCCTCTTTTCTTCGCCGCAGCAGCAGCCGAGCGCCCTCAGCTCCGCCGTCGCCATAGCCCCGCGCAGCTCACGCCCGGCCACTCCCGCACCACCGTGATAGCTCCACCGTCTTCCCCGCACCCCGTAGCTTCTTCCCGTGCCCGCCATTCGCGCTTGGTAAGCCTCCACCGCGTGCACAGGCTCGCCGGAGTTCCGCCGTGAGCCCCGTCGTCGTGGCCACGCCGCTACCGTCCTCCTCCAGCTCCGTTAGCTAGCGCACTAGGTCCTCCAGCGTTCATAGATGCTTGTCCACGCGTTGATTTGAACCCCCGTAGCCTTCACCGGCGTTTCACCGTCGACCCGCACCTCCACCCCGCCATGGCCGCCGCCGTAGCCACTAGCTCCGATGAGAAGGCCACCCAAGTAGCTCAATCGCTCCGCTAAGTCGAGTAGGTCATCGTGTTATGATGTCACCGCCGGCGAGTTCGCCGTCGGCGAGCTCTGGCCGCGCCAGCACCGCGCAGCGCCGCTGCTCTGCTTCGGGTCGATGACATGTGGGGTCCCCTGACCACCGGGTCCCACCGGTCAGCGACTGCAGTAGTGAAGGATGGCTCATTTTGATTCCAGTTTTTGATTTGTTTGGTTATTTTTGTATCTGCAGTTTGCTAACTCCAAAAATGTTGAAATAAATATTGTTGTGTTCCTTAAGAAGTGTAGTATTTAAGAAAAATATGTTCTTGGATTCAACAGTAGAAATTTCTGGAGATTTAAATAGGGTTTGCAAATGTGCTTTTGAATGCATTCAAATTTGTTTATTTTATATCTAGAGTTCCTGTGCTCCAAAAATTATAAAATTTTTGTGGTAGGCTATTCTTGTCATACCTAAGCTTGGATAAAAGTTTGAGGACCAGTGCATGTGTAGATCTATAGTTATAGATTTTTCTTTTATAAATAGTTAATCCTTGCATGAATTTTTATAAATTCATTATGAGTCCAAAATTCATGAAATTTGTTGGAGGTGATACTAGTACCATATGGATGTTAAGAAAAATAAGAAATCTGTTGCTTGACACTTTTCAATAGGATTTTCCATTTATGCTATTTCAAGCCTTGCTTCCTTATCATTTTTGTATAGAATGTTCTACTTAGTAAAATGACCTGAAATTTTTATAGTAGTCCTTTGATAGCATTAGTAAGGCTCTGTAAATTTTTGAGAATTTATTAAGCACATCTGATATATGTTTATTATTTAACCTAGATATCTGAATAAAATAATAAAGGCAATTTAATAAATAGTTTGGGCTTTGCCATTATATTATCTTAACTATGTTTGGTATGCTTAAACTGTTGGTAGGTTCTAGGTTGTCAATTTGTGAATAATTACATGAAGTAGAGGTGTTATTACTTTACATTGCATGTTAAGTCATTTCCGGACTGATTCTAGAAAATGATGAGTTGCATGTTGAAACTGATGTAGACTGTAAAAATGGTTAATAACAAAGTTGTAGAAAATTTGATAAGCTTTCCAGAAAGTCCAAGATCACTAGATTTGGAATTGTCGAACTCCAGTTATGAGTAAAACAAATAGATACTGTTAATGGCATAGTCGATGCTTTGTAGAAGTAGTTAAGTAGTAAGCAAGAAGAGATATGCACCTACTCAAACAACGTGATGCACTTGTTAACATATATGCATTCGTAATACTCATACCATACTCATGCATCTAGGATCGGAGGAAGAGATCACGTTGCTGGAATTCGAAGAAGCCGAGGAAGGGAACCCGCAGGAGAATCCGCAAATCCCCGCTCCCGAAGGCGTGGAGCAGAACCCTGAAGAGCTTCCGGAGTGCCCTGACCATCGTCCTACTTCCTTTCTGCGAGGCAAGCCCCGGAGCATTATAAGTCTCCCAGTAATTTACAAATGTTTACTTACGTATTTATGATTGATGCATTAGGTTATAAGAGTTGAATGAAACCACTTGATGCATGTACATTCCTTGTCCAGATATTAACCCTTTAACCGGTATAGGTCCAGGATCGAATTTATGCTTAGCCATGCTTAGACCGGTAGAAGTCGGGTGATGTCCTGTCACCTGCGAGATATAGGTGGATACCGGAGCACGGTTGGCTATATCTGCTATCGTGGAACAGAACCATGTGGTAAAAGTAAATTGAGACCGGACGGGAGGTCGATAGGGAAACAACAAGGCATGGAGGTCTTGGGTGTGGACTTATCCCCGTCTGTGTCGATCAAGGACCGTACCGTTGTTGGAACTTCTGACAAGATTGAACGCATGCCTCTCACTTAGCTGGCCGGATAACTCGTTCCGACCGCGAAGCCGAGTAATTCAACTCAGGCCGGGAATCGTTCTGTTGTGCGCTCCTTCCGGGGAACGATCAGACTGAGCCCAAGGGCAGGCTTGGCCTGAGCATCCTGGCATCTGGTGTTCCAGATTGTGCGGCGCAGTACGAACCCGCGAAATGTGTACCGGAGTTGTACCAAAGGTGACCTAAGGCTATCGTGGCTGGTAGACCTGGGTTTGTGTTAGGAATAAATTCCCAGCTGGTTGAAATCGATTCGAATCGCCGTCTCTCCCGGATAGTGAGAAACTTGGCTAGCTCCAACATCGTAGTAACTGTGTTATGAAACATGATGGTTCAAATGAATATGGAATTACAATACTTGCTATGGTTACTATTGTATGATTCTAAATAATATACCACATGTTTGGCATAGGATAGTTGCTAACCTAGAAATGGATAGTTATAATTAACTTGATAAAAGAATCACAACTGTACAACGGTTAATTGCCTTTTTCGCAAAATGTTGTCAAGTTACGCCCACTTATACAGCCGTGCATAATCCTTGGAGTCATTTTATTTCTGGTTCATGACGGGTAAGTCTAGCTGAGTACCTTCTCGTACTCAGGGTTTATTTTCCCATTGTTGCAGATGGCACTGTGTATCATGGTTATTGCAAGAGTTGCTTCTATCCTGCTGTGGATGAGGAGTAAGCCTTGGGCAGGCTTCCTTAGTAATTCCTATCCTTGCTTTTGTGGACCGTGATCTGGTTTGGCACTGTAGCAAACTATGTTGGAAAACCTTATCTCAAACTTATTTGCTTCCGCTTTCGTTTATCAAACTTGTTTTGTAATAACTGTTATTCGTACTCTGATGATGAAACGTATCTGTGAACTTTATGTAATATGTGGCATGTATGTTGAATCCTGTACGATCTTGGTTGTTGTAAATCGTTTATCGAGACCCGTCGTGGTACTCGACGGACTACCGGGTTTATATGGGTTCAAGTATGACAGTGCGACCGCTTGCGGATTGCCATTATACTTGTATTCTTATAAATTGGTCGGTTCTGCGACAGAATCGGTCCTCGTGAGCCGTCCATTTTATGACAACCATTGTAAAAATTCTCAATTAATTATAATTAATGGGGGAGGTCATCACATGCTACGTGCACAATTTCTTTTCAGCTTTTCTTTTCGTTGTCAATTTTCTTTTTATTATTATTATTTTGTTGGCACAAGGCCTAATTGATGACATCGATGCCACAGGAAAAAAAAATCCAAGGTTGAATAGTTCATTTTTCACAGCAAAAAGGCACACCAGAACGAGCGAAGGAAAACACACCCAGCTCTCGGACTGAAGCGCGAGAGAGATGGTTGGCATAACCGCATAAACATACAAATATCAATGTAGGTGCATGCCAAAGTGGTCGAGGAGCCGTAGCTTTCTCATTTTACTATTTCTGAATGCGAGCCGGGGCACACAATATGCGACTGCGATAGTAGGAGTTGTATGTATTTACCTACCGACAACACTACTAATTAAATAGTAATGCAGAGCGAGCTCTTAATTAATTAAGGTCATCTAAATTATTTCATTGGCGAGCGAAGCGAGCCTGGACCCTCTGCACTGCAATGCAACGGCCTCAAGGAACAGGAACGGGAAGGGAAGTATCATCCATCACCGATTCATGTGTAGGTATGGACATGCATCTTCGATCGATCGAGTATATGTGCTCTCTTTCGTGGCTGATGGATGGATCGATCAGGGTGCATGAAAAAGGAACAGTGCGGGATTGCCCCCTTACAGTAACAGTGTTCGACCAGGAAGAACTGACAGCCTGTTCGTTTCGTCGTAAATGATCGTGGATTATTTACTGCTGGCTGGTTTGGTTGGTTTGGTGTGAGAGGAAAATACTGTTCCAGCTTATAATCCACAATTGTATAAGCCCAGCCGAACAGGCTGTGAGCCATCTATCATGTCGCCACTTAATAGGACTCATCGATGAATTAGGTTACCGTTTGGTTTGACGATAAGGAGAGACGAGGGACACAGGTCCACAATCTTTTTAGGACCGAATAATTTTATGGACTTGTTAGCGCCCAGATGTTCCGGAGCGCCTAGCGTCGGACGGACGGTGCCGCGCTTGTAAGAAGCGGAGCCCACGCTATTTGTTTTCGCACGCCTTCACCGCGTGGACCCCATAGTTGTTTTCCACCCTACCATCGTGCTCGCTCTGCTTCGCCTGACCACCGCAAGCTTGGCCTGCGCCTGCACGCGGGAACGCCTAGGGGTCCCAGTCACCCGCTGTGGTAGCTGGATCCCATTGCAACATATGCAGATCTACTTTTGCAATATCGAGATAAAACGCTTGCAACTATACATCCGAAACAACTAAAATATTTGGAACATATGGCTGGAACACTTGCAAAAACATCAAGAAAAACTTGTAAACATATGTGTAGCCATTGTCGACATGTGCAACATCCAGATAAAACACTTGCAACATACTAATGAAATATCTAAAATACTTAAAACATACTCTTGCAATATGCATGTTGAAGGGACCGTGACGCCTAAGAGGGGGGATGAATTAGGCAACTTATAAAATCTAACTCTAAACTATGGCCTCTTTTTCTAACCTTAGCAAAACCTATGCAAAAGATAAACTATCTAAATGTGCAACTACGGTTTTGCTAGTGTGTTGCTATCTCTACCGCAAACATAGTAAAGTAATCAATGTAAATGCGGAAGCTAAAGAGCAAGGTAGAGATATGCAAACTCCCAGTCGACGACTCCGGTATTTTTACCGAGGTATCGAGAAGCATGCAAGCTTCTCCCTAGTCCTCGTTGGAGCCCCTCGCAAGGAATCCCTCGCAAGGGCCAAGCTCCCGGTCGGGTAACTCCGTGATAGCCTCGGGCCTTCCCCACGCTGCAAATGGGTCTCCGACGTGCCACTCGGCAAGCCTCTCCCTGGATGCTCCCCGCCGTCTTCACTATCAAGCTTCCGGCCGAAACGCCGCGGGCCTTGTTCCCTCCGGTACACGGTGGCGGCCACACCACAAACACTGGTTAGTGTGATCTCGTAAGACTTCAAGCCCCTCCGATGTACAACAATGGTGCTCGTAAGCACCGAGTGGTAAGAGGTATGCAAACCTCACTAAACACTAGGCCTAAACCTAGAGTAAGCGCATAAGCGGTGGTCTAATCAACCTAAGCACTTCGCAAAGCACCTACGCTAATCACCTGATGAATCACTAAGCACTATGCAAGTGGAGATCACTAAAATGGTGTATCAACACCCTTAGGTATGTTTCCTCAAGCTCCACTCATCTCAAATGGCCGATTGGGGGTTGTATTTATAAGCCCCACTGAGAAAGTAGCCGTTGGGGATCGAACTCCCGTAAATCTGCTACTGACCGAACGCTGAATCGTTCTGACCAGGACACGTCCGGTCAGTCCCGACCGTTGCAGCCGCAAACCACCGATCAGACGCTGCCAGCGTCCGGTCGCCTGCCACCGGACGCATCTGGTCACAGTTTTGCACGCCTGGAATCTCTCTGTACTCGATCGGACGCTGCATTTCTGTGTCCGGTCGGTTGCCGCCAGCGTCCGGTCCTCGTGTCCGGTCACCTGTCTGCCGAGCCACCGGTCCAGCGTCCGGTCGTGCTTCTAGCGTCCGGTCTAGCGTCCGGTCGCCTCTGCAAGCTCGTTTCTTCACGATCTTGTGTACGGCTTGGTTCCTATCTTCATGCTTGGACTTTGCTTAATATCTTGGGTCTTTTCCTATGCTCCTAAGGTTTTTCTTAAGGTGTTGATCATCAGATCATCACGTCGCCTTCGTCCAAGTCATGTCTTGCACCCTATTGAACTACAAAATAAACACTTGCAAATTCATTAGTACAATTTGGTTGTGTTGGTCATCAAACACCAAAATCCAAAGTAAATGGGCCTAGGGTCCATTTTCCTTACAATCTCCCCCCTTTTTGGTGATTGATGACAACACGACCAAAGCAAGCAAATAATAAAATTTTTGAAATTAGAAAACCATCTACTTGCTAGGATGCAATGCAAAGGGCAAGGTGATATGATGCTAGAATATCCTACTCAGATACCAATTGAAGACCTTCTTGCCCTTGCAGATGTCCCCATATGGCATTATGGATTAAAGTCTTGTTTCCTATAAAATCTCTCCATTACTTAGACTAATCCATAATCCACTAACCTCTCTTTTCTCGGACCATAACTACTTGTATACAAATTAATGTTTGCTTTTGGTCCTCTAAAATTCTCCCCCTTTGGAATCAAACACCGAAAAGGAAGACATTAAGCACAAGGGAGGGTCAAACTTTGTGATCCTTTGTGTGTAAAGTGAAATAGATTACAAAATTTGACTCTCGCATTATATAAATTAAGCTCCCCCTAGATTTATGCATACATATGGTAGAAAGCAAAGCATATGCATAATTTGCAATTTATTGCACAAGAGAGTTTAATCTATATAATATATGGAGAAAGCATATAAATACGAAATGAAATCAACATGATGATGTCAATTGAAGAATGATGCTTAACTCCGGGGACTCCAATTTCCTTACAATGAGACTACTACACATGTGATAGGTTTGAAAAATTGATACCATTTGAAAAAGTGTTAGTCTCAAAGCATCCAAGTTGTAGAAATACTCCCCCTAAATATGTGCACATAAATGTAGAATACTTTGTAGAAATCATGCACATTGATTTTAGAATCAAAAATACCACTTGAAAGATGACATCTCATGAATGTGAGAATCATTTTCAAAGAGATATCCGGGAGAGATTATCTACAATTTGGACTTTGGCACATATTAGATGAACTAAAAGTAAGACAAGCTATGTGTCGTGCTTCTAAGCAATTTTAAACCATGTAGGTTTGCTCCAAGGGTTAAAAATGAGACCGAGCAAGCCTACCATAAGATATACCTAGTGTATGCATGATAAAAGATATAAGCATGCAAATACAAACCTAGGCATGAAAAATAACTAGATGCTTAAAGATACCAATTGTAGGAAAAAAAAACTAATTGCAAGATGTACCAATTGAAAAGCAATAACATCTAGTTACCTAACATGGGAAGAGGAATTTGGGTCTATAGTATTCACTAACCTACTTGGCAATGGTTTTGTCTATCATGATGCACCCCATGTAATGCACCCATACTTTGTCAAGTCTCCAAATTCCCCAAAGTCCGACGGACTTCTCACTTCCCTTTCGGGATCCAAACCTTCTTGGTGCTCTTCATGTTGGAAATGATTTCCTTTGGCACCCAAAAGCGTTTGACCCCAATGTTGGCTTGCTTGTTCACCTTGATGGCCACCACCTTGTCATTTTTCTTCTTCAAGAGATAAGGTGTGGAGGCCTTCTTGTCCACCTTGTTGGTGTAGGTGTTGGAGAGCTTGCTTGTTTGCTTTTTCTCCTTCTTCCTTGCTCCTCCTCCATTCTTCACCTTGCACTCATAGGACTTGTGACCTTCCTTGTGGCACATGTAACAAACCACGATTTGTCCTTCATCAAGCTTCTTCACTCCCTTGACTGATGTTATCTTGATGAAGTTGGGTTTGCTTCGCCTTGCCTTTCACTTGAGTCAAGTCCTTGATGAGGCGAGCTACTTCTTGCTTGAGTTGCTCATTCTCCTTTGCAACCTCTTGTGTACATGTATCTACAATAACTTTCTCAACTACAAACTGGGTTGCACAAAGGTGAGTCTAAACATAAATCATTACAAGAAGTAGAGGCATCCTTTTTAGACAAGTTAAAGATAGAACTTTTCTTTTAGATGCCTTGGTGGGGGTTGTGCTAATGGCTTCAAGATTGGCAACTTTATTAGTTAGCTCATCACAATGTTTGCACATGGTTTTCCATTTTAGCAAGCAAACTATTATAAGCTTCTTGTGAGCTAGCTAACTTTTCTTTTAATTTTTTCATTTTTCTTTAAAAGTTGCTCATCATTAATTGTGCATGTATTTGTTGTTGCACTAGCCTCAAGTTGCTCAATTTTAGTGGATAGTTCAACATTGAGATTTGCAAAGTTTTCATATTGTTCAAGCAATTTTTTGTATGCTTCTTGTGAACTACCTAGCTCTTCTTTTAAATTTTTGAGCTTCTTTTGTTGACTAGTGCAAACTTTAGCATATTTAAGATTTTGTTGCGCAATTGTATTATAAGAAGGCAAATCATCATCACTATCGCTCTCACTAGAGGATGAGCTTTCATTACCTCGTGCCATAAGGCACACACGAGAAGAGCTTGATGATGAGTGCTTGCGCCCTTGCCTCTTGTGATGATCTTCTTCACTTGAAGAATCATTCCATGATCTTATTGATGTGAGGGCTTTGTTCTTGCACGCCTTCTTCTTTGTCCTTGGGTGTGGGCTTGTTTGGACAAACTTCCACAAAGTGCCCTCAACTCGCCGCATCCATAGCATCCTCTCTTTCTTTGCTCATTTCTTTGATTGGTGAAAACGAGGTCTTGAATTTGGATGGGCACACCCTTGACATTGAGCCTTACGATCATCTTCTCCACCTTTTTGATAAGTTTGATTGATTCTTCATCAAGGTCGGAGGTGGAGGAGGAAGATTGATCATCATCACTTGATTCTTGTTCATCATCATCATCATCCTCATCTTCTTCTTCTTCACTTGAGGAGCTTGAGCTTGAGCTTGACTCAACTTTCTTGCCCTTCATCTTTTTTTTCTCGCTACAAGCGAGAGCTTTGCCTTTGCTTGATGAAGATGCTTCTCCTTGACCCATCTTACGTGACATTTCAAATGCCACTAGCTTGCCAATGACAATGCCCAGGGTCATGGTGCTCAAGTTCTCCATGTTGTGAAGGATGGTGATGATGCTTGCATATTTCTTTTGTGGTAGAACGGAGATGATCTTCCTCACGATGTCCGCATCATCTAGCTTTAATAATCCTATTGAATGGAGCTCATTGATAATTAGATTCAATCGAGAATACATATTACGAACAAGCTCATTATCATTCATAGCAAAGGAATCATAATTTTGCTTAGCTAGATAATGTTTTTGCTCACGGACATTACTTGTGCCGTCATGGAGCTCTTGGAGTTTTAACCAAATTTCATGTGTCGTATTTAAGGTGAACACTTGGATTAAACACATCCATGCTAAATGATTCAAACAAGCAATTCTTAGCTCTAGCATTAAAATACATTTCTTTTTTATCACTCTTTGTGGGCTTTTCGGGATTCTTAATGGGTTTCATCCCGTCACGAGTGACTCTCCATACACCTAAATCAACCAGCCTCAAGGTGGCAAGCCATTCTAGCCTTATAGTAGAGAAAGTTAGTGCCATCAAATTGTGGAGGCCTAGCGGTATCCATCCCAACCACTCTATGATAGCGTCGGCTCAACGTCGGTTAAGCCAAGGGTCCAAATATGAGCTAACTGGCTCTGATACCAATTAAGGGACCGTAACGCCTAAGAGGGGGGGGGTGAATTAGGCAACTTATAAAATCTAACTCTAAACTATGGCCTCTTTTTCTAACCTTAGCAAAACCTATGTAAAAGATAAACTATCTAAATGTGCAACTACGGTTTTGCTAGTGTGTTGCTATCTCTACCGCAAATATAGTAAAGTAATCAATGTAAATACGGAAGCTAAAGAGCAAGGTAGAGATATGCAAACTCCCATCGACGACTCCGGTATTTTTACCGAGGTATCGAGAAGCGTGCAAGCTTCCCCCTAGTCCTCGTTGGAGCCTCTCGCAAGGAATCCCTCGCAAGGGCCAAGCTCCCGGTCGGGTAACTCCGTGGATAGCCTCGGGCCTTCCCCACGTGCAAGTGGGTCTCCGACGTGCCACTCGGCAAGCCTCTCCCGGATGCTCCCCGCCGTCTTCACTATCAAGCTTTCGGCCGAAACGCCGTGGGCCTTGTTCCCTCCGGTACACGGTGGCGGCCACACCACAAACACGGTTAGTATGATCTCGCAAGACTTCAAGCCCCTCCGATGTACAACAATGGTGCTCGCAAGCACCGAGTGGTAAGAGGTATGCAAACCTCACTAAACACTAGGCCTAAACCTAGAGTAAGCGCATAAGCGGTGGTCTAATCAACCTAAGCACTTCGCAAAGCACCTACGCTAATCACCTGATGAATCACTAAGCAATATGCAAGTGGAGATCACTAAAATGGTGTATCAACACCCTTGGTATGTTTCCTCAGCTCCACTCATCTCAAATGGCCGGTTGGGGGTTGTATTTATAAGCCCCACTGAGAAAGTAGCCGTTGGGGTCGAACTCCTGCAAATCTGCTACTGACCGGACGCTGAATCGTCCTGACCGGACACGTCCGGTCGTCTCGACCGTTGCAGCCGCAAACCACCGATCGGACGTTGCCAGCGTCCGGTCGCTTGCCACCGGACGAGTCCGGTCGCAGTTTCGCGTGCCTGGAACCTCTCTGTACTCGACCGGACGCTGCGTTTCTGCGTCCGATCGGTTGCCGCCAGCATCCGGTCCTCACGTCCGGTCGCCTGTCTACGGAGCCACCGGTCTAGCGTCCGGTCGTGCTTCCAGCGTCCGGTCCAGCGTCCGGTCGCCTCTGCAAGCTCGTTTCTTCACGATCTTGCGTACGGCTTGGTTCCTATCTTCATGCTTGGACTTTGCTTGATATCTTGGGTCTTTTCCTGTGCTCCTAAGGTTTTTCTTAAGGTGTTGATCATCGAATCATCACGTCGCCTTCGTCCAAGTCATGTCTTGCACCCTATTGAACTACAAAATAAACACTTGCAAATTTATTAATCCAATTTGGTTGTGTTGGTCATCAAACATCAAAATCCAAAGTAAATGGGCCTAGGGTCTATTTTCCTTACACATGTATATGCAACATCTAGATCTACTTTTGCAACATATAGATAAAACACTTGCAACATACTTATGAAACAGATGAACATTTTAAACAAACTCTTGTAACATATGTGTATAGCCATTTCAACATGTGCAATATCCCGATGTTGCAACATTCATATGAAAACACTTGCAACATACCTCTGAAACATCTAAAATACTTAAAATATACGTTTGCAACATAAGCATTCAACGTAATATCTCCTTGCTGCTTGGGAGAATGGAGGCTCCTTAGCATGTGGAGTTGCGAGAAGAGCGACGTGAGGCACCAGCAAAACAACCAATGACACCGTTTGCAAAGGGATGAACACATATCTCACTTTTTGAGGGGACAAGTTTATCTAGTGAATCTAGATATATATTCTCCCGCAAGGACAACTCTGCCTTATGAGTCCTCTAATCAAACACAACTTCATTTTTGTCTTACCACCCAACCAAACACAACTTTAGTATTTACTCCATCTGTTTCATCGTGTCAAATTGTAAGACTGTTTTGGCTTTTCTATCTTACCTCCCAACTAGACACAACCTTAATATTTGCTCCATCCATTTTGAATTATAAGACGTTTTAGCTTTTCCACGTATATTTTATTTTACTATGCATTCAGACACAATATATATCTAACTACATAGCAAAAGTAATATATCTACAAAATGTAAAACATCTTATAATTTAGAACGAAATAAGTAGAATAGAGCATATATGTATGTATCGCATAACAAAGAGAACACACATCAAAGAGAGAGAGCACACATGCAACAGAATAGCATGAATCAGTAAGAGCATCTCAAACAGATTAACTAAATAGACTACCTATCCTAAATTTAGTTAGTGGAGATAAAAAAATATAATCCTACAGACTGCCTATCAGCCTACCTAAATTTATTGGCCCAACCTATTTTCCCACCCACAACCTCGATATGATGTGCCAACAAATCTCACTGCCCATTCCCCCCAATGTGCCTCCCTCTCTCCTCGCTCGAGCGTCGTCCGCCCCGCACTCACTACCGCCGACCGGTCTTCCTCCTCCACGCCGGCGTCCCAGCCACCGGCGCGCCGCCGCCGCCCCTGCTCCCCTGCGCCATCCCTGCTCTCCTCGGCGCTCCCCGGCACAGGCTCAGGCGCGGCGGCAGCCCTCCCCGAATCCGGCTGCCCCGACGACGGCGCAGGCGTGACGGCCCTCCCGGCGCGGGCGCGGCTTCTCGGTCGGGCGGGCGTGGGACTGGCCACGCAGCGCGCATGCGCGGCGGCCGGGCACGGCTCCCCGACGGCGCTTTTCTCTCTCTACTTCGAAGCCCTGCTCACCGGAGCTGCCCTGCTCCACGGCCTGCCCGCACTGCTCGCCGGCGCGGCGTCCCTGCTCGCTGTCGCAGAGAACGAGAGAGAGGGGGAGGATGACATCATGGACCCACAATTCATACACTACTCGAATACATTTAGGTAGACCCGTTTAGGTAGTACCGTGGAGTTAAAGGCAAAAAGATAAGTAGTATAAATATAGAAATTTTCATTATTTTTGTGAGGAAGTTGAGCGCATGTACTGAACTAAGGCGTCGTTGGTGTGTTATTTTTACTTAGGCTGTGTTTAGTTCACGAAATGAAAATTTTTGGATGTCACATCGAATGTTCCAGGGATGTCGGAAGGGGTTTTCGGATACTAATAAAAAACTAATTATATAGCTCACCTGGAAACTGTGAGACGAATTTATTAAGCCTAATTAACCCATCATCAGCGCATGTTAGTTACTGTAGCTCTTATGGCTAATCATTGACTAATTAGTCTTAAAACATTCGTCTCACGATTTTCAACCAAACTGTGTAATTGATTTTTTTTGTCTATATTTAATACTCTGTGCATGTGCCGTAAAATTCGATGTGATAGTTTGGGATGAAAATTTTTAGGAACTAAACCTGGCCTTATTATACGTCACTACAAAACCATAAAGTAGGAGCGCACTACTAATCTGTTACGGTGTTGCTACTGACGAGTGACAAAACACACAGCACTTGTAATAAAAAGCAGTACGAGTACTAGGATCGATCGATCATGGGCTCGATCGAGACAGCCTAACCGAAAACATGCACGCATATTCGTCATAGCCGCTCCAGCTGCTCGTTGTACATGTCGCGCGGCAGCGGCAGCGGCTTGTTGGCGCCCTCCGCCTCCACCGCAGCCGCCTTCTCGGCCTCCCGCTTCGCCGTACTCCGGCTTGCACCGTCGCCTCCGGCCTCCACGCGCTTCGACCCCGCGGCCGCGCCGTCGCCGGGACCGGGAGGATGCGGGTCCTCAGTTCTGCCCCTCGCCGCCGGCGCCTGCACCTCCATGGTGGTGTTCCGTGTTCAGGTGAGCGCTTCCGTGTGTGCAATTCACTAGCCAGCAGAGCCCGGTGGACCGTGGACGCCTGCGTCCCGTCACGCCACGCGTGCATCCACGCGGCAGCACTGATCTGAAGGTTACGGTAGTAGTAGGATGGCTGGCTGGCTGCCTGCGTGCCACGTGCTGTGCCTACGTGTCCGGGTGAGCATTGAGACGGGTCAACTGGTCAGCTGATTCAAATTCAGCTTGGCACTTTCCAGGTACCGTCACCGGTTATTAAATTACAGACCCACAGCTCCACATAATTCATTCGTTTTTTTTTGGACGACACTTCATGATTCATGATTTTTTTTAAAAAAAGGAGAAGGCTACTTTGCAAATACAATGATTTCCAGTTATCAGCCTGCTCGGCAGCAATGGCTGCGGCATTTCCATTCATTTGGTGTCAGCTGAGAAAATCGGTGTTCAGCCTGGACTCCTGAAATCCTACAAATCCACTACTTCAGTCGTCTTCGTTGGTCACATACCTCAACAGCGCAAATCACAAATGCTCGTCAGGTTTCTCTAGGCATGCACGGCATTCTGTATTTCTTCATGGAAATGATAGGTAAACCTGTAGCAATATTATTTCAATCTTACAAGTATCTTATTATCATATCGGTGAGTACAAATGGATAATCCTGTTACAGTCTAACCTTTTATTATCGTTGCAGTCTTGCAGATTGAGTGACAGGATAGATCATACTAGTACCATCCAACGTGCTTCTATTTAGGGTCCGAGCTTCAACTTTCAGGCCATGTTCACAGTTTACACTCAATTTGCAACAATCTATCGAAAGACCCAAAACTGAAAGGAAATATTCCACTAAGAAATTCAATTCAATTTGCAAAATAATGTTATGATGTCAACAAAATGGAACTGCCTGGTAATTTATTCCCACTCATGGTCCTACAACTTCATTAAATGCCCTAATGTACATCGTGTTGCCTGCGACTGAGCCACTGATGTAAGACAATGGTGATCTCTTGCCTAGCACAAGACAACAAGACCAGATCCGCATCACTACCGATGTGAAGAAGGATGGGTCTCAAGGGGGTAATAAAAACCAAAAGACAAAGTTGCAACACCTTCGTGTCGTCACTTCTTTTGCTTCTTCCCAAGCTTCAGCTCGATAACCTCGCCAATGTATACGATATTACGATTCCCTTCCCCTTGAATACCTCTGGATGTTTGTAGCTCCGAACAGCGGCGGCGAACAGGTGCACCCTGTCCTTTTTTTTTATGCTGAAGCCACAGATTATGTTGGGTTTGAAGCAGAAGACGCGGGCAGCTGGGGAGCAGTAAACTGCACCACGTGGCTGTAGCCCAGTTTCAGGAACAGCTGATGGCCTTGGCTCTCTGACCTCGCTTTGCAGACGACCCCCAACGATCTTCAGGAAATGAAAAAAAAAAAACATGGCTTCCATTGCAAATAAATGTGTAGCTCTTCCAACAGTAAGGATTTGTGCGCGAGTTATCTTCGTCACAAAGAGAAGGAAGAGCACAAGTTTCTCATCGGAACAGTGGAAATTCAAGTGCGACTGAGTGAATTTTGTGCACTTGACTAAATTATCTACAGAACGCGGTAACAAACTGAATATCCCCATCATTCATCCCACTGTGTGGGTTATTATAGTGCAACATCGGGCCCGTTCGGCTGGCAGAATTTTGACTGAAACTTGCTGAAAAACACAGTTCTGGCTGAATTGTTGTGAGAGAAAAATATTGTTCCAGCTGAAAAAGAAGCCGAACAAGCTGAATATGGGATAAGCCGAACGGGGCCCATTATGTTAATCAAAGAGCACAAAGATTAAGGTTTCCACAAGGCAAGAGATGGTGATGACTGACGAATGACAACTGTGAGACCCTATTATAGAACTGTCCTCTAGCCATCCAAAGCGCAAAAGGAAGTTAGTTACACATTAGATGAAGTTGTAGATACGCCAAATAGGGGTAACAAATAGCAATGAATTCTCTAAGTTAGCCAACCTATTAGAGAATTAGGTGCTAAACTAACGTGAACACGTTAGTGGACTGAGAGACTAACCGTAATTCTTTAGAGTAGTCAGCCATCGGTAGATGCAATAGAGGTCGTTGAGTGATCTGACGGTGCCCTTCTCCTCTGGATGCTGGTGAGGAAGATGCAGATGACTCCTGATTCTCGGTGAGGAAGCAGGGATTGCGGTGTGACTGTGTTGGCTTTCCCGTCACTCCAGCACCTTGATGATCGGATTTTAGGAGGTACATTAGGCTAGCTGAATGTTGGATCCTCGGGGTGGGAGTCGCCCGTCTTATTGGCCTTGTGTGACGAGGGGCCACAACTAACCGGTTTCTATTTACTTTATGGAACTTGGAGTGATTCAAATTTATCGCCCTTAGCATAAGTGATAGACATAGGATAAGAATTAATTTGTGCCATATCTCTTATGTACTTCATCATTTATAACTTTTGAGATAGACTTAAACATAATTGGACCTAACCAGGTGTACTAATGGCCATACATAACAACTTTACCTAGATCTTTATGTCAAGATTAAGTGAGAAATCATCCAGTTGCTAGTATGCAACATATACTTACTGCTACTTGCTAGTAAAGTTACCATCCACGTAAAGTAATAGGATAACACACCAGCTCCCCTTGGTAGCTTATATACAGTTATAAACCTTAGATTCATTAAAACCACATCATTAATCTTAGAGTACCACTGTCAAGATGCTTACTCATGTTCATAAACGGATCTCTTTAGTTTACACTCCATCTCACTTGCCTTCCACGACTAAACCTCACAGTTGAGCCATGTATATGTTCTTATGCAAGCTACTATCAGTGAGTATTTACATCCATATGACACAACTCTAATCCATAATGAGTGGCAAACAAGCATTATGAGAATTCCAAATAATGTTTCTTAGATATGGGAGAGTGAACTCATATGAAACCTTTACTATAAGCCTTGCCTTGAACTTTCCACCCTTCCCTTCGTAATCACATAATTTTGTACACCAATTTATAGTCTACTGTGTTGATCCCATCCGGAATTTCTACTAAGTTCAAACTTCATTAGAGCTCATAGGCTTTATCTCACCCTTAGTGGACTTAAAACATTTAGGTGAGTAGATCATTATGGATCCTTACAGGAACATCTACCTTTTCAAGTCATAAACATCCAACTATTGTAAATGGCATGATCATCATTAACGGTAGATTTTCTAGACCACTTTAATCTTCATAAGACATTAGTCATCACAGGGGTCATATAGGTCGTAGAGGTTTGTGTCGACACGAAAATGTCAACACACACCAAGCCGGAAGGATCTGCTTGACGGAGCAAGGCTGGAGATCCGCTTGGCTTCAACGCAGGACCAGTCGACCCTGCGAATTGCTCCCAAGGCGTGCCAGTCAATTTGACCTGCAATTGACAAGGAGAGAAAGTTTATCAGTAATTTAAGGTGGAACATGCCGGTCTTTGACCAGACAGTTCCAAGTGTGCCGCTTCGTGAGCAGCCAGTGTTAGCCCACTGGATCACAGAGATATCCGACCACTCACTAATGTTGTCGAGCACGCGCTAGTGATGCCGACCACGAACCATCGTTATTTTACCTCTAGTCATAGTGTGTGATCGGACAACGTTAGTGGTGATCGACAACGCTGGTGAGTGCTCGGTGATCCAGTGGGCTGAAAGCCAAACGAGAGAATCAATCAAATAAACCAATACGAGAAGAAAATCGGCTGTTAAGAACTGTAACACTCGTGAGTTGTGACTGATTTTATAATGACAATTGCGATGTACCCAATTTTAATGATTCTTTCCCTTGAGCTATTAATGTGTATGTGTCAGAGATACATCACTGGCTAAATCAGATTCGATCAATACGTAATGTAGAGCCAATGAATTTAGTAAGAAAAAGGGATATGCCACGCACACAATCGTCTGTTTGATACAGACAGACCCACGAACCATCTAGACCTAATCCATTATCATCAACAGTGAGTTTCGACCAGATCGATGCAGCTATGATGATAATAATAAACTAAATCCAGAGAATTCATAGAATCGACCATACTTCAACAGGTTCATGAGAGTGTGTCATATCTGTAAAAGCGCAGATGAATCGACTAAAAGAGCCGATTCGGGCAGAAAAGGATCATAACATGTGAACAATAGACTATTCAACACGAGCAGACCTATCAACTCCTCAAATCTAACATATCATCTTTAACAGTGGGGTTTGACCGGATCGATACAACCATAATAAAGATAACAGTTTCTATCCTTAAAGAAAATGGATCTACCCATATTTAACAGGGTCATGAAAACACACTATGAACGTTGAAATACGGACGATCGGCTATTTAGCCGATGCAGGCATAGCAAACAGCCAGGGTCATGCCTGGTCGAAAGCAAACCTGAAAGCATCTAGGCCCCTAGTTCGGTTTCGATGATTAATGACAATACGTAATTACTATGACTAACGTGTGTTTTGCAGAGGCAATTAAGTTAGGTCATGGTAATGGAGATTGATTGGGCAATCATGGTTGTCATGCCCCTACAATGGAAATCGTTTTGGTTTTTAAAGGATGGACGACAAGGTTAATGATGGACTAGTTCTAAGTGTCATTTGGAGTTGGAGAGACACTTAGAGTAGTTTAGGACTTTATTTTTCTTTTGGCCGTACTATTAAGGGGGATATGGACGAGTAGCTTGACCTAGGTGAGTCTAGTGAGTTAGGTGTGGTGCACACTTGTCAAATCTAGCACTAGGTAGCTCCTAAAAAGCCCTTAGATCAATTGGAGCAAACTTCATTCACGTATGATTGAGAGTTGGAAGTGAATGGAGGGTCAAATGCTGACCGAACGCTAGCGCAGAGTCCGATCAGTTCATTTGATCAAGGTGAAATCGTCTAGCGCGACCGGACGCTGAGAGGCGAGTGATCGGACGCTGGGTGCCAGCGTCCAGTCGACTCCAGTAAGGTTCCAGAGAGGGAAAATCATGACCGGACGCGTCCGATCAGTGCTGACCAGACGCTATCCAGCGTCCGGTCACAACTTAAACACTGGGTTTCGGGGAGAACTGACCGAAGCATCCGATCAACTTGACCAGAGCGTCCGGTCACCCCGTAGAGACACATAACGGTTCGTTTTTAACACGGGTGTATACATACTTCCTCCATTCGTGTGAGGGGGTACTTTTGCTCATTCCAATAGCTGAGAAACACCCTTGAGAGTGCTAAGAAGAGCAAGATCCTACTGAGGTGATTGAGATTTGAGAATCTAAGAGTGAGCCCTCATTAGTGAAAGCAAGAGTAGCAAAGTGTGCATCCACCCTTCTTATTAGGCTTGTCGTGGTCAAGTGAGAGTTCGTGCTTGTTACTCTTGGTGATCGCCATCAGCTAGACGGCTTGGTGGTGATTGGGAGCTTGGTGATCATCCGGTGGAGCTTGCGGATGACCCAACTCAAGTTGTGAGCGGTTGTGGGTGATTCACCGCGACGGAGTGTCAAAGAATCAATCTGTAGAGAGCACTTGATCCTTGTGCGGATCAAGGGGGAGCTACACCCTTGCATGGGTGCTCCAACGAGGACTAGTGGGGAGTGGCGACTCTCCGATACATCAAAAAATATCGCCGCATTCCTCCTTCTCTCTTTACTTTGAGCAATTCAATTTTTGTCTTTACATTCATAGAATTGCCATGCTAGAGTAGGATTGGAACTTAGGTTGCTAGACTTTTTGTGCGGTAGAACATTAAAAACACTTTCTAGGCACAAGGGGTGAAGTTGGGCTAACCGTAGGGTTTAATTATTGCAAAGAAATTTAGAATTAGCCCAATTCACCCCCCTCTTGGGCATCTTGATTCTTTCAATTGGTATCAGAGCCTCATGCTCATGTATTTAGGCTTAACCGCCTTGTGAAAGATGTCTCACAGGGATGGACCTCCTCCTATCTTTGAGGGGGATGATTTTCCTTATTGGAAAATCCGCATGGAGGCGTATTTAGAAGCTCTAGATGTTGGAATACTTAGAGCCGCCTCACAAGGCTTCCCAAAACCTCGGGATGCTACACACCTACAAGGCGATGAGGTGAATTATGAGAAATGAAATGCAAAGGCTCGAAACACCATCTTTAGAGGCCTTTGCAAAGATGTGTTTAATTAGGTGAGGAACCACAAAGACACACATGCACTATAGTCGGATATTTGTGCGCTCCATGAGGGAACAAAGAGCGAGCATGAGGAACACTATCATCTTGTCATGAAAAAGTTAAATTCATTTGAGATGCTTCCTAAAGAGAGTGCTAATGAAATGTACTCACGCTTGAATGTTCTTGTAGAGGAAGTTAATGGGCTTGGACTTACTCAAATACAACCATCCGATTTTGTAAGAAAAATTTTGAGTGTCCTCCCCATTGACAAATATGGGTATATTGTGACCGTGCTTCATCAAGGTGATCTTTTCACTACTACACCAACACAAATCTTAGGAAAGATTAATGCTCATGAGATGTACATGCACATCACACCACAAGATGGCTCATCCTCTACCAAGAAGAAAGACAAAGACTTAGCATTTAAGGCTAGCCAAGAGAAGGGCAAAGCAAGATTTGAGTATGAGAGCTTAAGTGATGATGCAAGTCTTGCTCTCATGATGAGAAGAACTGCCAAGATGCTAATGAAGCTCAACAAGAGTGGCATCAAGTTCGATGGCAAGAAAAAGAAGTTCTTCACTAGCTCTAGAAGGAAGCCAATCTCTGAGATGGATTGCTACAATTGTGGAGAACTTGGTCATCTAGCACATCAATGCACCAAGCCCAAGAAAGACAAGTACAAGAACAAGTACAAGGACAAGAAAGATGACTCAAGTAATAAAGAAGAAGATGAGAAGAAGAAAAACAAGCCATACAAGAAGAAGGATGGCAAAAAGAAGGAATTCCACAAGAAAAAGAAAAGTGGGAAGGCATACATCATCGGTGATTGGCTCATGGACATTGATTCATCAAGTTGCTCATCCGATGATGATAGTGATAATGAGAAGGTGGCCGCCATTGTGATTGACTCTTCATCATCTTCACCAACACCACTGCTATCATCCTCTACACACCTATGCCTTATGGCCAAGGGTGAATGAAAGGTATCAAATGATGATGATAGTAGTAGTGATGATCATGCTAACAATGATGATTGTGATAGTGATAGTGATGATGATGAATTTGAATCACCTTCATATGATGAACTTGTCAAATTGCTAAACAAATATACTAGGATCATTAGAAAGACTAGAGCTAAGAATGACAAGCTAGAAGCTAAGAATTATTCTCTTTTAGCTAAATGTGATATAGCCGAAAAGGCTAGTGTTGAGCTTAGAGAAGCAAATGATGCTATATCATCCAAACTCAAGGAGCTCAAATCTTCTAAGAAAGAGCTTAAAGAAAAACATGATAAACTTGAGAGGATACATAATGAGCTCATTACTAGCCATAATATGCTAAAAGATGAATATACAACTCTCAAGATTAATCATGATAATCTTGTCATTGCTCAAGAATATTTATCCAATGAGACACATGATGCTACTAACAATGTTGTTAAGATTGATATAGCTACATCATGTGATGATTTGATCATTGAGAGCATTGAGCAAAGTTCTAGTAGCAAGGGCAAGCAAGTGGCTGAGACCGATAATTATGATAAGTTTGTCAAGCTCAAGAATGACAATGAAAAGCTCAAGAAAGATCTTGAAGAGCTCAAAACCACCAACACTATAGTGCTAGAAACTCTTGATCATGATGGTGACTTAATTCTTGAGAATGAGAAGCTCAAAGAAGAGAACAAGAAACTCAAGGAAGAGAAAAATAATGATGCACTCAAGGAAGAGAACAAGAAGCTCAAGTTGGAGAAAGAGCATCTTAAGATTGGATTGAGCAAATTCACAAGAGGCAAGCATCTTCAAAGTGAGCTACTAATGAATACCATCATGAAGATGGATAGAAGTGGCATTGGGTACTTGGCAAACCAAGAGAAGAAGGCTCAAGCTCAACAACAACACAAGTCAAAGCCAAAGCCGAAGAGATGTTTTGAGTGTGGATAAGAAGGCCACTTTGCCTATGAGTGTCAAACTCCACCACCACAACCCTTGCCTAAGCATGCTAGACCTTTTGCTTTCAATGCTCATTACATGCTTAGAAAGGATTCTAGTGGAAATATGAAAGTCATGTTCTTAGGACCTCCAAACAAGAATAGGCCTAAGAAAATTTGGGTTGCAAAGTCACTTGTTGAGAAGGTGAAGGACCCTCAACAAGTTTGGGTTCCTAAAGCTTGATCTCTTGTGTGTAGGTGAACTACAAGACCGGTGGAAGTCATTGGATAATTGATAGTGGTTGCATACAACATATGACTGGTGATCCTCGTATGTTCACCTCACTAGATGAAGAAGTAGATGGATAAGAAAGAATCACATTTGGAGATAATTCAAAGGGCAAGGTTAAAGGATTGGGCAAAGTGGTAATATCAAATGATCATTCAATCTCAAATGTGCTATATGTTGCTTCATTGAGTTTCAACTTGCTATCCATTGGACAATTATGTGATCTTGGCTTCTAATGCTCGTTTACCGAGAAGGAAGTTGTTGTATCTAAGAAGGATGATGATCAAGTGATATTCAAAGGATTTATATACAATAACCTATATTTAGTGGATTTCACCTCCGAAGATGCTAACTTGAAGACATGCCTATTCTCCAAAACAACACATGGGTGGCTATGGCATAGAAGACTTGCTCATGTTGGGATGAGCTCACTCAAGAAGCTAATGAAGAATGATTTGGTGAGAGGGTTGAAGGATGTGAAGTTTGAAAAGGACAAGCTTTGTAGTGCATGTCAAGCTGGCAAGCAAGTTGCAAATACTCATCCAACAAAAGCTTTCATGTCAACCACAAGAGTGCTAGAACTCCTTCACATTGACTTATTTGGACCAACAACATACAAGAGTTTGGGAGGAAATCTTTATTGTCTTGTGATTGTTGATGACTATTCAAGATATACATGGGTATTCTTTCTTCATGACAAATCCAAAGTTGCATCATGCTTCAAGAAGTTTGCCAAGAGAGCACAAAATAAGTTTGAAGTGAAGCTCAAAAAGATTAGAAGCGATAACGGTAAAGAATTTGACAACACAAACATAGAAACCTATTGTGATGAAGTTGGGATCAAGCATGAGGTCTCCGCAACATATACTCCTCAACAAAATAGTGTAGTTGAGAGAAAGAACCGGACATTGATCACTCTTATAAGAACATTGCTTGATGAGTACAACACTCCCAAAGCTCTATGGGCGAAAGCTATCAACACCACTTGCTATGCATCCAACCGCCTATTTCTTCAAAAGTTTCTTGGCAAGACACCTTATGAGTTGCTCAATGGGAAGAAGCCAGACGTCTCTTTCTTTAGAGTGTTTGGTTGCAAATGCTACATCTACAAGAAACGGCAACACCTAGGGAAGTTTCAAAGACGTTGTGATATTGGTTTTCTTGTTGGTTACTCATCAAAGTCCAAAGCATATAGAGTATTTAATCATGCCACCGGCTTGGTTGAAGAAACATATGATGTGGAATTTGATGAATTTAACGGCTCCCAAGGAGCACATGAAAATCTTGATGATGTAGGTGATGAACCATTGAGGGAGGCCATGAAGAATATTCCGGTTGGAGACATCAAGCCTAATGATGATGAAGATGATGTACAAGTGATCAATCCACCTTCTTCATCAAATGTGCCACAAGATGGTGATAAAGATGGGAGAGTAGAAAATGAAGACACTCATGTCTCCCATGAGCAAATGGTGACACAAGCACATGATGTTGATGCTCCACAACCTCCCCCTCAAGTGGTTGATAGAATAAATTCACCTCTACTACAAGCTCATCCATAAGATCTCATCATAGGGAGTCCATCAAAGGGAGTAATGACTCAATCTCAAAAGCTTGCTTCATTTATTGAACATCACTCTTTTGTCTCTTGCTTTGAGCCTACTAAGGTAGAAGAAGCCCTTCAAGATCCGGATTGGATAAATGCCATGCATGAAGAGTTGAACAACTTCACTCGCAATGAAGCTTGGACTCTTGAAGAGCGACCACAAGGTGCAAGAGTCATTGGAACAAAGTGGGTGTTCCGCAACAAGCAAGATGGTCAAGGTGTTGTTGTGAGGAACAAGGCAAGGCTAGTTGCAAAGGGGTTTTCTCAAGTTGAAGGCTTAGATTTTGGAGAGACCTTTGCACTGGTTGCAAGACTAGAAGTCATTCATATCCTCCTTGCATATGCATCACATCATGAAATGAAACTATATCAAATGGATGTGAAAAGTGCATTTTTAAATGGCTTTATTAATGGACTAGTCTATGTTGATCAACCTCTCGGGTTTAAAGACCCTAGATATCCTAATCATGTTTATAGGTTGTCCAAGGCGTTATATGGGCTTAAGCAAGCCCCAAGAGCTTGGTATGAGCGCCTTCAGGACTTCCTCATCGAGAAGGGCTTCACCATTGGGAAGGTCGACACCACACTATTCACTAAGAAGCTTGATGGACATATCTTCATTTGTCAAGTGTATGTTGATGATATCATCTTTGGATCATCAAATGAAGATTCTTGCAAAGAGTTTGGTGAATTGATGTCGAAGGAGTTCGAGATGTTAATGATTAAAGAGCTTACATTCTTTCTTGGTTTTCAAGTCAAGCAAATGAGAGAAGGGATTTTCATCTCTCAAGAGAAATATACAAATGATCTTATCAAGAGATTCAAGATGGATGAATGTAAGCCAATCAAGACACCAATACCAACTAATAGACATCTTGACCTAGATGAGGGAGGTAACACGGTTGATCAAACTCTCTACCGCTCTATGATTGGTAGCTTGTTATATTTAACTGCATCTAGGCCCGACATTATGTTTAGTGTGTGTATGTGTGCTAGATTTCAAGCTAATCCTAAGGAAACTCATTTGATTGCTGTTAAAAGAATCCTTAGGTATCTTAAGCACACACCAAGCATTGGCCTTTGGTATCCCAAAGGGGCTATATTTGAATTAGTTGGCTATTCCGATTCGGATTATGCCGGTTGCAAAGTTGATAGAAAAAGCACATCCGGAGGGTGCCATTTGCTTGGTAGATCAGTTGTGTCTGGGTCCTCCAAGAAGTAAAATAGTGTGGCTTTGTCCACTGCCGAAGCGGAATACATTGCCACGGGTGCTTGTTGTGCACAAATACTTTATATGAAATAAACTTTGCTAGACTATGGTGTAGTTCTAGAAAAAGTACCTCTTTTGTGCGATAATGAAAGCACGGTAAAACTTGTAAATAATCCGGTTCAACACTCTCACACCAAGCACATAGATATCCGCCATCACTTTCTTAGAGATCATGTTGCAAAGAATGATATTTCATTAGAAGGTGTAAGGACCGAGGATCAATTGGTGGATATCTTCACTAAACCGCTAGATGAGACGACTTTTTGTCGATTGCGGAATGAGCTCAATGTTCTTGATTTTAGCAACTTTACTAAAAATGAGCTTGTGTTGTCCCTTGCATTGCATTGTAATATACAACATGCTTACTTTATGGTAATGCACATAGGGCTTGTCTAACATGGTTAAGATAACCACCGAAAAGCGAGTGAAGAAGCTTAACCTTGGATCAAACTTGACAAGCAACTAGATTTACTTTCAAGTATTGCATTGCATATGCATGAATGTTGTTTTGTTGTTTCTCTTCAATTGCCCTCTTATTGCCTATTTTCTTAAAAATAATTATAGCCTAAGGCAAAACATTTTGAAAATTTTGAGGGTTTGAGAGAGGTCACTCACATTAGTCCCAATTGGTGTTTATTTGGGTCTTATTCAAGTTGGGACTTGATTGGGAACAGGCAGCACGGAGGAACTTTGAAGATTTGCTAGAAAAGAGTGACCGGACACTGCATCGGACTCTGAAGTCTAGCGTCCGGTCAGTTCACAGGAGGTGAACCTTGCTGCGAAGGAGTGATCGGACTCTGCTATCCAGCGTCCGATCAGAAGGCGTTCCTACGTCCGGTCAATCGAAGACGATGAAGACAAGTTGGACCGACCTCTGGCTGTGTCTGGTCAGTGGTGATTCTAGAGGTTTTGGACCTCTCTGGAATCAACCGGACTTTGGGTGGCAGCGTCCGATTGTTGCCATCGGAGCGTCCGGTCAGTAGAAAACGTGCGGATTATGAACTCTTTCCTATTTCCTTTTCTGTTATGTCACGGGGGCCACCATATAACCTAGATTGAGCCACGCTGTGACCTAATCCGCTTGTGCCCGCGCCAACATCGCCGCCTCGCCTCGAGCTCGCCATTGCCCATGCCTGTGCCTTAGCCGCCACAAGCTCTAGCGCTTGTGCTGCACAGCCTTGCGCTGCCTTCCTACGCCAGAGCCACCCACGCGCCACCGCGTCATCTCCCGTGCCACCGTCCTACAGCCCTCGTGCTTGCGCCACTGCTCCACCCACGCCTACATCACTGCGCCGTGCCACCACGACCTGCCTGTGCCACCATGATTGTGCTATGCTCCAGCGCCACCGTCGTGCCTTCACTAGAGCCACGCCACAGCACAGCCGACCATAGCTCAACAACGCCATCACCGTGCCACCAATCCACTACATATTGTGAACCCTAGCTTCAAAGTGCCTCCCAGTGGTTCCCCGATTGTCGTTCCTCTTCTTTTAGGATCACCGGTTCGTTAGGTAGCAAACCCTCATTTCCAATTTCGTATCTATTGCTTGCTTCTTAGGGTTTTGTATCTCTAGATATATTGTAATTATTCATATATCCGATCTATTCTAACGTGCGGTGAGTCGGTGTCTCTGAGGTCATCTTGGCAGTTGTCAGTCAACTTGGGGCCAAGCTCGTGAGTACGGATCGAGGCCAAGCCTTGGAAGTGACAGTTGGCAGTTGATCTTTGTTAGAGGCAGCAGTTCGTTTCAGATGACCCATGTCAAGAATACTGGTGGTGGTCCAGGTGATGAGGTTCCGAGGTGTCCGCCTCGCTTGCCTACTGATGCAAAAGGCAAGGCAACAAAGAAGCTTGCAAAGAAGAAGCACAAATATCCAGATGCTGACACAGTGAGAGCAGTCATAGTTGCAGCAGCCACAGATCGTGCAGAGGCAGGAGGTGCTAGGAGAGTCATTACAGATCAGCTTTCACCAGCTCAGAGGGCCGCTGTCCAGGAGGTTGAGCATCATCATGGTGGTCCAGCTGGGACAACCATGGTTGGAGGATGGCATGTCGCTATTGATGAGAGTCAGCCTTAGGGGGAGTCACAACAGGAGCCACAACTAGTAGAGCAGACTCAGGAGGGAGTGAAGTTCGAGGAGATAGAGCCGGCACCTCAGCCATAGTTACACCGCTCTAGTCGTACTCGTACCCAAGTGACACCAAGGGTAGAGACACAACAGAGGGGTTCTTGTCCGCCACCTAGACCATAGGGTCCACCTCCAGTGACTCACTTGGATTTAAGGGCCGCCATGGCCAAGCAGGTGCAGCAGGTGGGATGAACATGCATCTGAGGGCTTCTACACACCTCTGCAGGAGGATTTTTATCATGTATATCTTAATAGTGGGGCTGCATTCAGATCACAGAGGGTGTGCAACATTGAGTCCATTGTAGCAGTAGTTGGAGAGCATATTTGCCCTTACCTATCCTACCTGCCAGGGCTGACAGACTTACTCGGACGTACATGCTTATATGTTCCATCTCGGGTTCGTGAGTTCTATGCTACACTTTGGATTGACCCGCAACACATGTTTATATACTTTGCATTCAGAGGCAGAGATTACAGACTGATGAGCTTTAGGGTCAGGGAGATTCTCAGGCTTTAAGAGCAGCCAGTCCGGCTACATGAGGTTTGCTATGGACAGATAGCGCCTCCCAGATGCCCTCATGGTATGGTGCCTCCTACAGATTTGGTTCGCCATTGCTTCATAGAGCCATTCGGCGAGGGGTCGAGCAGGACACCCAGTAACCTCACTCCTACAGCTAGAGTGCTTGATGCTATCATGAGGACTCTGCTTCCTAGGATGGGATATCGCGAGGGCTTGACTCACATACAGTTATGGCTACTGAATGCCCTGATGCAGCAGATTGTATTTGATATCTAGGATCTCTTACTTTCAAAGATGGAGGATATAATTGCAGAGGGGTTCAAAGGTCATCGACGGTTATCCTATGCTCATTGGATTACATTCTTGATTCACATAGCAGTTACAGTGAGACCACCTTAGATGCTAGCTGAGTATAGTGGTGCTACTACAGAGTTCCCTACATACAACATGACTCAGATGCTCCGCCATAGTGCATTGAGGGCACCTAGCTAGCCGTGCCATCGTCCAGAGGTGTCAGAGATTGCAGCCTAGCAAGATGAGACCATCAGGGGTATAGCAGCTATAGAGGAGGAGTAGCTTGATGCTCAGCAGGAGGGGATGGTCGAGAGTGACCCCAGTGACAGCTCAGATGATGACTACCAGGCTATCCCTCGGATGCCTCCACGACGATATGACCATGAGACCGGTAGCTCCAGTTTAGCTCCACCTGCACCATAGACAGACCCTACTCTACTTGCTATCCTTGAGCGGATGAGGCAGGATCAGGCTCGCTAGGCCCAGGAGACCGCTGCTACTTTCACACAGTTTCAAACCAGGCAGCATGAGTTTCAGCGATAGCAGCAGGCGATCCAGTAGCAGCAGGCCATATAGCAGCAGCAGCTCCTCATGCAGCAGCAGCTCCTTAGATTTATGCAGCATGTTGTGACAGCTATTGGGGCTCCACCGCCACAGCCTTCACCCTAGATCGGCCAACCTGCCACCACTTCTATGACTCCAATTGTATAGCCCAGTGGGCTTCAGAGTCAGGGATAGCAACCAACATAGTTTCCTTCTCCTACAGAGCAGGTGTCCCAGTGATTTGCCTCGCTAGTGCCAGCCCCGCAGTTCACACCTTTTTAGATGGGCTTCACACTGGCTCATACTTCCTCGCTGCTTGTGCCGGAAACTACAGTCTCTAGGAGCCTTGGTGCTACCTTCAGCGAGTTGACAGGGCAGCCGACTCCGCCATATCTATATGTCCTAAGTCCTTCCACAGTTGCACCTATTACCAGGACTATAGAGATGCTCCCTTCTTCAGTTGCATCATCAGAGCCGCCTGCTATAGGCATACCTACAGAGTCTTAGGCCGCACCAGTCCCTGATCCGACCTAGACCGCTTCAGTATCACTTCTAGCTATAGAGGGTCAGACAGCTCAGAGCTCAAGATCAGATGATGATGGCACACAGTTCTAGCTTGCTCCTTGTACCTCAACACCCGACTTATCCGCTGCAACCCTGCCGACCGACCCTTAGGTTTTGGTATTGATGCCAAAGGGGGAGATGGATCGAGTATGTTAGACTTAGGGGGAGCGACTTATCTAGGGGGAGTTTAGATTATCTATTATATTTGGTTTTTATGTGTGATACACTATTATGCATTCATGTGTTTACTTTCATGCATCAAACTATATTTATGTGATAGTGATATCTATGTGATCGTGATATTTGACATGTGTGCTCTCTACTTTGAATTATTTATATGTCATATCACTTGTGTTATGCTCATTTGCTTTGCTTCCACGTTTTACTCCGATGCAAATGAGCTTTATTACTTGTACTCATGCTTATTTCATATCTTTTGAGTACATCATGTTGGCTTGGGTCATATATGCTTGCCTAACTCTTTTGTTCTTATTGTCAAAAGCTTATATGAACCAAGCATGTTAAAAACCTCATCTCTTTCACATACTCAAGGTGATATTGTCATCAATCACCAAAAAGGGAGAGATTGAAAGCATCTAGGCCCCTAGTTGGGTTTCGGTGATTAATGGCAATACGCAATTACTATGACTAACGTGTATTTTGTAGAGGCAATTAAGTTAGGTCATGGTAATGGAAATTGATTAGGCAATCATGGTTGTCATGCCCCTACGATGGAAATCGTTTTGGTTTTCAAAGGATGGACGACAAGGTTAAGGATGGACTAGTTCTAAGTGTCGTTTGGAGTTGGAGAGACACTTAGAGTAGTTTAGGACTTTTTTTCTTTTGGCCAAACTATTAAGGGTGGTATGGATGGGTAGCTTGACCTAGGTGAGTCTACTGAGTTAGGTGTGGTGCACACTTATCAAATCTAGCACTAGGTAGCTCCTAAAAAGCCCTTAGATCAATTGGAGCAAACTTCATTCACATATGATTGAGAGTTGGAAGTGAATGGAGGGTCAAATGCTGACCGGACGCTGGTTCTAGTGTGACCGGACACTGGTTCCAGTGTGACCGGACGCTGGCACAGAGTCTGGTCAGTTTATTTGATCAAGGTGAAATCGTCTGGCATGACCGGACGCTGAGAGGTGAGTGACCGGACGCTGGGTGCCAGCGTCCGATCGACTCCAGTAAGGTTCCAGAGAGGGAAATCGTGATCGGACGCGTCCGTTCAGTGCTGACCAGATGCTGTCTAGCGTCCGGTCACAACTTAAACACTAGGTTTTGAGGAGAACTGACCGGACGCTGTCTAGCGTCCGGTCACCCCGCAGAGGCACATAACGGTTCGTTTTGAACATGGGTGTATAAATACTTCCTCTATTCGTGTGAGGGGGTACTTTTGCTCATTCCAACAGCTGAGAAACACCCTTGAGAGTGCCAAGAAGGGTAAGGTCCTAGTGAGGTGATTGAGATTTGAGAATCCAAGAGTGAGCCCTCATTAGTGAAAGCAAGAGTAGCAAAGTGTGCATCCACCCTTCTCATTAGGCTTGCCGTGGTCAAGTGAGAGTTCGTGCTTGTTACTCTTGGTGATCGCCATCACCTAGATGGCTTGGTGGTGATTGGGAGCTTGGTGATCATCCGGCGGAGCTTGTGGATGACCCAATTCAAGTTTGTGAGCGGTTGTGGGTGATTCACCACGACGGAGTGTTAAAGAATCAACCCATAGAGAGCACTTGATCCTTGCGTGGATCAAGGGGGAGCTACACCCTTACGCGGGTGCTCCAACGAGGACTAATAGGGAGTGGCGACTCTCTGATACCTCAGAAAAACATCGCCGCGTTCCCCCTTCTCTCTTTACTTTGAGCAATTCAATTCTTGTCTTTACATTCATAGAATTGCCATGCTAGAGTAGGATTAGAACTTAGGTTGCAAGACTTTTTATGCGGTAGAACATTAGAAACACTTTCTAGGCACAAGGGGTGAAGTTGGGCTAACCATATGGTTTAATTATTGCAAAGAAATTTAGAATTAGCCCAATTCGCCTCCCTCTTGAGCATCTTGATCCTTTCAAAACCTACCAGCTAGCATCCTCCGATCTAGAGTACTAACAATGGGGGTCGACCGGATCGATGCAGCCGTAATAGTGAGCTATAGACTAGATTCAACTAACTAGTAAATCTCCTCAAGATCAGACATACCCTAGGCGTGTACTATGCACGATCAAGATTGAAGTAGAACAACCGGTGAAATGTAACCTGTTGTTTAAACTAAGGACCATTGCAATGTAACAGAACAAACGAGGGGTTAAAAGGATATGAGGCTGATCTAGATCGATCTCGATCGGGCAGGTTGATGTTGCTAAAAAACTGATGACGATAAAAATATCAGCAAGATCGGTAACTTAATGAATCTACTCGTAGGACGCCACCCTTAGGTAGAGCCGATAACTTGACCTTAATCTAAATCGAGCAGTGGAGGTCGACCGGATCGATGCAACTGTACTTGAACTAGATAAGATCGATAACTAGCTTATACTAGAGCTCGCAGTGGAGGTCGAACCTAACCGATGCAGCCGTACAAATAGAAGTATAAGCCATGATGGTACTTACAGATAAGCTGGAGGTCGGCCAGACCGATGAAGCCCTGCTTGTTGAAGAACTCGCCGGATTCTACTCTACTCCTACTCCTAAGGGTTGACACGGAGCCGAAAAAGAAAGTAACTTGTATTGGTTGATTGAATGGTCTTCTACAATAGCCGGGGTCTAATATTTATACCCGGATCCTAAGCATGAATCCTACTTAAGTACGACTCATTACAATCTCTGGCATAAGATAAAACATTTCTAATTTAAGATAACTTGGACCATAATCTTTCCCTTTTCGTAGAGTCCGACATGTTTTTCCTGGCGCCAACCGTAGCTTTTTGTCGTTATCTACTGGCGTCATCTGAAGAGAGCCGATTCCAGTGCTACATTTGAATCGGCTGATATCGACCCTTATGCAATCGATTCCTTGATAACACGATCTTGGAAGCTTTGAGTTCCCACATTCTTCTTCCCAAATTTTATGATAAACAATTTGACATCATAATTGTCCCACCATTAGGATCAACCCAGTACTCATAATTGAGTGCTCAACTTTACAACTTTAATTAGCAGCTGTAGTCCCATATTTCTTAGTTCAAGTTTACGATTGCCCGAGATGCATAAATAAAATTCTTTCAGTTTTCTGGTAATAATTCATAAGCTCATATTTCCATAAAGTCAATGTCCCAGCTTCTAAGCTCCCACTTGTGCAAATTAATGCAAACTTACGGTGCAAATTTATTGGCCTAATGCTTAGTGTGAATTGAATGATTGGGCTAGGCAGCCCATACACATGAGTAATGTAGCTGTCTAGAATAACACAACTTCGACAAACTCATTGGCAACATGAAATAATTAAATGCATGCACCATATACATAAAAACACAATTTCATTCCTCAGCTCTACATTATGTTGAGGTTTGCCATGAGTCATATATTAACTAGGGGATTATTCAGTCTCTCATAAGGGCACTCCCAATGCAGAAATCATCATAGTTTCTATGGACATTAATTATACTGTCACCTAAGCATTTTGCTGATGTGGCAAGATAGTTATTGAAGAGAGAGAAAAAAAATCATAGAAACCGGGTCTAAGTTAGAAACTATGTCCTCACGAGAACCAAGACATGAAGGGATATGATTGGTAGAGAATGGAGAGAGAATGCATGTGATTGGATAAAAAATTATTCTGTAAAAACTATCCATTGGGACCATGTTTTCTATATGTAGTGTCTATGAAAATTAATAGGTATAGAAACTACATGTAGTTTCTAGCATTGGGACTGCCCTAATGCTGCTCTTATTGATCTAGAACTTGTGCACCTTAATATTAAGTTATGCTAATTCCTCATACCAACCTTTATGATGTGCCCTAGATTATTTTTTTAATGGAGAAATTTGTTCATGATGAGAGTCAACATTAATTAAGGTAGTAAAAGAACTATAAGTTTACTAATGGAACTATAGTTATAAAAGATTATGATTTCCAAAATCCCATATTCTTGCAATTATTTGACATAATTTCCCTTGATACAAGTCATGAGTAAGAGAAGTTTTAAAATTTAAGCCTAATCCATGAAGTATCCCAGCTCTAATGATATGATCCATTTCTCCCGATCTGTTGGGACATGGACACGTGGATCGCGAAGACTTCTTCCCCCCACATAGCTTCGTCTAAGGCCGAGCTAACTAAACTATAACTTGAGCCATTGTGTTTATGTTTGGCAGGAATCACACAGGTGCCTTCTCCCGCGTTACTAGGCACGACGAAGGCAAGCGGCCAACGGAGGTCTGCTAGCAGAGACCTTTAGTGACCCACATGGCCAGGAAGGCGGAGGCAGGCAAAGGTACTTCAGAAGGAGACCGTAGGGGTAGGCTCAACGAAGGTCATGTAAGATGGTCGAAGGCGAGACACATGATAACAGCGCCAATAGGCCTCCACTAGGCTCGCGGCTAAGGCCCATGAAGAAAGGCGGTGGAAGAGGAGATGACCCAAGTTAACCTTGGAACAACGTATGCGTATGAGCATATTCCAAGAATATGCCTTTTAGCTGTCTTGGGGCAGAATTATAAAGTAGCACCCTTGTGTACAATGAGCTATAAAAAGGGAGCAAACCCCATGTAAAAGAGAGACCCATGAGTATATGAAACTCTAATTGAACTTTGGCCCCATCAGTGTGTTCATCCCAGTATTGTGCCTCTGCTTGAGCGAGGACCCTGTCTTAATTCACCTTGCTGGGAGCCTTTCTCCCAACATTGACGCCCACCGTATGTAGGCCAAGCAAAACTCACGATGGCACGAAAAAGAGCAGCCTCCGTCGGCAGAAACATCAACTAGAGGAAGGCCCAGGTGCACCACTCGCAACATGTACGCCAGCGCTTCTGAAACCCAGGTCAATGTAGAAGAGCCCGCAGTGGTGAACCAACTAGTAGCCGACAAAGAGTAGCCAAACCCTAACCCCACCCTAGAACAGGTGCTCCAATAGCTGCAAATCGAGCTACAAAATGTGCAGCAAGAAGGAGATAGATTGGCGGCGATCTTCACTTCAATCCAGAGGGCAGTGCATGCATCATTGCAGGCACACTACACCACAACAATACAAAAGCATCTAACATCTATTGCTAAAAGTTGACATTACGTCAGTCGTTAAAGCTTTTTCTCAGACCATGAGTTGCTAATATCAAATACTACGATGGATGATCCGTATAAATATTTTGGTTTTACATTGAATTATCGGTCGCTATATACCACTAACTGACTCGGACCGTCGTCGCTAAATACAATTGTGCATTGACGCGATGTTTTCAGCCTGCCTGCCAAATTTTGGCCCACAAATTCAGATCTAAACCCTAAGTCACCACCTAGCCGCACGCGAGAAAATTGCAAATTTAGGACTCCAAACAACGTGCTTCGCAAATATAGGACTCCAAACATCGTCTTCGTAAAAATAACCCTCGAAACATTGGCTTCTTGATTTCCATGACATTTGGTGTATTAAGACTCTTTTCTCATCGAAATACATGTATTTGTTCCTAAAGTGACCCTTTTACCCTTCTGGTCTATACGGCTCTCTCATTCCTGCCCCCGACCTGTGGCAGATAGAGTTGCTCGACTCTTGCAACGGGCTCCTCCTCCTGCTCTGCTGGGGTGCTCCACCACCGCCTGTACATCCGTTCTATGTTGTCTGCAATCCTGTAACCAGCGAGTGGCTTGCTTTGCCCCAACCGAGCGAGGCCCTGGGCAGTATGGTGCTCCAATGAGAGAGAACAAGTGGATCCGCTCTGCTGTGCTAGGCTTTGATCCCTCCTCGAATTTCCATGTTTTCAGCTACTGGAGACAGAATTCGGCATAACTGATTATAAAGTTGAGGCAGTGGAGATTTACTCATCTGAAACTGGAAGATGGATTTTTAGTGAATGTGGTTGGGGTGCGGATGAATGCCATCTCTTTGATGGCAGCATGACGTATTTAAATAGTGTCATACACTTCACTGTCCAAGGCGGTGCAATTGCTGCGGTTGACACCCAGGGAGAGGCATGGAGGGTCAACCGTGCGCGCCCGCAATTCAGTGAATGCTATGGCAATGGCTTCACTGGCCACTCTCAGGGGCGCTTGCTTTACATGTTTGATGACGACAAAGGGGATTTTTTGCCAGTCTATGTTCTTGAGGATAGAGGCAGCGAGGAGTGGACTTTCAAGCACAACATCAGCAAGGCTGATCTTTTTGGACCAAGAAAGTGGACCTGGGGGCCATACTACAAGGTAGTTGCATTTCATCCGGATGCTGAATTGATCTTCTTTTATGACTGGCAACGCAATAGACTGATCTCCTATGGAAATACACGTATTTAGATAAGAAAAGAGTCTTAATACACCAAATGTCATGGAAATTAAGAAGTCAACGTTTCGAGGGTTATTTTTACGAAGATGATGTTTGGTGTCCTATATTTGCGAAGCACGTTGTTTGGAGCCCTAAATTTGCAATTTTCTCAGCCGCACGCACCTCAATCCCGCTCCCCACCCACACACCGCCTCCACCCCCCTCCTGCCCGCCTGGCCGCCCGACGGACGTCCCCCCGCCGCCTCCACCCCGGCGCACGGGCAAGATGTCCGCCGCAGCCACCTCGTCGTCACACGACCCTATCCGCTCTCTCTCCCTCCCTTCTATTCGTACTTCTCCTTTTCCCCGACGTGGACGCGGCGACACCCGATACCGACCCTGACCTCGACCCGAACCCTAGCACCTAGCGGTTCGATGCCGCGGCCGGCGGGCGATGCGACGTGCAGCTGTAGCGGCCGGCGGGCGCGCGACGCCGCGACTGCTACTGCGCTTAGGTCTGGGCGGCGGCGCAGAACCCGTCGGCAGCCGCACGCACCTCAATCCCGCTCCCCACCCACACACCGCCTCCACCCCCCTCCTGCCCGCCTGGCCGCCCGACGGACGTCCCCCCGCCGCCTCCACCCCGGCGCACGGGCAAGATGTCCGCCGCAGCCACCTCGTCGTCACACGACCCTATCCGCTCTCTCTCCCTCCCTTCTATTCGTACTTCTCCTTTTCCCCGACGTGGACGCGGCGACACCCGATACCGACCCTGACCTCGACCCGAACCCTAGCACCTAGCGGTTCGATGCCGCGGCCGGCGGGCGATGCGACGTGCAGCTGTAGCGGCCGGCGGGCGCGCGACGCCGCGACTGCTACTGCGCTTAGGTCTGGGCGGCGGCGCAGAACCCGTCGGCGCGGGGCTACGAGCGGCGGCGGCGGCGGCGCGAGGGCAGGGCTGCGGCAGTGCGGCCTGCAGGCGGCCGCCGAGGACCCGACAGCCGACCGTCCGGTGCTGCGACTGCCACGCTGGGTCGGCCGCCGTGGCCACCACCACCGGGTTTGGCCACAACTGGCCACGCCGCTCTGGCCATGTGGCTGCGCCGAGCCGACAGCTGACAGCCACCGGAGTCCTGGTGCCCCCTCATTGTCATGCTCCTCCGCCTACTTCACGCCCAGATCTGGTATCTGTTGTCGTGGTGAGCTCTTACTTCTGATGGATTTGTGCATGATTGGGGATCTAGGGTTAGTACTACAATTGATTTGTGCATAGACATACAAGTGATTGGCAATCTAAATTAAACTCGTATAGAGCAATCCTACCTATTTGCCATTAGCAATTTGCCACTGGAATTTGCAATTGAAATTAGGAGATGCCGTTGCAGCAGGCCTTCTAGATTAAACTATTAGGGCTCTTATGTCTTCAAGTATCCGATTTAATAAATCCATGCTGTCAGAATAGTGTTTTACTCGTTTGATTTTATTTTTTAGTACAATTTACAATAAAAAAGGTCGAACCTGTCATAATCAATATAGAAGCCTATAGTAATGTAATCCCAGGGAATCAAACTTAAATAGAGAAGCTGTGATCCTTGGTCAATTATTACTGAACCTTAAACTCGTATGGAGTAGTTGTTTTTTTCCCTGAAGTGGTGCTTGGTCAGAGACAACAATGGTGGTAAAGCAGCAATTCTGCTTCTCTAGGTTTCCTGAGAGTAAGCTCTTGCCCATTTGGGTAATAAACGACCATTAATTTTGAATATACTCAATATAAAACAGATTTATAATTTACATTTCTACTAATTTATTTCTGGTTAAGTGCTTTTGTTTTGTTGTTTTTTTCTTTATATCCAGATGACTTCGACTGTATTAGTGAGGTTGAATTCCTTAACCTGATCATACTAGAAAGAAGATCCAGATGACATTGACTGTATTAGTGAGATTGAATTCCTTAACCTGATCCTTAACCTGGTCTCTGGCATGCGCATGCGTCGTTGTATAAAGGAATCGTTTGTGATTACTGATTCCGTTGGTTCTCTTAATGTTAATTTGGTTTTTGGCATCTTTGTTGTTGCAGACTTGGATGGGAAGCCATGACGTTGGCGGCGCTAATCTGCGACACGGGCCAAAGGAAGGCCTTGAAGGTGCTAGACCTCGTGGCCGCATCACTACGTCGATAGCACTGCAGCGAGTCCTATCTGACTACCTCACTGTTTGTTTTTGCTTTCACTTGTGTGGATGCAGGTCAATCGGCACCTTTCAGAAGGCGCAGCTGCGGGACTTTTGGCCGGCCGCTGCAAGCCAACGACGGCTTATGAAACCATCAAGAAACTACTTAAATTGGCTGAGGTGATGCCTCTGATCTCTTTTGAGTTTTAGAGATTTCCTGTGGTAATTTGGAATCTGTTTGGTAGTTTGTTAGGTGAAAAAGTACATGCAATGATCTATAACTGTCATTCAGCTGTTCTATCACAAACATTCATTCAGTATATAAATGTGTCAGCCATGGAACATTGGCTACCATTCAGTATCTAATTTTTTTTCCATGTAAATTTGTTTCATAGTTTTAGTCTTCAAGGTTTTTGTTTTAGTCTATGTTGACAAACTCTTTTAGTCTGTGTTAGATTCAGCTTGACAGGCACTACATGTAGTTCTTTTCAGTTAACTGAAGCAATTCTATAGTGAACTATGAACGTACAGCTGCTCTGTCATGTTTTTTCCCAAATAACATCATGTAGATGCTCCTCTGTATTGCAGTTTTTTATTCAGATTACTAAGCCATGCTAAATATGTTGGTAAATGCGATACACAATGACTTGGGAAAAAATACACAATAGACCAGGCACTACATCTAGCAGCTGGTCTATTGTGTATTTTTTCCCAAGATAACTGAACCATGCTATGAAATGCCATCAGCTAGATGCTCCTATGTAATGAAGTTTTTTTTTTTCAGATTACTGAACCATGCCAATACATTGTTTTCTTCTACGTCCTCTATGTATGTGCTCTGATCCTCTCTCGACTAGCTTAATTCATGCACATACTGCGAGGACGGGTTAGCACTGGAAAGGCTTAGGGAAGCTGCTAAGAAGGCAAAGGGCCCAAGGTTGAGTTTTCCTCCACTAAGCATACTGCTAAGAAGGCACAGGCAATATACTAGTTGAGTACAAAAGTCTTAACTCCAAAAATCTCCCCTGATGTACGGCTACAGCCTACAGGTGATAGCCCATGTGCTAATAATAGTCCACTGCCATCTTTTCAGTTGTGTGTTAAGCTTGTTTCTCCGAAAATGTTTTTGCCTGCTAGTTGTATTGGACATATTCAAAGAGTACAGTTCTACACAAGAACTTTTTTTTTGTTAACACTAAGATTGCTAGTGCAGTTCCACTTTGATAATCTTCTACCTTATGCAGGTTTGTTGTAGGCAATCAAGATCTTCTCAAGGTGTTCCTGGAACTTCTCAGAGGCAGTATTCCCAAGGTGTTGCAGAATCTTCTCTAAGGTGATATTACAAAGTACGGATGGTTGTGTATTTTGAGCTTTTACCAAATGTTTGATGGTTTCAATGAACACCACGCGCTAGTTTGTTTTTGTTCATCGGTTGTATATATATGTTGAGACAAGGATAGCTTGATGTTAACTTGTTAAGTGACATGATTACATATGTACTCGAGTTTGATAATTGAACGAGACCTAATGTGATTATTTGTGTATGTCATCCTAAATGTGGGTATATAATTTCAATATTGTATTGGTCTTGATGAAGGGCGGGCCTGGTGCAAGCGGTAAAGTCTTACCGACTGTGACCGGAAGGTTCCGGGTTTGAGTCATTGCATAGGCGAGGGTAAGGCTTGCTACTAACACCCTTCCCCAGACCTCGCATAGAGCGAGAGCTCTCTGCACTGGGTACGTCCTTTATTGTATTGGTCTTGAATGTTTGTTTCAATGTACATGAGTTTTAGAAATACAATGTTTTATTTTTTTTATCTTATTTAATTGAGCTCGATGGATTGTTAGTTGCTAAAAGTCCTTATACCGTTGAACTGTCGGTCGCTAAAAGCTCTAACATGTCGGTCGCTAAAAGTAGAACCATTGGACTGTCAGTTGCTAAAGATGATGTCCGTCGCTGTTTACATATAGCGACGGCTTCGTTAGCAACTGTAGGGGTCTGTCGCTATAACCTTTAGCAACTGACTGTCCATTGCTGTACATCCGTTTCCGCAACTCCAAATCAGTCGCTGTTTAAAGGTTGTGATGTAGTGGCAGCCGAGATTAGACAATAGTTAGCCATCTTACAAGCCAAGATATAGAGTATGCAACCAAGTCAACCACCATCAAACAACTCTAATCAGCCCCACCTAGCAGCTCAAAGCCAGCCTAACCCTTTCGTCAAGCCTAGCTATCCGGCCAACATTTGGCACACTATACACCTTATCATCAATCCACAGGTCTATAGACTCAAAATCGCCATTGTCCGAAGGGCTTCAAACTTTTCCATGACCCCCTCTTACAAACCCATCACCTTACCCAAGTTCAATGGAAAAATAGACCCGCGTTAGTTCATTATGAGTTTTGAGGCAGCAGTAGCCTCCATCGGTAGAAATGACACAGTCTTGGCGAAATCTTTTGTCATCACCGCCGAAGGTGATGCTCTGGCATGGTACTCTATGTTGAGACCCACTTCATTGTATTCCTGGGAAGATCTGTGCGACATGATCGTGGCCAACTTCAAAGGGTTCTCAAGCGAATCCTTGACCTCTTCGTATCTCTTTCAGTGTAGACAAAACCAGGGAGAAACTCTAAGAGAATACTTCCAGAAATTTGTGTAGCTCAAAACCAAGGCACCAAATGTCCTAGAAGATGTAGCCATTGAAGCAGCAATCAAGGGTCTCCGAATTGGAGCCTTCGCAGGCCACCTGGCCAGAGAGAAGCCCAAGACTATTGAGGAATTGTACAATGAGTTTGAAAAGTACTACAGGTCTGATAGTGACCTCCGCAGAAGACTGGAAGAGCAAGGTCAGTACAAGCAAGCCCAGAGCAACAGCAGGAACGCACAAAGGAACAACAGAAATAAGGGTCAGCAGCAGTGAGGGCCCGACCAACAAGTCTTCAACATAGACCACCAAGGGAACAACCAGCAAGGTCAGCATGCACCGAAGACCAGTCAAAATACTGGGCCACAAGGACAGCATCATAACAGAAGAAACAATTAGAGTAAAAACTGGAACAAGAATCAAAATTAGAGGCAGCGAAGGCAATATTGTTTCTTTCACGGAGAGAACAAGGGCCATATCACCAGGGATTGCCCAGATGCTAAGGAAACATAGGAAAGGATAAAGGGCGGAGAAAACCCGTAGCCTCTGTAGCAGCAATCAACAAAAGAAGTAAACCATGCCTTCGCCGCACCTTGTCAACAACAGCAATACTGCCCAATTTATCCAAGCTTAAACTCCACTCAAATACACCCATCCACCTTAGCAGCAGCATACTACCTAGCTTCTTGCCTACATGGCGGTCAAGCACTCAACAACAAGGGCAACCAAGCAACCAGCGTGCGGAGGCAAATCTCACTTATATAAACCCTAGGTCTCCACACATCACATTCATTAAGACAAGCCAGCGTGCACAAGTGCAAAACAGACAGCTTGAAGCACTCCCACCACCTCCGCCCCTAGCACAAATGGCTACCTCCAAGAATGAACCCAACCTTGAAAACCAGCTAAACCCTCATACGCCCCTACCAACCATCGGAATGATACTACCAATAGCCGGAGGCTCTTTGCTAGAGTTTAAACAAAGTAGTAGAAAAAAGATCATCTCAAACCCGTCAACAACGTTGCAGTGCTGGGGCCAGTACGTTGCACATATTGGTCGAAGATACCTCTGACTTTCTCAGAACATGACCTCAGTCTAGAAAGCTATCCCCATGTGGACGCAATGGTAATCAAGGCCAACATTGCAGCCTAGAAAATCAACAGGGTTTTAATCAACTCTAGGAGTTCAGCTGACATAATTTTTGTCAATGCCTTCGATCAGATAAACTGAGTAGAAGCCAATTGCATCCTTTGGATTCTCCACTAGTAGGCTTTGGGGGAAAGAAAATTAATGCCTTGGGAAAAATTTCTTTGCCAGTATCCTTTGGAGATCAGCAGAATGCAAGAATAGAGTATGTGACCTTCAACGTGGTCGATCTCTACTACCCATACAACGCCATCTTCAGCAGAGGCTTTGCAAATAAATTCAATATAGCCATCCTCATGGGCTATCTTTGTATGAAAATGCCAGCCCTTCACGGCGTTATCACCATCCATGGCAGTCAGAAAGAAGCAAGAAACATAGAAAGAGCTATCTATAAGTCCCAGTGCAACATCAATTCTGTTGAACCCACCAAGAGCAATGCACCAGAGCCCTCTGAATATGCCCAAGGGGAAGACAAACCTCAAGGACCAAGAAGAAACAAAATTAGTACCGCTACAAGATGCAGTCCCAGACAGAAAGGTCATCATCGGAGGCAACCTCTCCACCGAGGAAGAAAGAGAGCTCATCGAGACCCTTGCTAAAAACAAAGATGTCTTCACATGGTCAGCCTGAGTCAACAGAGACATCATACAACATTAACTGGAAATCAACACTAAAATGAAGCCAAAAAAGCAAAAACAGAGGAAGATGTTAGAAGACATAATCAGAGCAGCGAAGGCTGAGGTGCAAAGACTGCTAGATGCAAATGCCATCCGAGAGGTCAGGTATTCAGAGTGGTTAGCAAACATGATGTTAGTACGTACCAAAGAAGAATGGCAAGATGAGGATGTGTATAGACTTCACAGGCATAAACAAAGCCTGTAAGAAAGATCCATTCCCACTAGCCAAGGATTGATGCCTCCGTTGACAAGGCTGCTGGCTTGCAAGCGATTCTCCTTGCTGGATTAGTTCTCAGGATATCACCAGATATGGTTCAAAAAGGAAGATGAAACCCTAATTGAGCTTTGGCCCCGTTAGTGTGTTCATCCTAGTATTATGCCTCCACTTGAGCAAAGACCCTGTCTTAATTCACCTTGCTAGGAGCCTTTCTCCCAACACGTTCAAAATGTGACCTTATTAAACAATTGGCATAATTTCGATCAGAGTCTCATTGGTCATACTTATATTTATTGCATAACACATAACTATCACAGAAAAATCACTTAGAAGCAATATGTAAATAATGACTTGGCTTAACGAATAGGGAATAATATCATCATTACATTTATTCAATACATCTATTGTTTTCAGACATAATCAACTAATGAAGAACTCAACTAATGTTCCTTTCATGCAAGGACATATATTACATTATTTGATAAACATAAACTAATGGCAGTGTAGAGTGTAATGGCTTCATCTTCAAACTTATGTCATTCTGGATGGTAAGGATACCTTGTGAAGAGTTAGTAATCTGCACATGCACTTGAGTTAATCCTTCAAGTATCAGGGCCTGTTTGGCAGAGCTCCACTCCTAGATTCTTTGGATCTGCTTCTTGATTCTCTAATGGAGTGATTCTACTTGATTATGGTGGGGAGCATGGCGGTGAGCAGGTGAGAATTGATTCTAGAGTGATTCTTGTGGTTTTTGGATAGGGAGCAGTGGAGAGCAGATTTTTCAAGCTCCCACCTCCGAATGCAAATGGAGAAGTGATTCTTGCCCGCTCCCCACCTGAATCTGTGCGACATTTAGCTGTTTGGCTAGGGATGGAGAATCACTCCCAGGGAGCACTGCCAAATGGTCCCTCAACATATTGGATTCATAATTAAAATAACATCAATGACTTATGGTTGTTCTTTTTGTCGTGCCAGTCCTTAAAGTAATTGTAGTCCTTCTGCATATGACCATATGTTTTGCAAAAGCTATATCTTGGTCTTTCATAACCATGCTTAGCTATAGATCATTTGAGTTCCTACTTCTCTAAATTCGAGCTGACCCTTATGTCTTAGGGCAATAGATTTGTCATGATTCTTTCATCAACCTTTATGTCGCTCTTCTAATGAAGCTAAGAACTGCTTGCCATTATCAATGTCAGGGATTTCTCCCAAAAGTTTCACACTAATGCTACTTCTTCATAATCATGAGAGATAAGCCTTTTTGAGTGCCTACACTAATACTTATCATCTTCAAATTCTTTAACCCTCTAGTAAAAGTTGCTGTCATAATCACCTTATGCTATCTAGATAGTAGGAGCATGCTCACGTATGGCATGATCATAGTTAAAAATTAAGAGAGCCAATTGTATTTCCCCTGTCCATAATGAGAAGTTGGTCCAGTTGAGGAGAGGAATATGATTCTTCCCATAACTTTTGAAGGACATAGCATTGACTCAAAACAAATTAAAATATCATTAGTAAGAGTATGCAAATATTATGTCATGCATGATTTAAATCCTATGTTGGTTTGATTAAAACATGCTAGTGCCATTTCTAATTCACATGATTGTTGGGCAGAAACAAAAAAGAAACTAAACATTAAAATTTTTTAATCAGACCAACGTAAGATTTGGTACATGCATGACATAGTGTTTACATACCCTTACTGATGTTGTTTTAATTTGTTTTGAGTCACTGTTATGTCCTTCAGAGGTTATGGACAAGATCTAAGAGATCCCCTCCTCAACTGGACCAACTTCCCATTATCAAAAGGGGAGATTCGATTGGCTCTCTTAATTTTGAACTATGATCATACCATACTGTGAGCATGCTCCTACGCTCTAGACAATAGAAGGTGATTATGATAACACCTTTTACAAGAGGGTTAAAGAATTTGAGGATGATAAGTATCAGCAAGAGTACTCAAACAAGTTGTTGCTCATGATTATGAAAAAGTGCATTAATGTTGAAATTAGGGGCGACATCCTTGACACTGATAATGCCAAGTAGTTCTTAGCTTCATTAGAAGAGCAACATTAAGGTTGGTGAAAGAATCTTAAGAAATTTATCGCCCTATAACATAAGCGTCAAGCTCGATTTAGAGAAGCAAGAGAGCTCAAACAATCTAGGGCTGAGCATAGTTCTGAGAGACCAAGATGTCACTTCTACAAAACATATGGCCATATGCAGAAGGACCGCGATGGGTTTAATGACTGGCCCAACAAAAAGGGTAATCATAAGTCATGATGTAATTATATAATGAATCCCTTATGTTGATAGTTGAAAGATTAACTCAAGTGCCATGTGCACATTACTAAGTCTTCATAGGGTATACAGTACTATCCAAAGGCTGGCAATGGGGAAACACATGATTAGGGTATTGAATGGCATAATTTTGAAGATGAAGTTATTGCACTCTCCACTACCATTAGTTTATGTTTTATCAAATAATGTAATCTTTGTCCCTACATGAAAGGAACATTAGTTGAGTTTCTTCATTAGTTGATTATGCTTGGAACAATAGATGTTTTGACTAAATGTAATGATGACATTATTCCCTATTAATTAAACAATTCATTATTTACATATTAACTCTAAGTAATTATTCTGCGATGGCTATGTGTTATGCTAATGATAAAGATAAGTATGACCAATGAGACTCTCATCAAAATTATGGCATTTCACTACTACAGATTGATCTTTCACTGTCGCCACTTTCAGCTGCCGTAGCGATATAAGCGTCCAGTGTGATACTTCCACCATCGGTTGGACCAATAGGTAGGCCTCGCAAGGAATGAAACCGGCAGTTGAAAACCATCAATGCAGCGGTGGTAGTGGGGTTGAATTCCACCGTCATTTAGAACGCAGAGCCGACTGAGATACGTGTTATGGCCGCCACACCTACATTACCATTTGGTGTACCAGCGGTAAATATTGAAGGTGAGTAATTTTTTTCCAATGCCCAACTACCAACACCCCCGCGCTGGCCCGCTCTACATATTCTTCAAGCCCGCTGCCCTCTGAAATCACCCCTCTTCCATGTTCATCCCATTCTTCGTAATCTTCTCTTAGGATATCTATCCCTAGAAAAACCTCACTACCCAAAGCTACCCTTTACTTGTTTTCTTTAGGTGAACTAGCTAAGAGACTTACACATCCGTTCCTTTGGAAAAAATACGATATCCCTGAATACTTCCGGGTGAAGTGCTACAACGGTGTATTCGTGCACTTGCGGATTTCTCTGCTTACGCTAAGAAACACCAACAAGCGTCCCTTCACTGGATGATCTCATATGCCCGTACGGCGGCCGTACGACGTCCGTACGAGCACGTCCATACTAGCGGTTAGGATTAATGTAAGTGATTAGCAGTTAATCATGTTATCAAAGGGACATGTCCTTTGGAGTTTCACAAACAGTTGTGTCCTTTGGACACACCCCTTCACTTGTATATAATCCTTTCTACATATCAATAAAATGACGGTTCTCCCAATCATTATTTATTTACATTTTACATTTAGATCAATAAAATGATAGTTCTCCAAATCATTGTTCTTTTATATTTCACATTCAGCAGCTAGTTTTCAATTTTTTTTTTGGGAGAGTGAGCCTCTATTCTGACAAACGAGAGGGGAGAGAGCACTTGTAGTTTATCTAGCAGAGAAGCTCATGTTTTTAAATTAAGGTAAATTGGGCACAGGACATGGCCACACCCTGTGGCCGCCCTAGGGACGCCGATGGGGCGCCCACGACGGGGCTCGCCGCGCGAGGGGCCGCTCCGCCATAGCCGCGTGAGGGCCTGCTGTATCCGGCCGCACGAGCGGCCGTTGCGCCTGCTGCATCCGTTCGCGTGAGGAGCCAGTGCGCCAGGGGCCACGCCGCTGGGGCCTTGCCGTAGCAGAAGAGGCTGCGGGCGCTTGCCGTTGCAGAAGAAGAAAAGGGCGCATGTGAGCGGAGCACGGGCGAGTGGGCGCAGCGCGGGCGAGCGCATACGGGCGGGCGAGCAGGGCGGAGCGCATGTGAGCGAAGGCGCAGGCGGAGCGCATGGGGGCGGGCGGGCATGCCTACGGTGCAGAAGGCGGTGGCGAAGAAGCCCATCACCAGCTGCATCTCCACCACCAACGCGTATGACACGGCGCGGCCGCCGCCCACGGCGCGCTTGTACGCGAGCTCCACTAGCGGCAGGACGAGGCCGTAGAGCGCGGCGGCGCCGAGCGTCAGGGTGAAGCCCAGACAGTACACCAGGGGCCGGTCCGACAAGACGTGCAGGCCCAGCACCACGGCACCAACCGTCAGCAGCGCTATGGCGTTCACGGAGGCCACCGTCAGGCGCTGCCGCACCACGAGGAAAGCGAAGAACACGGCTGCCGGCGAGCACGCAGGAGGCGCGGGCGCAGGCACCGCGCTGCCGGTCGCCATCACTGCCAAGCATGCAGGAGGAGGAGGACGATGAGTCCCGTGGATCTGGGTGCAGCTGATGGTGGTCCTTCCTCAACTCCGGCCGCAGTGGGCGCGACCTCGGACGCTGGCACGAGGGCCACCGCTCTAGAGCCGCTCGACGTAGCGGCTGCCTAGGGCGGCACAGCTAGGGGGCGTTGCGGCCACCTAGGAGGAAGCGAGCTCAGCCATGGAGGCGGCGGGGCTTGGCCTGAGCAGAGGAGACGGGGAAGGGAAGAAGCCAGGGGTAAAAAGGACATTTTGTGCCTATTCTCCCTTCTCCTTAGCCAGAAATGAACATTTTATTCGGCGTGGTGTCCAGTAGCAAATTTGATAACAACGTTGGTGTCCACCAGCGAACTGCTCTATTTTGCATGTCCGCTAGCAAAATAAGGCCACTTTTAGTGTCCGGTGGCCAATTTTGTCTTAAATTAATTTGTATGATAGTAGTATAGTTTTAGTCCTTTTATTTATGTACAGCCAGTTAAGAGCTACTTGAGTCACATATATAAGATTTTCTATAATTTCACTTTTCTAGGTTGTTTTTCTTATTTGACGATGTTATATGGTTGCTGAATCTAAAAATTATTTTTAAAAAAATAGAGATAATCTTCAAATAGCCTGACAATATTATTTAAGTATAGAATATGATTAGTTTATATAATATTTTTTGATAAGCTAGTTTATATAATATGATCCAAATACACACGTGCATACGTATTAATCATTGGAGGGATAGCCGGACAGGAGGTAATAAAATACACGTGAAATCAAATAAGCCAAAGCCAAGACACGGTTGCCGGTGGGAGGGGATTGGTGGGAGAGTGATTTGGTGGCCGGACTGGGATCACCCAATCCATGCGTGTGTCTGATCACTCGTGGAACTCATCCACGGACAGCCAAACGAAGCCTAAGACACTTTTGACACAAAAAACATATGTATTTAGTCTGAACCAAACTTTTGTCTCTTAAGGCCCATCATGGTGCGACTGGAATTTTTTTTTTGTTTATTTTACGTGTGCCAAGCAAGCTAACCATAACAGGCCACATTTGGCCTGGCTTGGTGAGCATGGCGTGGCTCCATATTGGGCCTAGGCTGCGCGCATGATCTCCATTGCTGTCTTGCTAATGGTCTGTGCAATCTTCATCGTCAAATCAAGATCGACGGCTCACACGAGTCTGGCCTCAAACAAAACCGTCGACCCTAGAACCCGATATAGCACAAGGTGAAGGTAGTCAGCAAAGGGAAGAGAATTGCCACTGCTTTTTGTGGGTGGGTATTGCGATGGATAGCAACGCCTTGAAGCTTGTTTAAAGTTATAAGAAGAAGAAAGATTGAACTATATATGCTAGATTGACTCAATAAGAGAGAGAAGGATTGCATAGATGACATATGCGGCTTGTATGTATCAAACCTAGACAAGGGTTTATGTTAGACGAAGCGGTTGGATTGAGTGAATAAAGAAAAAGTATCAAGAATTGTTGTTCTTCCACTGCTACAAGCTTCCAGTCGGATAAAAAGATAGGAAGGGATGACCTTCCATGCAGATGATCCATTATTTCCTTTTTCTCATGACCTGAGGGCTTCTTGTTGTTAGCTTGATTGCATTCCTGTTTCCGAAACCTTAACTAGCTTGCTTTCCGTCTTGCCTTTGCCGGAGGCATAGGTTGAGCTTTAGCAATAGCTGACAGTTAGGGAACATAGGAAACCAAAGAAAGGAGGAGCGATAAACTCTAATCTCCATTTTTCTCTCTCCCTTTTGCTTCTCGCTTAGCCATCGAGAACCTGAGGGCGACGAGTTGGTGATCTCAATGCGGTCGGGAAGATGGCGGCACCAGTATGAGGCCCTTCACCGGAGGGCATGCGCAGCCTAGCCACATGCGGCCTTGTCGAATGGCCTCACCTCGGCGCTCGTGAAGACGACACCGGCGTGGCGGGCCTTCACCACCATGGCGCGCAGACGGGCGAAAATCCCTAGGAACTGCGCTTCATCTCAGCGGTGCAGCGAGCATGACCCCGACAATGAACTTGATGCCACTTGGGAGGCGTAGTGCAACGGACGGTGGAATCGGTGGGCGGACTCATGCCTCAACGATTCCACCGGCAGAAGGATGACGACGACACCATCGTGCCAAGCATGGTGACAACGTGGAGTATATATTCCGTCAATTTATGCTATAACTCTTGAGATTTTTTTTTGGGAATTTGAGCAAAATTAGATCTAGGTTTCAGGAAGTTTTGGAGAGATTCATCATGGCCAGAGGCTAATTGGCCATGAAGATCATTAGACTGAGGAAAAATTAGATGCTAATTTGTCTTAATTTGGGTAAAATTAGCACTAACATGTGGAGAACCCATCATTAACCATGGGGATTAACTAAACCTAGGCCCAAAACTTGGAAAAAAACGATATGATCTAAACAGCTGGAGCACAATATACTTAGGCATGATTAATTTAGAGCCTAATTGTCATAATCATGGTTAATTAGGACCAACAGTGAGCATTATAGGGCACTAATTAGAGTAAACTGACTTCATAATTGACTTAATCCGAGACATAATCCACATGTTGGGGTTTCACGAATCACGAACTAGATTAGTTGGCTATTGGTGCCACGGTATTAGAGAATTAAGGGACAAAATTAAACACAAGATCTCTAATTTAGGGGGTGTTTGGGACTCCTCCGCTCCACGTTTTTTGGCCAATCGGTTTCAGCTCTACGCACTCTGTTCGAGGAAAAAATTGTGGAGTTGTGAGAGCACCTAAAGAGGTACTCCACGAACTCCAGTTTTTTACGAAGCTGCTCTATGGTGGAGTTTGTGGAGCAGATTTTATGGAACAGTCCTAAACACCCCCTTAGTTAGGCCCTGTTTGGTATGACTCCAACTCTGGGTGGAGCTGCTCCACTCCAAAACTCCAGGTGGAGCCAGCTCTGGGTGGAGTTGAAGCTGTCTAATGGAGGTGTTTGGCTGGGAGGGTGTCCCCAGCTCTAGAAAAGAGGAGTTTGAGGGTATATTGCCATTCTTGCCCCTGGTTCGACTTGGACTACTTCTCACAAATATGAAATGAAAGTACATGCAGTGAAGTCCAAAATAATAATAAATTACATGTCATTTGCCTAGAACCAAACTTATGAAATAAGTTCATAGTTCGAAAATAAGGTCCTTACAACAATCATTGCACTAGTTCCATGCTAGGGCGATGGATGTAGCCATACTATCACAAAAGGTGTCCATAGTCACAAAGCTTGATTCCGAAGTTGATCCATCAGAGGCATGTTGAGACACAGCATACTTGTTGTACCTAGGTAGGATCTCTATCAAAATTAGCAAAGTCCACATCAACACTACCATGTTCACGTATGAAATTGTGTAGGACCATGGTAGCAGCAGCAATCTTCTTTTGTGTGACCATTGAATAACCGGGCATCTTGTAAAGGATTTGCTATTTCATTTTTAATACTTAAAATGAGCGCTCAATAACATTACGAATAGATGGGTGTATACGGTTGAACTTCTCTTTTGGAGCATTTGGTTCCATACCTCGATGCCACTCGGGTAAATGGTATCTTTCACCCTTGTATGGAGCTAGGTACCCTAGACGATTAGGATAGCCCACATCTACAACATAGTACTTGCCTACACATATGTAAAACAAGATAAATTTGTGCATACAAATATGAACAAGAACATAAGGAAAAATACTTACCTTGAGGAGGATGTGGGAACACATCTACATCTGCTTCCAATGCATGGTACAATACACTTGTGTCATGCAAAGAACCCGGTTGACCCGCAGCCACATAGGTGAAGCGCATATCAAAATCACAAACGACAAGCACATTTTGAGTTGAAATTCCAGTCTTACCAATATATCTCACTTATTCTTCAGGTGATAAAGACACACGAATATGGGTTCCATATTATTATGAGTATTACCAACAGAATTGACATATGCAAAATAAATATATCTAAATTTTTGAACCAACTTACAGCTCTAGCTTTTTCCACCATTCATCGTCCATAGCAATAGTCTTCTTTATAGGGTCCCAACTAGTCCCTGTTTGCCTCAGCATTAGTTTCTTCCATGCCTTGAAATCTTCCTTCAACTTGTCCCATTTGTTCTTGATCTGACTCTTGGTAGCCACAATTCCAATCCTATCTTTGAACCCTTTGTCAACCTCAGCATAACCAAGTGCATTCAAGTGTGTGTTTGGCCGATTTCCTTTTCCAACTTGTTTCGGCAAACAACATACAAAGCACTCGAGTGTTCTCCGAGTTCCAATCAATTTCAGGCATCTATCCAACTCACAAATTTCATATTAGAAGCCATTAATCTACTTCACTAAAATGGTACTGTCCATATTTGTAGTACAGACAACAAATTTTGGATTGCAAAATATCTACTATGAATCTAGGATTGCAGCATAGCACACAGTTCACTCCCTCAAATCCAGCCTCTAATCATACTGTGTTTGTTCAGTGCTGGTGACGAGGCGCTTCCTGGGGCGGCCTCCACTGGGAGTGGCAGATCCACGCGTCCCCCACGCCGAGGAGGCCGTCGGGGTCCGCGGCCGGTGCGGGGATGTCGATGCTGGTGACGGGCGCGGCCGGCTTCATCAGGCACGCATTGCTCTGTCACGCTCGGATTGATGGCGGCGAGGCTCGGATTGACGGCGGCCAGGAGGGGCTAGGGCGGCCGGGATGGGCTTCGACGTCCGGCGGCGTGGGTGGACGGCGGCCGCCGGTGTGGGTGGCGGCGGCCAAAACCCTAGCGGCGCCCGTGCTCGGGAGAAGAAGCGAGTAGTCGGCGTTGGAGGAAACAGGCGTGGAACGGAGAAAAACAGGCGCGGGGGGAGTCTCGGAGGAAAATAACGAACCATTTTTTTGTGTAACCAGTGGCATTGGTGGTTACCCACCAAATCCACAAGGAGGTTCAAAAGAGGTGGTTCTGGAGTTACAAAAGAGGTGCTCCAAAACTCCATCCCCATTTGCACTACAGCTCCATGGGGTTGGCAGCGCCAAGGAGTTTTGGAGCTGGAGTGTTTGGCTGGAATTTTTGCTGGAGTTGCTGAAGTGGAGCCATGCCAGACAAGCCCTTAATGTGAACAAGTTAGTGGACCGAGAGACTAACCATAATCCTCGGAGTACTCGGGCATCGGTAGATGCAGTAGAGATCGCCCAGTGATCTGGCTGTGCCCTCCTCCTTCGGAGGCTGGTGAGGAAGATGTCGATGACACCAAATTTACCTGATAATCCTATCACCGTCAGACCAAATTCCATCAGGTCTTGACTGCAGGGGTGGATCAAGTAAAAATGACATGGATGTATACATGTATACTAGATAATTTTTTAAAAATAAAACGTAGTTAAGGCATCAATCAAATAACCAAATAGCTTACACTAAGATTTGTGTGCTCGATTTCTCGCAGCTGGAAGGGAAGTAAAGGGATGGAATACCTGTTAGCTGATGGGTGCTCGACTGCTCGTCGCTGGTGATCGGAGCGACGAAGACCTCGGCACCTGGTGGCTGGTTCACGGCTGCGGCGGCGGTGGCCCAGTCGTCTGTAGTCTGTGTAGTCTCAGTTATAGCGAGGGAGCGGGAGCACACGCTGGGTCAGCCTGTTCGGTTGGCTGGTTCGTATCGTTGCTGGTTTGTGAAGAAGTACTGCTGGCTAGGGTTGTGTGAGAGAAAAATACTGTTTCGGCTAGAAATTTACGATCGTTTACGACAAGCCACAGCCAAACGAACAAACTGATGGGCGGCGGGCACCTAGTTCGGATCTCCAGGATCCGGAGTTGGTTAATGGGTCGAGGGGAACACCCGGCAGCTTCTTATGGGCCGTTTTCCCTGGCCGTTCCTTTTCCACCATTTCCTTTTACTTTTCTCGTTTCATTCTTTCTCTTTTTTTCTTCTTCATAGTTCCATATTTATCTTTTCACTGAGACTAGGGCCGGACAAAATACTCGTGGCTCGCCAACTCACTCGACTCGTGTTCGGCTCAGCTCGGCTTGACTCGGCTCATTTTAACTTTTTCACGAGTTGAGCTAGAAGTCTAGCTCGCTATTTTAACGAGCCAGTTCGTGAGCTACTCACGAGCTGAGGCCTATCAGCGCACGACCATGAATACAGAAGATGATGATGCTGATCTAAAAGTGTACACCTATTCTATTGGTATGTTATCCTTATTTTCAGCTGTTTCATATGAATTTTAATTTTATAATTGTTGTGGTACTTAAATGTTGATTTTATGGATTGTTTTTCAGGGAGAAGACAATGATGCTGACATTGAATCTGTAGACTTTTCTAAATTTGTGGTGGCTAGCAACTAGTTAGTATGCTGGAACTGCATGATCATGGATGGATCAGCTATATTGCATGGTTAATACTTTTGATGAACCTGATACGTATTAATCATGTATGGTTGCATAATGTTGGACGTCACCTTCTAGAATTAATGTAGCATAAACATTATAAACATGTGTGTCCTATTTTTGTGTAGTAGCTCATGAGCTAAACGAGCCAGCTCGAGCTCGGTAACGAGCCGAGCCGAGCTGCCCTCTAGCTTGTAATATTAACGAGCCGAGCCAAGTTGGCTCGTTAGCCTAATGAGCTAGCTCGAGCTGGACCGAGCCGAGCCGAGCTGGCTCGATATCCAGCCCTACTGAAACATTGCCGATGGCTAATGGAACTAGGAGGTATGGCTTTAAATTGGTGGAACAATAATGATATTTATTGGAACACCGCAAAATGAGCGCTCCGTTTGTTTATTTTCAACGGACTTGCTAGCGCCCCGACGTCTGATCTGGGGTGCTAGCATCGGACGGTGCCCATGAGCAAGAGAAGGAGACCGCGCCGCCTATTTTTTTCGCTCACCCAACCGCGTGGGCCCCGACGCCTATGCTCGGTTTCTTTGTGTCCGCTAGGTGGTCCCCCAGCAACGAGCCTGCGCCGCCCAAATGTCACCCAGCAGCAAGTGGCTATGACACAGGTGGGTCCCATTGCAACATGTGCAACACTAGATCTACTTTTACAACACCTAGGTGACTAGCAACATACATTCAAAAAAAGCTGAAACACTTGCAATATACATTTGATACACTTGCAAAACACCTAAAAACAATTGAAAGCCATTGCAAACATATATAACATCCAGATAAAACAATTGCAACAGACGTATGAAACACCTGAAACACTTGAAACATACACTTGCAACAAGCATGTATATTCAACATCTAGATCTATTTTTGCAACATCCCGATAAAAATACTTGCAACATACATCTGATACAGATAAAATACTTGAAATATACACTTGAAACATACGTGAATAGCCATTGCAACATGTGCAACATTCCCGATCTACTTTTACAACATCGATATAAAACACTTGTAATATACCATTAATACACCTGAAACACTTAAAATATATGTTTGCAACATACTCTTTCAGCCAAATATCTCCTTGTTGCTTTGGCGAATGGAGGCTCGTCAGCGCGTGAAGGTCACCAGTGTGCTCGTCGACAACACAGAGCAGGCGCGGTGCACCGAGGGCGGGTGTGGGGGTGGCGCAGGTGGTGGTGTGTAGAGGGCAGGTGGGTGGGGCTTAGAGGACACTGATGTGCTTGCCAGCTGCGCAGAGCTCATCGGCAGCATGGAGCTGGGCGGCGGCGCATAGAGGGCCGGGTGGGGGTGGCATGGGCGGTGGTGGTGCAAAGGGTGGGTGAGTTCAGAGCGGGTGGTGCAGAGAGTGGGTGGAGCGTCCGAATGTCGGACAATCGGGTTAGAGCGTTTCTGAATTTTCAAACCTTCTTTTCATAATGCCCATAATAAACCACGTAATAATTCTAATAACGCCTGGATATAGCAGCATGAGATGTTTATAAACATTACTTTTTTCATGGGCAGGGCTTGTAAAATGTTTTGATCGATGAAGGACCGGCAAAGAACCCAATGGATTCATCTATAGCTTTGTATTCCTAAGGTTTAGTTTTCTGAAAGCGCACCGCTGATGGGCTACCAAAATTTAAAGTCTTCTTCTAGTTTTTAGTGCAACCAAAATGCATTATAAAAATAGTTGTCGGTGTTTCGAGTAAACACCAACGAGCAAATTTGTATTATTGCGTGTTGGACCCGGATGGTGAGCTAAAAGACACAAGGTTTATATTGTATTCGGGCAGAATGTCCCTACGTCCAGTTTGCGGCTGCTGCTCATGTTATTAGCACTAAAAATGTTCGAAGTAGGGGCTACAAATGGGCGAGAGAGGGACGGGTCCCAAGTCTCTGAGGGAAAGGTTGAAAGGACGCTAAGAGCTTTGTTGCTGCTCAGTTGTGTGTTATGTGAGGTGTGGTGTGTTCTATTGATCCATCCCTTTAGTGGGGTGCCCTGCCTTCCCTTTTATAGACCAAGGGGAAGTAGGGATTACAGATGGGAGAAAGAAGAAAAACTAGAGGCAAAGAAGGTCCTTCGAAGGTGCCAGGTCTTCCTTTTCCTCTAAGCGAGCCCTGTTGACTCGATAGACGGTGCCAGGGATAGCTCCATGCTGGGCGCCTATCCGCTGATGATGCCATGCTCTGGCTTGACCAGCAAGTGGTCACGTTCCATCCCGCCCCGGTGGGTGGCGCGATGGACCAGGGTTTTGATCCGCGACCCTATGGGGAGCGGACAACGCAATGACCGCACGTCCGTCACTATAGAGGATGTGAGTCTCCTCTTGAACCATAGTGGTTGTCGTATTCTTCCATCAGGATCTGCGCCCGAGGGCAAATGGCGGCGCCCATAACATTGTAAGACAAATGTTGGCGCCCACAACACTATTTGGGCTCTTACATGTCTGGAAGGGCCTTAAAGCGCCCGTCTTGACATATCCTGACTGGTACTTTCCTACAGGCGTGCAGGGTATGGTCCTCGATATTGCGATTGACTTGAGTGTTCTGCCTTATCTGCAGTGTGTAGTTATGAATGAGCAGCACAGACGTCGAGCGAGGCAGAGCCTAGCCTCCGGGGGTCGAGCGAGGCGGAGCCAGCCCCCGAACATCGGGCGAGGCGGAGCCACCCCCAGACATCGGGCGAGGTGGAGTCTGCCCTTAGACGTCGAGCGAGGCGAAACTAGCCCCCAGACAGTCGGACGAGGCAGAGCCAGCCCTCGGACGTCGAGCGAGGTGAAACTAGCCTCTGGATGTCGGGCGAGGTGGAGCTAGCCCCTAGGGGGTCGGATGAGGCTGAGCTAGCCCCTAGACATCGGGCGAGGCAAAGTCTACCCTTAGACATCGGGTGAGGCGAAGCCAGCCCCCGGACATCGGGCGAGGCAGAGCCTGCCCTCGGATGTCGGACGAGGCGAAGCCAGCCCCTAGACATTGGGCGAGGCAGAGCCTGCCCTCACACATCGGGTGAGGTGGAGCCAGCCCCCGAGGGTCGGGTGAGGCGGAGCCAACCCCTAGACATTGGGCGAGGTAGAGTCTTCCCTCAAATGTTGGGCGAGGCAGAGCCAGCCTCGGGGGTTGAGCGAGGCAGAGCCATCCCCCGGACGTCGGGCGAGGTAGAGTCAGCTTGGGGCAGGGCCCATGGTCCCGGTGGATAGACGAGGAGTGACCAGGTAAGTGGTGTAGTCACGCTCTTGATTATGTGGATGAATCAATGTTCAATGGTCGTTAGCTCCTCCTCTTCAGGTACCCTAATATTGGTCCCTAATAGTAGCCTCGAGCCCTAGGCGATTCGAGTAGAATTGCCTAGGGGGATTTTTGAGTTGCCAGTGGGAGCCTACGGAGGAGTAGGATACTCCTTCGAAGGGTTTCCTAAAAGAGAGGATTCTGAGAGCCTCGGCCCTCCATTGTTGCCCACAGCGTGCCCTGAAGATGTGATTTCTTCTTCGCCGAGGTCAGACCCTTTGCGGGTTTGGTCGTGAGATTTGGTGGTTGTTTAGCCGAATAGCTCAATTGGGATCCTAGCATCCCATTCGTGGGGATCCAGTCAGTGTTAGCCCAGCTAAGACTTGATCATGGGCCGAGAATCCCATGGAGCTTGTGCGCCTAAGTTTTGGCTAGTCATGGGCCCATCCTTTGGTGTAAGGGTGCCTTGGGACAGCCGTCAAAACCATTGATGGGCTAGCCCTCAAACTCCTAGGCCCAGCTGGGCTAGAAGAACGCTTTTTGACCTATATCCTTTTGCTAGTAAAGAGTCCTAGTCTACCCGGGGAGGCGAAACATCTAGCTCGACTTCGGAGGGAAAGGATAGGGATTGGGGGCACATATCCCATGTCGTGATGTGGTGGCAGATCGTGGTGGGCGCGGAGATCTAGGCGGACAGTTACCTTCCTCGCATCCGTCGCCCCTATAAAACCAAAGGGTTCACCCCCAGGGTTTTGTACATTGCATCCTTGCCTTTCCATCTACAACCTCCACCACCAATCGCCTAAGCCTCCCGCATCCTGCTTCTCAGCCGTCGTCGAATTCACATCCACTCACCCCAATCCTCCAATGGAGCCATGGTGCCGCTCCGATATCACCCTCCAGCGCCTGGAGGGCCTTGTTCATCATGATCTTCTTTGCGTGTGGACTATCATTGAGGAGTGGCAGCTGCCCAGTGATGAGGACATGTCGTCACCTGCCGATGGCTACATCATGTCCTTTGCTCACTTCCATGAGCGGGGATTCGCCAACCCTGCCCATAAGTTTTTTCGGGGATTGCTGTACTACTACAAAGTAGAGCTGCAACACCTTAATCCTAATGGAATCCAACACATAGAGGCATTCATCGTCCTATGTGAGGGGTTCCTAGGGATTAGTCCCCACTTTTGACCTATGGCGGTACTTCTTCGCTGTCACCCTACTAAGAAGCGGGAGAAGAAGCAGGAGCTGAACGTGCCGATGGAATGCACTAGCATTCAACTCCACAACAACCGGGTCAGTGAGTACCCGCCGATGCATCTATTGACCTCCAACAAGGGATGGCATTCGCATTGGTTCTATGTCAAGAATGACGCAGCCCCCCTTGCCAGAGTTCACCAGGTGCCTCATCGAAGAGGTCTCAGAATCGTGGAGGAGGTGGGGAGTCTTAGAGAAAGACAAGAAGAAAATCCAGGACCATCTCGCCGCCGTCTAAATTCTGAAGGAGAGGGGTGTGAAGGGGTCAGGGATCATCGGTGCCTACCACACGCGGAGGGTGGCACCGCTGATGAGGCGTGTGATTCCCCTACACATGATGGCACCTAGGGCATCACTCGATGAGACGACACTCGCCGAGGGAGCACTCTCCCCCTCTGAAGTGGTGTAGTGCATCAAGGAGGCGACGGAGCCTCCGTGAGATGATGTCGGTGCTATCCTTGATTTTGTATATCCGGTGCCAGGGGCATCCCCCAATGCAGGCTGGAACTAGGGTACATTGTTTTTGTAAGTTTTCTTTCCTCGTGCCTCCTTTTTAATTGAACTCCCAACCTCTTGATGCTGATATTGAGATAGGGGGACCAGCTGAAGAAACTTGTCCTTATGGATCTTCTAGCTCTACTACCGAAGGACCTGGCCATGATGGCGGCCAACCACGCCATGGCCTGAGTGGCAGCGGAAGGTGAAGAAGGACGAGAGGAGGAAGAAGCAGCAGAAGCTATGTGCATGGGAGCGCGGGGAGGAAACCGATAGTGACGATGATGATGACAAGGAAGAAGAAGATGAGGTAGTTGCCAACACCGAGTGGGATGACCTAGAGAGCGAGGATACACTGACAGGTATCCACTCGTCCATGCAGGGACCCTTTAGGTTTCATGCGGGAGGAAGTGAGTCCGTGAGGCTGGTGGAGGTGGGCCGAACCATTGGCCCATCCTCAGAATAAGTAGGGGTGAGCAGATCAGCCACCGCACCTGAGGTGTGAGCGGAGGGGAGTGGCCCCGCCGCCATGCCTCAAGAGTTAGCGGGGGTGGGAGGATCTACCGCCGTGCCCGAGGTGCTAGCAGGGGTGGGCGGATCTACCGCCGCGCCTGAGGTGCTAGTAGGGGTGGGCGGATCTGCCACCACGCCCGAGGTGCCAAGGGAGGGGGATGGCTCCGCCACCGCTCCCTCGAGTGCAAGGAAGGCGAGCCCCTTGGCTCGGGAGCAGGGGGAGGGCACCAAACGGCCCTGTCTCAAGGAGACGGAGCAGGGACCTAGGGGTTCGTCCCCCAAATGTATCCTGCGCCCAATGGTGCCAATGTAAGTCATTGACTTCTCTGTTTTTCTATTTTTCTCTATTTTAGCATGACTCACGCCTTTTGTTTCTTGCAGCGTCCTGAGACGAGGCCACTCTTTGGTGCTGGTGTCCAAGAAGAGTGTCGCCATTCAGGCGAGACGTCGGCCATCGCCTGATGCCGCTCTTATTTCGGGTGGGAGTGGAGCTAGTATCACAGCCTCGTCGGCCAATCAGGCACCACCCATGGTGGTGCTCGTGCCCTCGGCAAGACAAGTAGTCATCAGAGTTAAGGGAACACCCTCGAAGGTCACCAAGCAACCGGCGATGGAAGCAATTCTGCTGCCGACGTCAGAGCAGACGGAGCTACCGCTCGCACTCATGGCACCGACTACCATGGGCGTGACACCGTCGGTCAAGGCCCCTTGGACGTAGATGGAGGTGGCAGTGACTATGACAAGCTAGGCATAGCTAGATGTAGCCTTGGCGGTGCCTGAGGAAGCAGTGCGATTCGTGCCACCGGCGGCCCAAGTGATGGTGCCCGATGTGGGCTGGTCGGAGGGAGGCGTAGCCGAGAGGTCCCTGGGTGCCATGGCAGTGGTGGAGGGGACCAGTGGGGAGTTGCCCTAGGCTCTAATGTCAAGGGGCAGCCACTCACCCACGAGGGGCGAGCCATTGCTCTAGTGGATGGATCCATAAGACCCATCATCGATACTCTTCTCGCTCGATGATGCTACTGAGAGCATAGAGCGGGTGAGTCTCAACGAGGGGATCTCGGCCATGCTAGAAGATCTGAACTAGGCTAGGGGCGTCCTGTGTGATGTCATTGTTCCTACTAGCTGGGTATTCGCTTATTGTCTCCTTTCGCTTTCTTCTTTATTCATGTATCTTTGTGTTTTGACATTGATCTTCTTTCAGTCCCTTATCGCTCGTAGCTGGGAGAAATCTCGGTTCCTTCATGAGCAGAAGGGGAAATGGGACCACCTCATCGAAGAGGCCCAACTACGCAGATATGTGAGTGCCTAGCTTGCTGCCGCCCAACAGCGGGTGGCCGAGCTGACTCCCCTAGCCGAGGAGGCATCCAGTCTCTAACTGCGGGAGGCCATGGCCCATCGAGACACGGAGGATGCCGAGAAGGCATTCTAGGATCTATCAGTGAGGGCGCGGCTGGATGAGGAGGAAACCACTAGAGTCAAAAAGGAGCAAGAGGAGCTACTCCAGAGGGATGTCGAGGTCCGCTAGTGGGTCCTTGACCTCCTAGGGCGAGGTGGAGAAGGAGCAGGAGCTCAAGCTAGGAGCCGAGGAGAGGTCCACGACCCTATAGCAGAAGGCAAACCTGGATGCTGAGGTGATTGCCCGGCTGCACAAGGAGTGCGACGAGGCTCTGCTCGGAGCATGGTGCAGCCCACGTGGAGTGTGACTAGGCTGTCCGAGAGTGCGACAAGGCATGGTAGGGGGTTAGCTCCCTCTAGGCCGAGCTCGGAACCACGACAACCCGAAGGCTGGAGGCCGAGAGCGTCTCCACCAGGCTGGCCATGGAGCTCGATGAGGCACAGAGGCTCCTTCAAGCAGAGAGCAATGAGCATGATCTCCTGCATGCTACCCTCGAGGTAGTCTTTCGATGACCTAGAGGTAGTGCAGTCAGAGGGGACCAGCTCTCTTGTGGCCCATGCCATAGATATGATGGCACGGGTGCACTAGCTCGAGAGGGATGCTCTTTGCTCTGAGATAACCCAAGCCTTCACCATCCCCCGCTCCCACTACACCGACAGTATCGACTTGGAGACAATGAGCCTTGGCTTCATGCCTAGCTACAAAGCCTCCGAGCTAGATGAAATAGAGAAGGCGATGGCTCCTATCATGCGGAACCTGGTGGACAAAGTTGAAGAGAAAGTTCTCCCCCAGAGGGGATAGTTAGTCAACTAGGTTGGGTGATCTTGGATAAGCTTCATTGTACTCTGGACAATTGCCAATCCTTATGTATCACAAGAACAAATTCATAACTTTGTTATTTTGTTTTGTTTGATTGAATTTGTTTCCTTCCCTTTTTGTATGCAAAAAGAGAAGGCTCATGTATCCCGACCTTTCCATTTGTTAAGACCATAGGGCCCGAGGTGTAAGGGGAGAACTTCAACCACGCTGGTGAGCAAAGACACTAGTAGCCACCAAGGCATAGGTGTTTTGTAGTCCAACCAGACATGATCCATTATTTGTTTCCACAAACCTTGCCACTAGGCTTAGCATGAAGAAGAGGTCTAACGCGGTGACTATTTTAGAAAAGGTATACTTATACCTTTATCAGTCCCCGAGTGAGATCCAACCCCTTGCCGTTGCTGGGGTCAGATGTTATTGAAATATCGAGGGGAGGATAGCGAAACTTAGGAGAATGCATCTCTTGTGTTCACCCGTACCCCTCCCCTAGGTTCTTAGCTATCATTCTGAGACCGTGTGTTAGGTCTCCTTGCAATTGAGGATGCTTATCTTTTGGCTACGGTGTTGAGCCATCTGATCGACCTAGGCACTGATTTTACCTCGATGGTAAGAGTGATGGGTTCGGAAAGCCTCCCCCAGATATGAGCGTGACCCTGCTTGCTCCTTATCTGTTTCTCATTAGTGGTCAAGTTGTATGATCGACTCATGTTACCTGTTGAGACAAGATTTCCCTACAGAAATAGAGGATGAGAACCTCCTGCGCAATAATTTAGTTAGGCAGATAAGCCAAGCGTTGAATTTGTGCATAAATGGACGAGCTCTTTGTTATAGCGAACAACTTTTTAGCTCTTCTCCCTCTTTTTGTAAAGGAGGTTTAATGTGTTCTGACCCTTTCCATAGTTAAGGTCATAAAAGCTCAAAGTGCGGGTGAGCTAGCTCTGATCACGCTGGTGAGCAAAGGTGCCGTAGCCATTGGGGCGTAGGTTTCTCGCAGTCCACCCAGTTTTACTCAGAGCTTGTTCCCAAAAACCCAACTCCTAGGACTTAACGTAAAGAGGGCAGAACAGAGAATTTTTGTAGGATAAATGTACTCATATCAGCCCTTGAGTGAGGCACTACCCCCTGCTATTTGCTAGGATAAGATGTCATGAAGGATCAGGGAGTTTTGATAATGAAACTCATAAGTAAAAAGTGTGCATTTATTAGGGATAAAAGCGACGTAGCTACTCGATGTTCAAGGCATTGGTGAAGACCTTGCCGTCGATGGTTTTTAGCTTGTAGGCATCTGGCTGAAGTACCTCTGTGACCATGTATGGTCCTTCCCATGGGGGGGAGAGCTTGTAGCAGTCCTTATTACTCTACATGAGGCGGAGGACTAGGTCCCCAACATTGAAGGCTCAGCCCCGTACTTGTCGGCTGTGGTACCGTCGCAACGCCTGTTGGTACTTGGCTGAGCAGAGGAGGACGATGTCACGTGCCTTGTCCAGCTAGTCCATGGCATCCTCATGGGATGCCTCGGTTCGTTGTTCATCATATGCTCTGATACTTGGTGCTCCATAGTCGAGGTCGATTGGGAGGATGGCCTCGGAACCGTAGACCATGAAGAAGGGCGTGTAGCCGGTGGCTCGACTGGGGGTTGTCCTTAGGCTCTAGAGTACCAAAGGAAGCTCGGTGACCCAGCGCGCCGAACTTGTTCAACCAGTTGAAGATCCTAGGCTTGAGGCCCTGAAGGACCATGCCGTTTGCGCGCTCAACTTGCCCATTCGTCCGGGGATGCACGACGGTGGCCCAATCGACCCAGATGTGGTATTCATCACAGAATTGAAGGAACTTCTTTCTAGAGAATTATGTGTTGTTGTCCGTGATGTTGGAGTTTGGGACTCCAAAGTGATGGACGATGTCGAGGAAGAACAGCATGGCCTATTCGGATTTGATCGCAGAGATCGGCCAAGCTTCTATCCACTTGGGAAACTTATCTATGGTGACAAGCAAGTGAGTGTAGCCCCCGAGCGCCTTTTTAAGTGGTCCAACCAGATCGAGTCCCTAGACTATGAACGGCTAGGTGATGGGGATCATCTGGAGTGCTTGGGCCGATAGGTGAGTCTACCGAGTGTAGTACTAGCACCCTTTGTAGGTGCATACAATTTGCTCAGCGTCGGCTACCATGGTAGGCCAGTAGAATCCCTATCAGAATGCATTTCTCACTAGGGTTCTGGGTGTGGCATGGTGACCATAGACCCCACTATGGATATCACTCAGCAAAAGCTTCCCTTGTTCGAAGGGGATGCAGTGCTATAGAATCCCAGTGTGGCTTCGCTTATAGAGTTTGCCCTCCACAAGAACAAAGGACTTGGCATGATGTGCGAGCCAATGAGCCTTTGCCTATCCATCAGGTAGTGTGTCACGGAGGAGGTAGTTGAGGTAGAGTGTCCTCTAGTTGACCAGAGGGTTGGGCTCCATCGCTGGGTCCTCTTCGAGCTCCATGACTTTGGGGCCAGGATGTATCCGACAGTTGGTCTGCCCTCAGGCCAGAATTGGATGGACTATCACTGCCTTATTCTAACCCCTCATAGTGAACCAAGGGCTTGTGCTGGTCACTAGCGAAGACGCATGTTAGCACCAGCTCTCGGCTTTAGGCTGCTTTTGCAAGCGCATTGGCCACCTCATTCAGATGCCATGGGATGTGATTGAGTTTAGGCCATCGAACCTGTCCTCCAACCGATGGACTTCTTGGTAGTATGCAGTCATCTTGGTGTTGTGGTAGTTTGACTCCTTCATGACCTGGTCGACGACCAGCTAGGAATCACCCCAAACGTCCAGGCATCGGACGCCCAGCTCGATGACAATGCATAGGCCATTGACGAGCACCTCATATTTGGCCACATTGTTGGAGGAGGGAAATGAAGATGGACCATATACCTCATGTGTACCCTGAGGGGCGATACAAATACTAGCCCTATGCTGGTGCCCTTCTTCATCAGTGATCCATCGAAGTACATTGTCTAGTACTCTTGATTGACGATAGGCCGGTGGCATTTGGATCCTCAGTCCATTCCGTGATGAAATCAGCCAACACCTAGGGACTTGATGGCCGTCCACGAGGCATACGTAATGCCCTGACCCATCAGCTCGAGCATCCATTTCATGGTTCTTCCCATGGCATCCTGGTTTTGGATGACCTCGCTGAGGGGGAGGACGTTACGACTGTCACTGGATGTGACTTGAAGTAGTGGTGTAGCTTCCTCCTAGTGATGAGGATAGCATACAGAAGCTTCTCGATTTGGGGGTAATGGGTCTGAAAGCATCTAGGCCCCTAGTTGGGTTTCGGTGATTAATGACAATACGTGATTACTGTATCTAACGTATGTTTTGTAGAGGCAATTAAGTTAGGTCACGGTAATAGAGATCGATTGGGCTATCATGGTGTTCATGCCCCTACGATGGAAATTGTTTCGGTTTTCAAAGGATGGACGACAAGGTTAAGGATGGACTAGTTCTAAGTGTCGTTTGGTGTTGAGGAGACACTTAGAGTAGTTTAGGACTTTGTTTTTCCTTTGGCCGTACTATTAAGGGGGTATGGATGGGTAGCTTGACCTAGGTGAGTCTAGTGAGTTAGGTATGGTGCACACTTGCTAAATCTAGCACTAGGTAGCTCCTAAAAAGCCCTTAGATCCATTGGAGCAAACTTCATTCACGTATGATCTAGAGTTGGAAGTGAATGGAGGGTCAAATGCTGACCGAACGCTGGTTTCAGAGTGACCGAACGCTGGCGCAGAGTCTGGTCAGTTCATTTGATCAAGGTGAAATCATCTGGACATGATCGGACATAGAGAGGTGAGTGATCGAACGTTGGGTGCCAGCGTTCGGTCGACTCCAGTAAGGTTCTAGAGAGTGAAAATCATGTCTGGACACGTCCGGTCAGTGCTGACCGGATGCTGTCCAGCGTCCGGTCACAACTTAAACACTGGAGTCCAGGGAGAACTGACCGGAGCATCTAGTCAACATGACCAGGAGCATCCAGTCACCCCGCAGAGGCACACAACGGTTTGTTTTTCAACCAAGGTTATAAATACTTCTTCCATTCATGTGAGGGGGTACTTTTGCTCATTCCAACAGCTAAGAAACACCTTTGAGAGTACCAAGAAGAGCAAGGTCCTAGTGAGGTGATTGAGATTTGAGAATCCCCAAGAGAGCCCTCATTAGTGAAAGCAAGAGTAGCAAAGTGTGCATCCACCCTTCTCATTAGGCTTGTCATGGTCAAGTGAGAGTTCGTGCTTGTTACTCTTGGTGATCGCCATCACCTAGACGGCTTGGTGGTGATTGGGAGCTTGGTGATCATTCGGCAGAGCTTGTGGATGACCCAACTCAAGTTGTGAGTGGTGGTGAGTGATTCACCGCGATGGAGTGTTAAAGAATCAACCCATAGAGAGCACTTGATCCTTGCACGGATCAAGGGGGAGTTACACCCTTACATGGGTGCTCCAACGAGGACTAGTGGGGAGTGGCGACTCTTCGATACCTCAGCAAAACATCGCCACGTTCCTCCTTCTCTCTTTACTTTGAGCATTTACTTTGAGCAATTCAATTCTTGTCATTTACATTCATAGAATTGTCATGCTAGAGTAGGATTGGAACATATGTTGCTAAACTTTTGTGCGGTAGATCATTAGAAACACTTTCTAGGCACAAGGGGTTAATTGGGCTAACCGTAGGACTTAATTATTGCAAAGAAATTTAGAATTAGCCCAATTCACCCCCCCCTCTTGGGCATCTTGATCCTTTCAATTGGTATCGAAGCTGCATGCTCACGTATTTAGGCTTAACCGCCTAGAGAAAGATGTCTCACAGGGATGGACCTCCTCCTATCTTTGAGGGGGATGATTTTCCTTATTAGAAAACACGCATGGAGGCGTATCAAGAAGCTCTAGATGTTGGAATACTTAGAGCCGTCTCACAAGGTTTCCCAAAACCTCGAGATGCCACACACCTACAAGGCAATGAGGTGAATTATGAGAAATGGAATGCAAAGGCTCGAAACACCATCTTTAGAGGCCTTTGCAAAGATGTGTTTAACTAGGTGACGAACCATAAGGACGCCCATGCACTATGGTCGGACGTTTGTGCGCTCCATGAGGGAACAAAGAGTGAGCGTGAGGAACGCTATCATCTTGTCATGAAAAAGCTTAACTCTTTTGAGATGCTTCCTAAAGAATGTGCTAATGAGATGTACTCACATTTGAATGTTCTTATAGAGGAAGTTAATGGGCTTGGACTCACTCAAATGCAACCATCCAATGTTGTAAGAAAAATCTTGAGTGTCCTCCCCATTGATAAATATGGGCATATTGTGACCATGCTTCATCAAGGTGATCTTTCCACCGCTACACCAACACAAATCTTGGGAAGATCAATGCTCATGAGATGTACATGCACATCATACCACAAGATGGCTCATCCTCTACTAAGAAGAAAGAAAAAGACTTAGCTTTCAAAGCTAGCCAAGAGAAGGGCAAAGCAAGGCTTGAGTATGAGAGCTCAAGTGATGATGAAATTGATGATGCAAGTCTTGCTCTCATGGTGAGAAGAACCACCCAGATGCTAAAGAAGCTCAACAAGAGTGGCATCAAGTTTGATGGCAAGAAGAAGAAGTTCTTCACTAGCTCTAGAAGGAAGCCAATCTCTGAGATAGATTGCTACAATTGTGGAGAACTTGGTCATCTAGCACACCAATGCACCAAGCCCAAGAAAGATAAGTTCAAGAATAAGTACAAGGGCAAGAAAGATGACTCAAGCAATGAAGAAGAAGAAAAACAAGCCATACAAGAAGATAGATGGCAAGAAGAAGGACTTCCACAAGAAGAAGAAAAGTGGAAAGACATACATCGTCAGTGATTGGCTCCGGACATTGATTCATCTAGTGGCTCATCCAATGATGATAGTGACAACGAGAAGGTGGCCACCATTGTTATTGACTCTTCATCATCTTCACCGCCACCACCACCATCATCCTCTACACACCTATGCCTTATGGCCAAGGGTGATCGCAAGGTATGAAATGATGATAGTAGTGGTGATGAACATGCTAGCAATGATGATAGCGATAGTGATGATGATGAATCACCTTCTTGTGATGATCTTGTTAAATTTCTAAATCAATACACTAAGATCATTAGAAAGAGTAGAGCTAAGAATGAAAAACTAGAAGCTAAGAATGATTCTCTTTTAGCTAAATGTGATGTAGCCGAAAAGGCTAGTGTTGAGCTTAGAGAAGCAAATGATGCTATATCATCCAAACTCAAGGAGCACAAATCTTCTAAGAAAGAGCTTAAAGATAAACATGATAAACTTGAGAGGATACACAATGAGCTCATCACTAGCCACAACATGCTAAAAGAAGAATATACTACTCTTAAGATTAATCATGATAATCTTGTCATTGCTCAAGAATATTTATCCAATGAGCCACATGATGCTACTAACAATGTTGTTAAGATTGATATATCTACATTATGTGATGATTTGATCATTGAGAGCATTGAGCAAAGTTCTAGTAGCAAGGGCAAGCAAGTGGTTGAGACCAAAAGTTATGATGAGTATATCAAGCTCAAGAATGATAATGAAAAGCTCAAGAAAGATCTTGAAGAGATCAAAAGCCACAACACTATTGTGCTAGAAACTCTTGATCATGATAGTGATTTGATTCTTGAGAATGAGAAGCTCAAAGAAGAGAACAAGAAGCTCAAGGAAGAGAAAAATAATGATGCACTCAAGGAAGAGAACAAGAAGCTCAAATTGGAGAAAGAGCATCTCAAGATTGGATTGAGCAAGTTCACAAGAGGCAAGCATCTTCAAAGTGAGTTACTAATGAACACCATCATGAAGATGGATAGAAGTGGCATTGGGTACTTGGCAAACCAAGAGAAGAAGGCTCAAGTTCAACAACAACAACACAAGTCAAAGCCAAAGTCAAAGAGATGTTTTGAGTGTGGACAAGAAGGCCATTTTGCCCATGAGTGCCAAACTCCACCACCACAACCCTTGCCCAAGCATGCTAGACCTTTTGCCTTCAATGCTCATTACATGCTTAGAAAGGATTCTAGTGGGAAGATGAAAGTCATATTCTTAGGACCTCCCAACAAGAATAGGCCTAAGAAAATTTGGGTAGCAAAGTCACTTGTTGAGAAGGTAAAGGGCCCTCAACAAGTTTGGGTTCCTAAAGCTTGATCTCTTGTGTGTAGGTGAACTACGGGACCGATGGAAGTCATTGGGTTATTGGTAGTGGTTGCACACAACATATGACTGGTGATCCTCGTATATTCACCTTACTAGATGAAGAAGTAGATGGACAAGAAAGAATCACATTTGGAGATAATTCAAAGGAAAGGTTAAAGGATTGGGCAAAGTGGCAATATCAAATGATCATTTTATCTCAAATGTGCTATATGTTGCTTCATTGAGCTTCAACTTGCTATCCATCAGACAATTGTGTGATCTTGGCTTCCAATGCTTGTTTACCGAGAAGTAAGTTGTTGTATCTAAGAAGGATTATGATCAAGTAATATTCAAAGGATTTAGATACAACAATCTATATCTAGTGGACTTCACCTCCAAAGATGCTAATTTGAAGACTTGCCTATTCACCAAAACAACACTTGGGTGGCTATGGCATAGAAGACATGCTCATGTTGGGATGAGCTCACTCAAGAAGCTAATGAAGAATGATTTGGTGAGAGGGTTGAAGGATGTGAAGTTTCAGAAGGACAAGCTTTGTAGTGCATGTCAAGCTGGCAAGCAAGTTGCAAATACTCACCTAACAAAAGCTTTCATATCAACCACAAGAGTGCTAGAACTTCTTCACATGGACTTATTTGGACCAACAACATATAAGAGTTTGGGAGGAAATCTTTATTGTCTTGTGATTGTTGATGACTATTCAAGATACACATGGGTATTCTTCCTTCATGACAAATCCGAAGTTGCATCTTGCTTCAAGAAGTTTGCCAAGAGAGCACAAAATGAGTTTGAAGTAAAGCTCAAGAAGATTAGAAGTGACAACAGTAAAGAATTTGGCAACACAAACATAGAAGCCTATTGTGATGAAGTTGGGATCAAGCATGAGGTCTCCGTAACATATACTCCTCAACAAAATGGTGTAGTTGAGAGGAAGAACCAGACATTGATCACTCTTGCAAGAACAATGCTTGATGAGTACAATACTCCCAAAGCTCTATGGGCGGAAGCTATCAACACCGCATGCTATGCATCCAACCACCTATTCCTTCAAAAGTTTCTTGGCAAGACACCTTATGAGTTGCTCAATGGGAAGAAGTCGGACATCTCCTTCTTTAGGGTGTTTGGTTGCAAATGCTACATCTATAAGAAGCGGCAACACCTAGGGAAGTTTCAAAGATGTTGTGATATTGGTTTTCTTGTTGGTTACTCATCAAAGTCCAAAGCATATAGAGTATTTAATCATGCCACCGGCTTGGTTGAAGAAACATATGATGTGGAATTTGATGAATCTAATGGCTCCCAAGGAGCACATGAGAATCTTGATGATATAGGTGATGAACCATTGAGGGAGGCCATGAAGAATATTCTGGTCGGAGACATCAAGCCTAATGATGATGAAGATGATGTACAAGTGATCAATCCACCTGCTTCATCAAGTGTGCCACAAGATGGAGAAAAAGATGGGAGAGTAGAAAATGAAGACACTCATGTCTCCCATGAGCAAATGGTGGTACAAGCATAAGATGTTGATGCTCCACAACCTCCCCCTTAAGTGGTTGATAGAAGAAATTCACCTCTTCTACAAGCTCATCCACAAGATCTCATCATAGGGAGTCCATCAAAGGGAGTAATGACTCATTCTCAAAAGCTTGCTTCATTTATTGAACATCACTCTTTTGTCTCTTGTATTGAGCCTACTAAGGTAGAAGAAGCTCTTCAAGATCCAGATTGGATAAATGCCATGCATGAAGAGTTAAATAACTTCACCCGCAATGAAGTTTGGACTCTTGAAGAGTGACCAAAAGGTGCAAGAGTCATTGGAACTAAAGTGGGTGTTCCACAACAAGCAAGATGATCAAGGCGTTGTTGTGAGGAACAAGGCAAGACTAGTTGCAAAGGGGTTCTCTCAAGTTAAAGGTTTGGATTTTGGAGAGACCTTTGCACCGGTTGTAAGACTAGAAGCCATCCATATCATCCTTGCATATGCATCACATCATGAAATGAAACTATATCAAATGGATGTGAAAAGTGCATTTTTAAATGGCTTTATTAATGAACTAGTCTATGTTGATCAGCCTCCCGGGTTTGAAGACCCTAGGTATCCTAATCATATTTATAGGTTGTCCAAGGCACTATATGGGCTTAAGCAAGCCCCAAGAGCTTGGTATGAGCGTCTTCGGGACTTCCTCATTGAGAAGGGCTTCACCATTGGAAAGGTCAACACCACAGTATTCACCAAGAAGCTTGATGGACATATCTTCATTTGTCAAGTGTATGTTGATGATATCATCTTTGGATCATCAAATGAAGATTCTTGCAAAGAGTTTGGTGAATTGATGTCGAAGGAGTTTGAGATGTCAATGATTGGAGAGCTTACATTCTTTCTTGGTTTTCAAGTCAAGCAAATGAGAGAAGGGATTTTCATCTCTCAAGAGAAATATACAAATGATCTTCTCAAGAGATTCAAGATGGATGAATGTAAGCTAATCAAGACACCAATGCCAACTAATGGACATCTCGACCTAGATGAGGGAGGTAATACGGTTGATCAAACTCTCTACCGCTCTATGATTGGTAGCTTGTTATATTTAACCGCATCTAGGCCCAACATCATGTTTAGTGTGTGTATGTGTGCTAGATTTCAAGCTAATCCTAAGGAAACTCATTTGATTGCCGTTAAAAGAATCCTTAGGTATCTTAAGCACACACCAAGCATTGGCCTTTGGTATCCCAAAGGAGCTATATTTGAATTAGTTGGCGATTCTGATTCGGACTATGCCGATTGCAAAGTTGATAGAAAAAGCACATCCGGAGGGTGCCATTTGCTTGGTAGATCACTTGTGTCTTGGTACTCCAAGAAACAAAATAGTGTGGCTTTGTCCACCGCCGAAGCGAAATACATTGCCAGTGGGTGCTTGTTGTGCACAAATTCTTTATATGAAACAAACTTTGCTAGACTATGGTGTTGTTCTAGAAAAAGTACCTCTTTTATGCGACAATGAAAGTGCGGTAAAACTTGTAAATAATTCAGTTCAACACTCTCACACCAAGCACATAGATATCCAGCCATCACTTTCTTAGAGATCATGTTGCAAAGAATGATATTTCATTAGAAGGTGTAAGGACCGAGGATCAATTGGCGGATATCTTCACTAAACCGCTAGATGAGGCGACTTTTTGTCGATTGCGGAATGAGTTCAATGTGCTTGATTTTAGTAACTTCACTAAAAAATGAGCTTGTGTTGTCCCTTGCATTGCATTGTAATATACAATATGTTTACTTTATGGTAATGCACTTAGGGCTTGTCTAACATAGTTAAGATAACCGCCGAAAAGCGAGTGAAGAAGCTTAACCTTGGATCAAACTTGACAAGCAACTAGATTTACTTTTAAGTATTGCAGTGCATATGCATGAATATTGCTTTGCCATTTATCTTCAATTACCCTCTTATTGCCTATTTTCTTAAAAAGAACTATAGCCTAAGGCAAAATATTTTGAAAATTTTGAGGGTTTGAGAGAGGTCACTCACATCAGTCCCAATTGGTGTTTATTTGGATCTTATTGAAGTTGGGACTTGATTGGGAATAGGCAGCACAAAGGACTCTAAAGATTTGCTGGAAAAAGAGTGACTGGACGCTGCACTGGACTCTGAAGTCCAACGTCCGGTCAGTTCATAGGAGGTGAACCTTGCTACGAAGGAGTGACCGGACTCTGCTGTTCAGCGTTCGGTCAGAAGGTGTTCCTGCGTCCGGTCGATCGAAGAAAAAGGAGATAGGTTGGACCGGACTTTGGCTGTGTCCGGTCAATAGTGATCGGATGCGTCCGGTCACGATTCTAGGGGTTTTGGATCCCTCTGGAATCAACCGGACTCTGGGTGGCAAGCGTCCGATCGTTGCCACCGGAGCGTTCAGGTCAGTAGAAATCGTGCAGGATTCCAACTCTTATCTCATTTCCTTTTCTATCACGGTTGAGGCCACCATATATTCAAGTCACCTGTTGACCTAAAGCCCCAATCGCCGTGCTGACATCACCGAGCCTGTGCCCTAGCCACACATCTCGCCGACGCCGCCCTGCTCCAGCGCCCGTACGCCGCCGCCGCACAGCCGCGCCTTCCCACGCCAACACCGCTGCGTCGCGCCTTCCCGAGCCCACGCGTCGCCTGCACGCCCCACGCGCCACCACATCCACACCACTGTAGCTCGCCCGTGCCATGCCATATCACCGCCTATAGCACATCAGAGCTGCTGTGCCACCTCCCTGCGCCATCACCTTGTGCCAGCACCTCCCCTACTCCATTGCTCCACCCAACAGTGCCACATTCACCGCGTAGTGCCAACCCTAAGCCTAGCTAACCTGGTGGTTCTTCGTGATCCATTCCTTGTTCTTCGGTTCACCAGTTCGTCAGGTAGCAAGCCCTCATTTCCAATTTCATATCTATTGCTTGCTTCTTAGGGTTTCGTATCTCTAGATATGTTGTAATTATTTATAAATTTGATCTATTCTAATATGCAGCAAGTCAGTGTTTTTGAGGTCCTCAGTGGTAGTTGACTATCAACTCGGGGCCAAGCCCGTGAGTACGGATCGAGGCCAAGCCTTGGAAGTGATAGTTGGTACTTGATCTTTGTCAGTGGCAGTTAGTTCTATTCAGCTCCATCAGATGGCTGGTGTCAAGAATGTTAGAGGAGGTCTCCGATGATGAGGATCTGAGGCCCTTGCCTCGCTAGCCTATAGATACAAAAGGCAAGGCGATGAAGAAGCTAGCAATGAGAAAGCACAAGTACCCTGATGCAGATATAGTAAGAGCAGCCGTAGTTGCAGAGGTCATAGAGCATGTAGAGAGAGGAGGTACTCGAAGTGGTGTTGTTATTGCAGATCAGCTTTCTCCATCTATGAGAGCTACACTTGAGCAGGTTGAGTGCCGTCATGGTGGTCTAGCTAGGACTGTCATGGTTGGAGGACAGCATGTGGCTACTGATAAGAGTCAGCCTTAGGGGGAGTCATAGCAGCAGCCTTAGTCAGCAGAGCAGACTTAGGAGGGAGAGCAGGCCAAGGAGATAGAGCAGAAATCTTAGCCACAGCTTTGCCGCTCTGGTCGTACCTATGCTCCAGTCACACCAAGGTTAGAGACACAGCGGAGGGGTTCTCGTCCACCACCTAGACCATAGGGTCTGCCTCCAGTAACTCACTTGGATTTAAGGGCCGCCACTGGCCAAATAGGTGCAATAGCTCAGATTTGTGGACTTTGAGCAGTGGTTCCTGCCGAGGAGAGATGACCGAGCTTTAGAGGGCTTCTACACACCACTATAGGAAGATTTTTATAATGCATATCTTAACAGTTGGGTAGTATTCAGATCTCAGAGGGTGTGCAACATTGAGTCCATTGTAGCAGCAGCTGGAGAGCATTTTCGCCCTTACCTAGCTTACCTGCCAGGGCTAACATATTTACTTGGACGGATAGGCTGATATGTTCCATCTTGGGTCCAGTTAGTTCTATGCTACACTCTAGATTGACCCGTAGCATAGATTCATTCACTTTGCTTTTAGAGGTAGAGATTATAGGCTAATGAGCTCAAGGGTCAGAGAGATTCTCAGGCTTTAGGAGCAGCCAGTCTGGCTTCATGAGGTTTGCTATGGACAGACAACGCCTCCTAGATGCCCTCATGGTGGTATGGTGCCCCCTATAGATCTAGTCTGCCATTGCTTCACAGAGCCTTCAGCGAGGGGTCGAGAAGGACACCTAGTGATCTCACTCCTACTACTAGAGTGCTTGATGCTATTATGAGGAGGACCCTACTTCTGAGGATGGGGTATCGTGAGGGCTTGACACACATACAGCTATGGCTTCTGAACTCTCTGAATGTAGCAAACTGTGTTTGACATTTGGGATCTCCTTCTATCAGAGATGGAGGATACTATTGTAGAAGGGTTCGGGGGTCACAGGCAACTGCCACATGCTCACTGGATTACATTCTTGATCCACAGGGTAGTTACCGTGAGGCCACCTAAGATGCTGGCAGAGTATAGTGGTGCTACTACTAGAGTTCCCTACATACAACATGACTCAGATGATCTGCCATAGTGCAGTGAGGACACCCAGCTAGCCATGCCATCGTCCAGAGGTGCCAGAGACTGCAACCCAGTAGGATGAGACCATCAGGGGCATAGCAGCTATAGAGGAGGAGTAGTTAGATGCTCAGTAGGAGGGGATGGTCGAGAGCGACCCTAGTGACAGCTCAGATAATGACTACTGCGATATCCCTCAGATGCCTCCACGACGACATGACCATGAGGCCAGTAGCTCCAGTTTAGCTCCACCTGCACTGCAGACAGACCCCGCTCTACTTGCCATACTTGAGCGGATGAGGAAGGATCAGGCTCGCCAGGCTTAGGAGACCGCTGCTACGATTGCATAGTTTTAGACTTGGTAGGTTGAGTTCCAGCGACAGCAGCAGGCGATCCAGCAGCAACAGTAGCAGGCCATGCATGAGCAGTAGCTTCTCATGTAGCAGCAGCTACTTGGGTTTATGCAGCATATTGTGACAGCTATTGGGGCTCCACCACCACAGCCTTCGCCCCAGCTTGGTTAGCCTACCACCACTTCTATGACTCTAGCTTTCTAGCCCAGTGGGCTTTAGAGTCAGGGACCACCAGCGCCATAGTTTCTTTCACCTACAGAGTAGGTCTCCCAGTGGTTTGCTTCACCAGTGCTAGCCCTATAGTTCACTTCTCTTCATACGGGCTTTACTCCACCTCAGAGTTCATTAGTGCTCACCCTAGTTTCGAGGAGCCTTGGTGCTTCATTCAGTGAGTTAATAGGGTAGCCGACTCTACCAGAGCTACATGTCCTAGGTCCTTCCATAGTTGTACCTATTACCGGGACTACAGAGATGCTCCCTTCATCAGTTGCATCATCAGAGTAGGCAGCGCTAGTTATAGATCTAACCTAGACCGCTTTAGCATCGCTTCTAGCTACAGAGGGTCAGACTGCTCAGAGCTCAGGATCAGATGATGATGACACATAGTTCTAGCTCGCTCCTCACACCTCAGTGCTCGACTCGTCCGATGCAGCTCCACCGACTGACCCTTAGGTTTTGATGTTTGACGCCAAAGGGGGAGAGGGATCGAGTATGTTAGTCTTAGGGGGAGCGATACATTTAGGGGGAGTCTATCTATTAGCTTACAAGCTTATCTATTACATATGGAGTTTTATGTGTGATACATTATGCATTCATATTTACTATTATGCATTGAAACTACTTAAGTGTGATCATAATCATGATATTTATGTGATATGTGACATGTGTGCTTTCTACTTTGAATTATTTATATGTCATATCACTTGTGTTTTGCTCATTTGCTTTGCTTCCGCATTTTACTCCGATGCAAATGAGCTTTATCACTTGTACTCTTGCTTATTTCATATCTTTTAAGTACATCATGTTGGCTTGGGTTATATAAGCTTGCCTAACACTTTTGTTCTTATTGTCAAAAGCTTATATAAACTAAGCATGTTAAAAAACCCTCATCTCTTTCACATACTCGAGGTGGTATTTTCATCAATCACCAAAAAGAGGGGAGATTGAAAGCATCTAGGCCCCTAGTTGGGTTTCGGTGATTAATGACAATACGTGATTACTGTGACTAACGTGTATTTTGCAGAGGCAATTAAGTTAGGTCACAGGTAATGGAGATCGATTGGGCTATCATGGTGGGCATGCCCCTATGATGGAAATCATTTCGGTTTTCAAAGGATGGACGGCAAGATTAAGGATGGACTAGTTCTAAGTGTCGTTTGGTGTTGAGGAGACACTTAGAGTAGTTTAGGACTTTGTTTTTCCTTTGGCCGTACTATTAAGAGGGGTATGGACGGGTAGCTTGACCTAGGTGAGTCTAGTGAGTTAGGTGTGGTGCACACTTGCTAAATCTAGCACTAGGTAGCTCCTAAAAAGCCCTTAGATCCATTAGAGCAAACTTCATTCATGTATGATCGAGAGTTGGAAGTGAATGGAGGGTCAAATGCTGACTAGATGCTGGTTCCGGAGTGACCGGACGCTGGCGCAGAGTCCAGTCAGTTCATTTGATCAAGGTGAAATCGTCTAGATGCGACCAGACGCTGAGAGGTGAGTGACCGAACGCTAGGTCGACTCTAGTAAGGTTCCAGAGAGAGAAAATCATGATCGGACGCGTCCGGTCAGTGCTAACCGGACGCTGTCCAGCGTCTGGTCACAACTTAAACATTGGAATTTAGGGAGAACTGACCGGAGCATCCGGTCAACATGACCAGAGCGTCCGGTCACCCCGCAGAGGCACATAACGGTTCGTTTTTCAACCAAGGTTATAAATACTTCCTCTAGTCGTGTAAGGGGATACTTTTGCTCATTTCAACAGCTGAGAAACACCTTTGAGAGTGCCAAGAAGAGCAAGGTCCTAGTGAGGTGATTGAGATTTGAGAATCCCAAAGAGAGCCCTCATTAGTGAAAGCAAGAGTAGCAAAGTGTGCATCCACCCTTCTCATTAGGCTTGTCATGGTCAAGTGAGAGTTCGTGCTTGTTACTCTTGGTGATCGCCATCACCTAGATGGCTTGGTGGTGATTGGGAGCTTGGCGATCATCCGACGGAGCTTGTGGATGACCCAACTCAAGTTGTGAGCGGTTGTGGGTGATTCACCGTGATAAAGTGTTAAAGAATCAACCCGTAGAGAGCACTTGATCCTTGCATGGATCAAGGGGGAGCTACACCCTTGCGTGGGTGCTCCAACGAGGACTAGTGGGGAGTGGTGACTCTTCGATACCTCAGCAAAACATCGCCGTGTTCCTCCCTCTCTCTTTACTTTGAGCATTTATTTGAGCAATTCAATTCTTATCATTTACATTCATAGAATTGTCATGCTAGAGTAGGATTGGAACATAGGTTGCTAAACTTTTGTGCGGTAGATCATTAGAAACACTTTCTAGGCACAAGGGGTTAATTGGGCTAACCGTAGGACTTAATTATTGCAAAGAAATTTAGAATTAGCCCAATTCATCCCCCTCTTGGGCATCTTGATCCTTTCAGGGTCTTCAAGTCGGATAGGACCTCACTGATGAAGTACACTGGGTGTTGTACTTTGTGGTTGTGCCCCTCTTCTTCCCGCTCTACTACCAGGGCAGTGCTGACCACTTGTGTGGTGGCCGCGATGTATAGCAGAAGGGGCTCTCCCTCGATAGGAGGAACCAGGATCGGGGCCTTTGTCAGGAGCTGCTTAACCATGTCAAGTGCTTCCTAGGCCTTGGATGTCCATTTGAAGTGATCATCTTTCTTTAGAAGTCGATAAAGGGGGAGACCTCGTTCGCCGAGGCGTGAGATGAATCGGCTGAGTGTGGTGAGGCACCCTGTAACTCACTGCACCCCCTTTATATTCTAAATTGGACCCATCCTTGTGATAGCTAAGATCTTCTCTGGGTTGGCCTCGATGCCATGCTCAGAGACGATGAAACCAAGCAGCATGCCCCTCGGGACCCCAAAAATGCACTTCTTGGGATTGAGTTTGATGCCGTTTGCTCAGAGTTTTGAAAAGGTTTGCTCAAGATCAGATACGAGGTGGTCAGCCCATTTGGATTTAACCACGATGTCATCAACATAGGCCTCAATGGTCCACCCGATGAGGTCCCCAAAACACTTAAGCATACAACGCTGGTATATGGCCCCAGCGTTCTTCAGACCGAACGACATCGTGATGTAGCAGAACAATCCAAAGAGGGTGATGAAAGATGTTGCGAGCTGGTCGGACTCTTTCATCATGATTTGATGGTACCTGGAGTACGCATCAAGGAAGCAGAGGGTTTCACAACCCGAGGTGGAGTCAACTATTTAGTCTATGCATGGCAAAGGAAATGGATCCTTTGGGCATGCTTTGTTGAGACCTGTGCAGTCAACACACATCCTCCATTTCCCACTCTTCTTTCGCATAAGAATAGAATTGGCTAACCACACTGGGTGGTACAATTCCTTGATGAATCTAGCCACCTAAAGCTTTGTGATTTCCTCATTGATGGTCCTGGGTTTCCCTTCTTTAAAGCGACGTAAGTGTTGTTTCACCGGCTTGGAGCCTGGACGAATCTTCAAGGCGTGCTCGGCGACTTCCCTTGGGATGCCTAGCATGTCTGAGGGTTTCCACGCAAAGATGTCTTTGTTGGCACAGAGGAAGTCAACGAGTGCACTTTCCTATTTAGAGGAAAGCGTGGCACCAATGCGCACCACCTTGCCGTCGGGGCTATCAGGACCTTGAAAGGTCCTTGTTTGGTTTTGGTAATTGAGTGACAACCTAGGTGGACTAATTGTGTTTATGTGAGATACATAGGTGATTAGTCCACAGGTACATGTGTGTGAGCAACATATGCCATGAAGGTGAAAATGGCTTGGAGATGTTGCAAAGCTCACACATGTGATGATGAAGGAGCTTAAACGCACATGAGACATGACATTGAGTCATGTGATCAAGGTGGAGAAGATCAAGACAAGACTTGGCTTGATGGACCGGTTGTAAGCGTGAAGGGCAAGTCGAAGGCTTTGGAGTGATGGACCGCAGTGGCGGTGAAGCTTGAGCAAGACTTGGCGCCGATGGATGATAGCAATGGTGAAGAGCAAGTAAAGTCAAGATCGATGAACCAATATGATCATGTGATGATATGAAGTGGATCATATCATTGTTGATCGTGTTGGTGCATGTGTTGCATCGACATTGGAGGAGATGGAATGGAATACGCAAGGCAAAGGTATAACCTAGGGCATTTCATTTCATCGGTCATAGGTGTGTAGAGAAGTTTATGACCGGGTTTAGGATAGATGGCCGTACTATCAAGAGGAGCAAACTTGTTTGCATATTGGTCATCTAGTGCCACTCGAGTGATCTAACTTTGCATCATCGCTAGGATCGAGTGGCGTGGCAAGTTGAGTGGCTAACATCCTTTGGGAAATGATTGTGAAAAGCTAACACACATACACATGGTGGTGTACACTTGGTGGTGTTGGCACATCTACAAAGGAGGTGGTGTTTGTAGGGTTGAGATGGGTTTGGGTCCCTCTCTCCCTCCTGCCGAGCTTTCGCGATCAACTCGTTTTCACTTCTAACTTCTTCACCCTTGCTCCAATGTGCCAACCACAAGAATTTGCATCCGGCGCAATAGAAAATAGGCATTCCATTTTCCCGAAAGCGCCGAATCCCGCCGAGCTGATTCAGCGCTTTTGGGAAAATGGAATGCCTATTTTCTATTGCGCCGGATGCAAATTCTTGTGGTTGGCACATTGGAGCAAGGGTGAAGAAGTTAGAAGTGAAAACGAGTTGATCGCGAAGACGCTGGCATTGGTCAACTGACCGGACGCTGGGTCTGAAAGCACTGGACCCTGGCAGCGTGCGTCCGGTCAAACTGACAGGTCTACATAGTACCAAGGGTATTGCACCGAACGCTGGTCTGTGTCCGGTCAAGGTGGACCGGACGCGTCCGGTCGAAGAAATACGCCTTGGGGAGCTTACTGTAAACGACCAGACGCTGAGGTCCAGCGTCCGGTCAGTTGAAGCTGCTGCATCCGATTAGGTCAAGTGACCGTTGGAATCAGGACACGTGGCCATCTACGGGCGACCGGACGCTGAGGTCCAGAGTTCGGTCAACACGACCAGAGCATCCGGTCGACCCGACAGTTGCCCAGTGAAGGGGTAACGGCTAGTTTAGCCCATGGGGCTATAAATAGAAGTGGCCTTTGGCCATGGCTAGTGCTGAGCACCTTGGGGGACTTTGTGTCCATGCTTGAGAGTGCTTAGGAGCCCTCCATCTCACACATACTTGATAGCGATCATCCGATTGTGTGAGTGAGCGATTCTAGTGCGATTGCATTGTGAGGTTGCATCGAGTGGCACTAGGTGATCGAGTTGCAAGCTGGTGGTGCTTATTACTCTTGGAGGTTGCCACCTCCTAGACGACTTGGTGGTGGTCTCCATCGAAGCGCGCAAGAAGCTTGTGCGGCGCTCCGGAGAAGTGCTTGTGAGGGGCACTTGTGCTCGCCCCACGGGAGTCACGAAGAGCAACTTTAGTAAAGCGTGTCATTGAGCTACCCTCACTCAAGGGGTAGGTTCTTGCAGCACCTGACGTGCGGGCTTAGCGGGTGATGCTAATTAGCCATCGAACCACCAAGTGAGCGGTCGACACAATGGGGACTAGCGTGTTGGCAAACACGTGAACCTCGGGAGAAAAATCATCGTGTCAACGTTGTTCTTCCCGTTGGTTTGTATCCCTATTACACAAGTTTGCAATTACTTTTATACATATTAAGCTTGTGTAGTTGCTCTTGTAATTAGATAGCTTGTGTAGCTTACTAGTTACCTTCTTGCTTGTGTAGCATAGAAGTAGCTCCCGTGCGTGGCTAATTTGGTTTGTGTAACCTTGTTAGTCACATTGATTAGTTTGTGTAGCTAAGTATTTGCGCTCTCTAATTTGGCATTGGTTGCCTTGTTATTGAGCATTGCTAGTGAGCTTAGTTGGCTTTGTGCTTTTGCTTACTAGCATGTGTAGGAGCTCCCTTGTTGCTTAAAGTACTAGAGGCATAGGTTTGTGTGACCTTGCTCCTAGCATTGGTTAGGTGAGCTCTAGCTAGCCCGGCACCTTTATTGCTTGATTAGTATCTTTGGAAGGTGCTAGAGAATATAGATAGAGGGGTGTAGTCTTGGCTAGACCGATAGTTATAATTCCACACTTGTTTCGGTTAGCCGACGTGATTAATTTTAGAAAAGACTATTCACCCCCCTCTAGTCCGCCATCTCGACCCTTCAGACCTATGACGACCTCTTTGGAGCCCTCCATAGGCTCGAAAGACCCGGTTGACTTCTTGGGGTCGGGCGCTTCTTCGGTAACCTCCTTCTTGATGGTGGTGAGCTCTTCGAAAGCGACGATTGCCGCGGCATGATCGCAGCACTTCGACCTCGCATTCATAGGCACGCTGGAAGGAGGTGCTGATGGTGATGATCTTGCTAGGACCCGGTACCTTCAGTTTGAGGTAGGTATAGTTGGGGACGGCCATGAACTTCGCATAGCATGGACATCATAGGATGGCGTGGTAAGTTCTAGGAAACCCGACCACCTCAAAGGTGAGGATTTTTGTCCTATAATTGGATGGATCCCCAAAGGTAATAGGCAAATTGGTCTGCCCAAGTGGCACGGCCTGCTTTCTAGGCATGATGCCATGGAAAGGTGCTCTGGTTGGGTTGATGCGTGTCTAGTCGATGCCCATTTCGTCGAGCGTCTTGGCATACATGATGTTGAGGCTGTTGCCTCCATTCATCAGTACTTTGGTGAGCCACTTTGTGCTGATGATTGGGTCAACCACAAGCGAGTATCTCCTCAAATGCGGGACACTCTCCATGTGGTCGGTCCAATCGAAGGTTATGGCGGACTCTAACCATCGAAGGAAGGCAGGTGTGGCTAGTTCGGTCATATAGACCTCGTGGCACGTGATCTTCTAACGATGTTTGGAGTCATAGGAAACCAATCCTCCGAAGATCATGAGGTAGCCATCCGGTGTTGGAAAGCTGTCGTCCTTCCCCTCGGTGTCATCCATGGTGGGGTCAGGGTCCTTCCCGTGCTCTCCTTTGTTGGAGCCTTCAGACAAGAACTTGCCTCATGAGGCTACAGTCCTTGTACAGATGTTTGACCAGGAAGGCATGGTTCGGGCATGGCCCCTCGAGTAGTTTTTTTTGAAATGGTTTGGAGTGCCCTCTGTGGGCTTCCGACCACCCCTGCGGTCAGCGGCGGCCATAAGCGAGCTCTCGCGTCATTGCTTCTTGTTCTTCCTTTTGGCGGAATGATTGGAGGCACCTTCACCAGCGTCCTCGTCCTGCCTTGCCTTGCCTTCGAGATGATCAAAGATTGCTCTGACCGCTTCTTCTCTAGAGGTGTGGCTAGTGGTGATGTCTAGGAGTTCCTTGGTAGTTCATGGGCCCTTGCGTCCTAACTTATGAACTAGAGACTCATAAGTGGTCCTGGACAGGAAAGCTCCTATAACATCAACGTCAACGACGTTAGGAAGCTCGTTGCACTACCGGGAGAAGCGCTAGATGTACCTACGGAGGGTTTCACCAGCCTTCTATCGGTAGTTCTTAAGGTCCCATAGGTTCCTAGGGTGCTTGTATGTGCCCTGGAAGTTCCCCACAAAGATCTCCTTCAGGTCTACCCAACTCTGGATTCCTATGGACGGCGGGTGTTCCAACCACGCTCGTACCGAATCGGCCAACAACAGTGGAAGGTTGTGGAGAATGAAGTCATCATTATCTACACCACTGACTTGGTAGGCAAGTCGATAGTCTTTGAGCCATAGTCCGGGGTTTGTTTCCCCAGAGTACTTTAGGATTTTTGTTGGTGGTCGGTACCTTGGTGGGAAGGCAGCATTGAGGATGTGTCGGCCGAAGGCCTGAGGCCCTAGTAGGCCAAGGGCTCGGGCTTCGGTCTTCGCTACTGTCGTAGCGTCCACCACGGCGAGGGTGGTAGCCGCATATGGCTCCCTCTCTTGGGTTGTCGTAGGCGTGTCTACAGGCAGTCGAGGGTGTTGCGCGTGTCACAGTTGCGGCCGAGACGCTGACGCACCAGGACTGTGGTGTGCTGCCTACTTCCTTGTGGTTCCTGGTGGACTGATGCATCCCTAACGGGATGCTCTGAGGGCGTGCATTGGCTAGCGTCGAGCTCGTGTTGCCGAGACTAATAAGCTTTCGGCTTGTTGCACCGCCGCACACTCAAGCAGTGTGCAAATATCATGGTGGGCCCGATGATCCTTAGGTGTCATAGCTTCTGGAAGGCCAGTGGAGCAAGGCCGCCACATCGGTGATGTTCTAGCTCACCCGAGCAAAGTGAGGGAAGGCTTCATCATCAGCGATGATCCTTTGGTTCACGTTGCGGGCCATGGTGAGGGCACGCCCACCTGTCTTCGTGATGCTCGATCTCTCGATCGAGCTTCATGCATTCCTGCTTGAGCTAGAGTCGTGCTTCCTCAATCTCTCGGTGTTGGGCTTTTAGCTGCTCCACCAGCATTTGTGGCGGGGCCTCTATCTCCCTCTCTGCCTCATCGTTGAGGCCGTTTGTTGGGGGTAGCCTCCCCTCGTGGATGCTTTTGACGTGCCCCTTAGGGGTTCCCATCACTGAAGCATTCACGAGAGGGGTGGTGGCTTCCCCTGCTGGCATCGGAGCCAAAGGGTGACTCTAGCTCTTCTGCCAGGAGGTCGTGGAAAGATTCCATAACATGTTCGATCATCCCCATGAACTCATCATTCATGGGCGGTGAAACCATGCGTCATGCCACAAGGTGGCTAACGGTCGCCGCGGCGTTGCGAAGATCGAACGAAAGCGTTGTCGAGGCGCTCCGTGTGGGGTGTTCTAGAGATAGGGGTTCTCCTCTGGCATGCCATGCCATTTTGGTGGCGTTAGAGAAGATAAGGCAGTGTGGGTCCTCCTTAGATGGCTAGGGTCCTAGGAAGATGCCAAGCCAGCGCTCAAGCCTCCCGTAGTTGAGGCCGATGGAGGGGAGAGGTTGGCTGGCGGTGTGAGCTAATGCCAACTCTTCTCGCACCTGACGATGAAGTCTAGGTCATCGAAGTGCACGTGTGCCCTCGGGACCTAGCTGATTCTGTGGCTAGCCATCCATGGCCTGATGTTAATGTCGAAACGCGCAAAGGTCCCCTACCTGGCACTCCAACTATTCAGTGTTTCGAGTAAACACCAACAAGTAAATTTGTATTATTGCGTGTTGGACCCGGATGGTGTGCTAAAAGACACAAGGTTTATACTGGTTCGGGCAGAATGTCCCTATGTCCAGTTTGCAGCTGATGCTCGTGTTATTAGCATTGAAAGGTTTGTAGTAGGGGTTACAAACGGGCGAGAGAGAGATAGGTCCCAAGTCTCTGAGGGAAAGGTTGAAAGGATGCTAAGAGCTTTGTTGCTGCTCAGCTGTGTGTTATGTGAGGCGTGGTGTGTTCTATTGATCCGTCCCATTAGTGGGGTGCCATGCCTTCCCTTTTATAGACTAAGGGGAAGCAGAGATTACAGATGGAAGAAAGAAGAAAAACCAGAGGCAAAGAAGGTCCTTCGAAGATGCTGGGTCTTCCTTTTCCTTTGAGCGAGCCCTGCTGACTCGGCAGATGGTGCCAGGGATAGCTCCATGCTAGGCGCCTATCCGTAGATGATGCCATGCACTGGCTTGACCAACAAGTGGCCACGTCCCATCCTACCCCGGCGAATGGCGCAACGGACCAGGGTGTTGATCCACGACCATACGGGGAGCGAACGGTGTAGTGACTGCACGTCCATCACTGTAGAGGATGTGAGTCTCCTCCTGGACCATAGTGGTTGTCGTATTCTTCCGTTAGGATCCACGCCCAAGGGCAAATGGTGGCGCCCACAACACTGTAAGACAAATGTTGGCGCCCACAACACTGTTCGGGCTCTAACATATCCGGAAGGGCCTTAAATCGTCCGTCTTGTCATATCCTGATGGTACTTTCCTACAGACGTGCATGGTATAGTCCTTGGTATTGCAGTTGACTTGAGTGTCCTACCTTATCTACGCGTAGTTATGAATGATCAGCGCAGACATCGGGTGAGGCGAAGCCAGTCTTCGGGGGTCGGGCGAGGTGAAGCCAGCCCTCGGACGTCGGGCAAGGTGGAGCAAGCCCCCAGACATCGGGCGAGGCGGAGCCACCCCCGAACATCGGGCGAGGCAGAGTCTGCCCTCAGACGTCGGGCGAGGTGGAGCCAGCCCCCGGACGTCGGGCGAGGCGGAGGCAGCCCCCGGACGTCGGGCGAGGCGGAGTCAGCCCTCCGACATCGGGCCAGGCGGAGCCAGCCCTCCGACGTCGGGCGAGGCAGAGCCAGCCCCCGAGGGTCGGGCGAGGCAGAGCCAGCCCCCAGGGGTTGGGCGAGGCGGAGCCAGCCCCCGGACGTCGGGCGAGGCGGAGCCAGCCCCCGGACGCCGGGCGAGGCAGAGCCTACCCTCAGATGTCGGGCGAGGCGGAGCTAGCCCCTAGGGGGTCGGGTGAGGCAGAGCCAGCCCTTGGACGTTGGGCGAGGCGGAGCTAGCCCCCGGGGGTCGGGCGAGGCGGAGCCATCCCCCGGTCGTCGGACGAGGCGGAGTCAGCTTGGGGTGGGGCCCATGGTCCCGGTGGACGGACGAGGAGTGACCCGGTAAGCGGTGTAGTCGCGCTCTTGATTGTGCGGATGAATCAACGTTCGACGGTCGTTAGCTCCTCCTCTTCGGGTACCCTAATATTGGTCCCCGACAATAGGCCCTTAGTATTTAGTATGTTTTACATCCTAACCAAAACATTGTGTGAGTTGTCCATAGCAAGGCAATAACGAAAGTCACACATAGCACTATGGCCTGGTCGTAAGTAGTAAACTATTCTTTCTTTTTCTCTCTTCTCTCTCCACATTCTTTGAGATGTTGAGATTTGCTATAACTATTGCCCGATGCTATAAGCATCAAGTGTATGCTTCAAATAGTCATGTGAGTGGGGGTTCTCTATGGGTTCGTGACATGTGGAGGTTTTCTATAGGTTGTTACGTGGTGTACGTAATCGATATTCCTTTATGGCTTATTTAAATGAGTTAGGACTAACTATTAATTAGAGCTAAAAATTAGTCACAAAATAGCTCATGTCTATGTTGGATACCCTAATATTTTTCATAGCTAGTTGAAAGTAGACTAAAATACCCTTACTTCATCATGCATTATATTCCACCCACTCATTGTCTCTCCTCACTCATCCTTTTCGCTCAATTGGCTTCTCTATCGCATCTCTCTCTGGCATGGGCTGCCTCTTCCTAGAGGACACACTCTTCTCCACCACCATTCTCCCACCCAACCACCAAACTCTGCACGCCATGCCGGGCATTTCGGTGCCACACCGCCACTCATAGCCACTGCCTTGACGTGCGTCATTGTCCTGGCACCCTCCACCTTTCTGTGCCTAGACAAGAAAATCTACCTGAACAACTAAGTTCAATATGCTATGTGATCTTAGGTTTAAATGTCCAACCACAAAGGAAATGACAACCATAAGAGTGTGAAGAAACCGATATAGTGCCAATCCTCATTGTTGCAAGGAAAAATTCTACTTAACCCCTAACTATTAGAGAAAGCTAACAATACAGTCTGCTGCTGCTGGCTGTATAAACATTTACAGCTCACTATTAGCCCACCCATATAGTAATGTCAAACTTTCTTCTCTGACCGAGTTTTTTTAAGCTCATACATTAATCGGCTATAAACTTACCGTCCACTTCTCTCTCTCTCTCCTTCACTCTCTCATCCACATTAGCATAAAGCTCACTCTCAGCCCCTTATTATACTTTCTCTTAGCGGTGCAGAGCGATGCCCATCGGGCCTATCAGTCAAAAATTTGATAGGTGAGCGTTTGGTGACTCTCTGGTGGTGCCAACAATTCTGGGTGCTTGGTCAACGTGTCAAGCACCGCACGGTCGAAGTGCTTGGTGAATTTTCCATCTCCAATTTGAGGTCATCCATGACTCCCTTGACTCTCAGACGCCAGACATCGAACGACATTGTCGCTGACTCCAATGCTTCTACTCGCTAATCTCGGTCGCAGATCTGCTCAAGGAGGAGAACCCCGAGGTCAGTGATGCATTAGTTGAACTGGGCACTACGATCCTCGCTAAGTGCCTCTAACTACCACCTCTCGAGGTCGGCGAGGCGGAGATTATCGATGTCGAGCAGGGAGAAGCGCTTGTCGAGCTCATTCAGGAGGAACTTGGTGTTGGGATCCAGTCACCCTTCGATCTCTCAAGACAAGTGAAATGGGTGTGGGGAGGAGAGTAATCTAGGGCCAAACGGCACTAATACTAGGATGTTAGCTACCTAATCGGAGGGAGAAGGAATATAGAGATTTTAGCTAGTTCGCCGATGAAGAATCGACTAGATCACATTTGTGCGGCAGAAGAATAGAGTTTCGTTTGTCTTACAAGTCCGAGTTTCCCATCTCTTCGAGCTCCTAATACTTACAAGTCCGAGAATCTCTCTTTCAGTTTCTAAGGGCAGCTCAAATGGTAACTTATGAGTAGCTCTAAACATATTTTTTATATTTTAATAGAAGAGAGAGAGAAAGCTAGTTCTTAAGCAAGAGCTAGTCTCATTCACATTTCAAGATTACATGAGGATGTCATGTGTGGTTATCCATGTTATGAGCTATATATTAAAAGTTAATATCAGTTGTAAAAGTTGTCTTCGAGCTTGTAATTAACTAGCTCATACCATCGAGGGTGTCCTAATACATGTATACTACTCAGGTCTAGGGTCGATTTTTAGTACGACACGCACAAAATCTAGACCCATCACCATTTTGTTACCGGACTAACGTTTTGTTGCTTCTCCTGACCCAATGTTGCTGCCTGGTCGGGACGCTATGTTAGATATAAGGCCTGCTTGGTTGGAAGCCAATTTTTGCCATGCCAATTTTAGAGCAAGTTAAAATATGGTCACAACAATATTAAGGTGACTAATATGTTGGTAAGAGAACCAACGTTGGCACTTGGTTTGCTACCAACAAGAGAGAAATATCTTGTCTTGCCAACTTTTGAAAGGTATTGGCCCTGTTAGTTTCGATGAAATTTGGCTTATGCTGATTTGTTGTGAGAAGAAAAACACCGTTCGTTCGTTGAAAAGTATACAACAGGGCATTGTCAAAATTTTGGCTGCAAACTAATTGTCAGCCAAATTTCTCAAACTCGCTTAAATTTTAGCTTGATAAAAATTAGTTTGCAACCAAGCATGCTGGTAATGATAAAAAAAATTCTGCCAATAGCACGTCACAATAATTTTAGCTAGAGATATGTAATTTTAATTTTTTTTGTTTGTGTCCCGTCGGTAATTTACTGGTTTTTATTCTATATATACTGTACTGTGCAGTATACGGAGGAGAGGTGCAGTGCTCCTGAAAAGGGGTCGGTCGCTGGCGTCGCTTTTCTGCAGCGCCTCTGCGGCGGAAAGGCCACGGTCGGCTCGTCAGAGTTTGAATCCTGCTTGGCCACTTTTGCGTCGCGCCCCCTCTTCGTTCAAAACTATTCGCGTTTCAGTCCACTTGTCCTCTCCTCCCATTCATTAATTGTTCCTCCTCGCTGACGGAGCTCTGCTGCTGCCTTCAAGAAGCAGATGAGAGAGAGAGAGAGAGAGTGAGGGAAAGCCTTGCTTTCGCTTCGGTTTTCTCCAAGAACTCCATCGAGAGAGGGAGAGAGAGAGGCGACTAGAGTAGGAAGGACTCCTCCACAAAGCGGGGAGCACTCCGATCCGTGTGCCGGCAGCGAGTTTCCGACGAGGAGGAGAGAGAGAAGCCGGGCAGGGGGGACTCACGGAGTTTAGAGAGAAAAAGGGGGTGCGAGGTCCATGCCCGCTTCCTCCGTTGCCGCGTGAGACGGCCGTAGGTAGGAGGAGTCGTGAAGCGGGGATGACGGGGGTGGTGGTGGTTTCCAGCGCGGGGTGCAAGGGTGGCAGCGGCGTGGGGAAGAGGGCCGCCGCCGGCGGCGGAGGTGGCGGGGAAGAGGAGCGGCGGCGGCGGGTGGCGGTGCTGGAGCTGCTGCTCGCGGCCGTCCGGCGCTCCGTGGTGGCGTGCCGAGTGGAGCGCGGGGCCGCCGGAGCCGGGTGGCCGGCGAGGGAGGAGGAGGAGGAGGACGCGGCGGTGGTGCTCGGGGAGATGGAGATCGGCTGGCCGACGAACGTCCGCCATGTCGCCCACGTTACGTTCGACCGCTTCCACGGCTTCCTCGGCCTCCCCGTCGAGTTCGAGCATGAGATGCCCTGTCGCGTGCCCAGCGCCAGGTGAGCAACCGCCGCCACCACCTCCTCTTCGCCTTTCCTGCTGTTCTGCATCACCATAAGATTCAAAATGGAAGCTTCCGTGGAAAATTTCGGTTCTGGGGCTAGAATCATACTGAATTTTTGATTTTCTGAAGGATGAGTTCATGATTTTGAGCGCTCCCAATTTGGAGCAGGTCCTTGATCTGAGGATGCTGTTCCGTCAGAGTTCAGATAACTAAAGCAACTTCAGTTTCTGCAGCTATATGCTTGGATCTGCACAGTGCCGGAGCAACTGCGATTTTTCACTGGCTTAATGAGAACTTATCACTGAGTTCATTGATGCATTCAATTCCTGTTCCATATGCACTGTATTAAGCAGAACTTTTGTGCAATTAGAGCAACATTGACACTCATCCAATGTAATTCTTACTCCTGAATCACACACTGTAACAAGTCTGAATTTGCATTGGCCTGTACCCCGAGATTTGCCATTGAACCCTTCAATCCACGACTTATGAATTCGTCAAGCTCGTTCTCTTTTCTTTTCTGTAGCGCCAGCGTTTTCGGTGTCTCGGCTGAATCAATGCAATGCACGTATGATGGCAAGGGAAATTCAGTCCCCACGATATTGCTTCTCATGCAGGAGAGGCTGTATGCCCAGGAGGGGCTGAAGGTGATCATACATGAATCTGTGATAAACTAAGCCTTTTGAATATTTGTCATGTGATGTGATGTGACGTGAACCTGATTTGCTCACATTGAATTACTAAAATTTCATTTGCAGGCTGAGGGTATCTTTCGTATCAATCCGGAGAACGACCAAGAGGAGCACGTGAGGGACCAGCTGAATAAAGGAGTTGTACCTGAGGACATTGATGTTCACTGCTTGGCCAGCCTGATTAAGGTAGGACGTCTGTCAGCTTGAAACAACCATGAAACTATGTTTCAGCTACAATGTAACTCACTTATTTTTAACCGATTGTGAACATACATAACACTCAACAATAGTTCCATGAAATAAGAGAAATCAAACTTATGTACGTTTGAATTGGACAGGCATGGTTCAGGGAACTTCCAGAAGGTGTCCTCGATGGCCTCTCCCCTGAGCAAGTGCTTCAATGCAACTCTGAAGGGGAGTTCCTTGAGCTTGTGACGATGTTGCGCCCCACTCAGGCAGCACTCCTCAATTGGGCTGTCGAGCTGATGTCTGATGTTGTCGAAGAAGAGGAGCTCAACAAGATGAATGCTAGGAACATAGCCATGGTGTTTGCCCCCAACATGACACAGGTAATTTCCTTTGGACTGTTCTTGCAGGATAGGAGGCGATCCATATGTTCTTGTACTTCCCATACAACAAAATTGTGAGCAATCTGTAGATCTCCATAACTTCAACAGCTAAATTTACCTTTTTGTTCTATGTTAGATGTCAGATCCATTGACAGCCCTGATGCATGCCGTCCAAGTCATGAACTTTCTCAAGACACTGATCTTGAGGACACTTCGGGAGCGTGATGATGCAGCCACCGGAGAAGAGTACACACCATACTCATCTCCAGCATCATCCAGTCAGCATGATGACGCCAAATGCTGCTATGGCAGCGAGCGGGACATGGACCGGAGCTGTGAGCTGAGTGACATGCACAGCCAGATCAGCAAGTCTGGGCGACATGCAGACTATCTCGTACGCTACAACACCTGTTTTGATAGCGAACAAGAAGTCGACGACCATCTGAGTGAAGTTGAAGAAGGTTTCTTGCGTCGCTTGGAGCGTGGTCTTGAAGCAGACAGACCAGAGGAAAGCACACGAGAGCACTACAAAATAATCTCGGAGGTCATGGCCGTGGAGGATGCTGAGCTGAAAGCTGAAACCAAAGCAGTGGAGAAGGGCATACAGAATGAAGAGGTTGCAGAACAACTATAATGATGGATGATGGAAGTTGTTTTCAGGCAGTAAATCTTGTGATTGTAACTACTGAGCACTGACCAATGGATTTTATCCAACACCTGGTTGAATGTATTGCTCCAGTGTATGATGTAAACTAGGCTTATCCTTAGGATGCATGGTACCCCTGTGTTACCTGGGACTGTTCATGGAATTGGTCATGATGTGCAGGCTCATCGGTAACATGAGGCCGTCTAATTTCCTGTGAACAAGTTAATATATTTTCTGCTCATGGTACTAATTGCAATAAGTGAATGATACGATAGTATCAGCTACAGCAGAATGATAACCTACTTTTCACCAGCTTGTTTGGTTTCTTGAAACTAACCTACTTTTCACCAGCTTGTTTGGTTTCTTGAAACTGAATTATTGAAATCTAGCGTGGATGATAATTTCTTTTCTGCTTCACTAGGTTTAAAAGATAAAACCAATAGTCTGGATTTATAACAGAACATGTCAGTTCGAACTTCGAACAAAGAAGTGACACATTGTAAACCTGATAAGAACACCAGTAATATATATTTTATCACCATGTCAAATATCCAAGCACAGCAACATCAGACTAACACCGTTTTAAATAAAAACAAATAAAAGTACCATTACGCTGTCATCCTAGTTAATTTTGCCCATGTAAGAATACATCATCATGGCAAATATCCATGCCACAGCAACATCAGACAGCTACATTATCAGAAAACAAATAAAAGCACCATTACACTCACTGTCATCCCAGTTAATTTTTTCCCATGTAAGAATATATCACCATGGCAAATACGCAACTTCAGCAACATCAGTTTAACTACATTTATCAGCAAATAAATAGAAGTACTTTTAAACTGTCATCCCAGTTAATCTTGCCAATGTAAGAATACTAGAGTATTATTAGATAGCAGTTTCATGCTTTGTCTATCTGGTTAGTGCCACAACTTAGTACAGAAACCAGTTCTTAGCCTCTTAGTGGCAACAATTTCTTCAAAGGAATCCAACAGCTGCGCAGCCAAACTACTGGGTTCATCAATCAGGGTGCGGATGAAGGTGATAACAACTCTCCGCTCCTGCTCTGTCGATCGCAGACTGAACCAGGTTAGAAATTTCATCCTGAAATCCTTCTCAATGAGGCCGGAACATTCCAACCAACGTATAATCTTCACACAGTACTCATAGTTGTCATCTAACTGGCCTAACTTCGGTGCGAAGAGCCTAGCTGCACGAGCCACCAAATTGCTGTCATCAACACAGGTCTCCTGCTCCAAATCTGATGCCTGCTTGTGACTCTGAGACCGGGATTCCATGGCTGGTGCATCCCCTACATGCCCCTCCGCACAAGTTTCAGAGTCACCACAACCATTCGACTTTGTGAATGCATTCTTCCCAGAACTACAGCCGTTCTCATTCTGGCAGCACTCTGTTGGCATGACTACCTCTGCATTTAGGTCTGGGACTGAGGTCTCATTGAGATCGAGCTTGCGGGAGGCGCCACGTGGAACCTGGTCCTTATCTGGTATCACAGAATCACTCTGATCACATGAATCTTCAATCTCATCTTTACACAATGCACTGGGGTACCCATTCTCCTCAGTTTGTGCTTTTCGGAATACATTACCCAGCTGACGCACCTGGAAGCCTAATGACCTAACATTTTGTCTCTTACCAGCTCTCTTGGCAGAGGATGAGCAACCTTCTGCTCCGTGCTCTGTGTTCTTATGAATAATTTCCACACTCTTGGTAAAGATCTTTGATTCAGAATGGCCCAGTTCACCATCCTCAGTAAATGAAATAATACGGAAGGAATACTCTGTGCAGGGCTGCAGATTGGATATAAGAATCCTTCTTTGGTCTTTGGGGAAAACAGCAGGCTCCCCTGTGTAAGGCGCTTCTCTGCTATTCCAATACCAGAGTTTATAGCCTTTGATAGTATGATACTGCGAGGAAACAGCTTCCTTGAGAACCAACACCAAAGATGAAGCTGTAATATCTTCAAATTTAAACCTGCAGGCAGATGGGAGTGTATCTGCAGGGCAAAAAGAATTACACTAGGTTTGTCAAATTTGCCAATTGCAGAGTGGAACTGAAAGATGTAAACTTTACAAGACTGAAATAATTTACCATTTTGTTTTGCTTCAGATTGAATGTTTGAAATAAGCCACTCATCAGCTTTTTCAATTGCTAAAGAGCAAAGTTTCTGCACATCAGCGGCAACAGGCAGCCGGCCTACAATACCACGAGCCATCTTGGATGACGTACCATCAAGGGGGCCAACTTCACTTTCCAACTTTGCTTTTGCATCCTCTACGATCTGATGCAACTCTTTAAAGCGTGTTGTGCCATCCAAAAGTCTATGACTCAGATATATGCGGGAACAGAGATTATCAACTCTACGAGCATCTTTAGCAACTACCAGCTGCCTCTTCCAGAACCTGCTCAAAATATTCAAAGACGCAGTTAGATCCAAAAATAACAGAGAGTGTTTGCCAAAACAAGAAAAGAAAAAAGAGACAGGAATAAGAGTTAAACATAGCAGAGATCATATATGCACATAATGCTGCAAGTAACTACAGATATGAAATATCATTCTGATGAATGGTTCAACCAATATTTTGAGTGCAACAAGGTTCACCAATATGAAGGAGAATATATAATTTTAAACCAACCAAGTCAATGAGGGGTCGAGATAAGATAGGTAAAAGAACAAAGGGAAGTTACAGTGACCAGCAATGCTTCATGTAGCGTGACTACTTACAAACAAGCCATATATACTTATAAACAAGCCATATATAAAACTTTTTCGATCTGAAATTAAGATAACTCCCCAAGGTAGATGTAAAATCACTCACCCAAGTATTCCAATAACCTTGCCACATGCAGCACAGCAGTAGTTACCATCAAGCTGTATAGATTGTCCAAGTTCTATGCATCCTGCCTTTCGGTGCTTGAGTGCGCACTCAATGTGGCAGGATGATCCACAGCAATCCTGATCACCAGTCTCTGATGAGCATACCAGCCAAAGGCTAGGATCTTTGTTATCATCAAAACCATGGCAAATACAACATGAACACCTCTTACAAAATGCATTATCTGAGTTGAAGACAGCTTTGCACGCTGAATTTATGCATGTCCTTGTGCTAGGAGGCTTTGTGTCTTGAGACATTCCATTTTCACATAGTTGAAAAAGATGGCCCCCCTTTGTCGGCTGCTTTTTCAGAGCTGGACTGCCAGTAAAGCTTGGATTATTATTGTTATTTGAGGAGACTTTCTTTGAATCAATGTTCTTGCACCTCTTTACGGTCACTGTTTTTGGTATTTCTTCCACCGATTTGCATTTTGAAATGCCAGGTTCTTTCTTTTCTGTGTTAACACTAGCATCATTTGACTCTTGTTCTGGTAAAGAACTCAATGATTCCTGGGCATTTTCCGAAATGGTGTTGCTGTCACCAGCAGGCCTATTTTCTTCAGGTGCGCTTGCCGCATTACAAACATTTGTTATCACTGCAGAAGAAGGGGATCATGTTCAGGTATTAGTCATCCAAGGAAATGTGTACAACACAGTGAAATGATGCTGACCGCCTGACCCAAGTCGAAAGTAACTCAGGTGCTGAAAAAAATCAAGTGTCGCAGGCACATTAATTAGGCCTGATCCAGGCCACATGAAGGGAGTGTTAAGATGACCTCGCCAAAGAAAAGAAACCAAAGCTTAATGGCATTTTAATGAACTGACAGGCATTTGACAAAATACTACTGGGTTGCTGATATGCAGCTGATCGTTGCATGATATCAGATTAATCCCAAAAGCCTGATGCTAATGACACTTATTGTATTCATATGTAATCTCTCTGTGCCTCCATCCACCACACAAGCCAGAACAACATTTGAGCAGTGACTCATTCCAGCATTAAAAGCATGGAAAATTGAATAGTGTTTGGTAAATGAATCCATTTGAAAACATATATTAAAAAAACAAATATTAGCACAGAATTTTCAGTTCTGAAAACTGCAGAGGGCCATGATCCTGACATGGGTCATGGTTCCACGTGTGAGATATCTGATGGCATTTTTCAAAACCATGAACTTCACATTGTCATTCATCAACGTTCTAGGATCTAACCCTAAGGAAAACAATAAAGGTTTCTACATGTTTCCCTGCCTTAAGCAGGAATTGAAGGCCTTCAAGGTCAACTTCACAGAAGGCCAAGCTATTTGGAGTCAAGGATACCAATTTGATCTCAACAAAGCATTAACCAATGCATAGTTGATTTTTGAGAATAAGCAACACTCAATGAACTAATTATCATACCAAACTTCCTAGATCCATATGCTGATTAAACCAACAAAAGATGGTTTAAAGTACATTGACCGAACCATTATTAACATTTCAACAACACATTCCTTCGAGTCCAACATAGAATTAAACAAACATTATTTGAGGAGGGTTCCTTTTGATTAAAGAAGATGCCATCTGTTCTCTGGAAACATTCTCAACAAATGCGACTATTAATTGCTTACTGGCAGTGGAATCAAACTGCGCAAATATAGGCCTCAGAGAGTATTCTTAAAAAGAAAGCATCACATAAATAAGCGGCTATCAGTACTACCCATAGGTAGATGCACGGCAACATGGTATCACAACACAGGAGTACAGGACCCACAGATCACATGATGGAACAAGAATAAAATCAAACTATATATGGACGATGCATAGGCTAGGTTAGTGCTCCACAGAAGCAGTAGACAAACCCATCCACAGCCGACCGGATGGATCAAATAGAAGGAAAGATTCAGGTTTCATTGCTCACAGTGAAGGACACCATGCGGAAAATTCGAACAATCCAAGCGAGTTAGGGCTTACCGGCAGATCTGAACAGATCCCCACTCAGCGCCATCCTGGCCAGAGGAAATGGGGCAAGGAGGAACACCTGCCAAGTGAGCGAGTAAGGGGGGGGGGGGGGGGGGGGGAGGAGGCTATGAAGGTGTGCTCCAGTGGGTGGGGGCGCCGCCGCCACCGAAAGGTTCGTTTTTTTCCCCTTTGGTTGAGCAAATAGGAAGGGTCGAGTCAAGCAAATCCCTGCTATTTAAATAGTTGGTGCCTACTCATTTGTGCCGAGATCTATCACAAGGTCCTGTTTTGATCTGATGACACCTAACTTTCCAATACCATGATTTGACAACTTTGGTCAGATATATTATCAGTTGATATGATGTTAAAAATAGGGTACGGTGTCCATTTGCTTTGGCTCTACGATTTATTGTTACAGCCAGCGTACAGAATCAATTGGGCTGCACAAATTTTGTAAACCCAATTTATTGAAATTGGACTTTTCCCCATAATTTAGTACTGTTTAATTTTTATTAGTTTAGCACCAAAATCCAACAATTTAAACCAAACCAAATCCCAGGATACCCAAGCAGCAAGACAGTTTCTTTGGGAAACCTAGATTCCAATAATATTTAGTAAAGAAAATAGAATCAAACTTTTGCCATATCTATTATTCGTGAATGCATCAAGGTTGTAAAACATCTCATAGGGAGCTCTTACGTCTCAAAAACTTGCTTCACAAAATTTTGATTTGCTGCTGCCACACACTAAACTTGAAACATTGGATCGCAGATGTTGATACATGTGCTAGCTGCCAAATCGTGATCCACCCAATAAAAATCTTTAGCGCAGATAACCATTTGAATCTGATCCCTTTATGTAAAAAAAAAAGCCCTTTTTCTCAGTTACCAAAAAGTTACATAGAACTACTTATAAGGTTGTATAAAGTATGTAGACATGGAAGCTTTCACTTGTACACATTCAAAGCCATCTGTCTCAATTGGAAGTTGAGAAACTTCCTTAATTCCCTTTAATACCAAAAAGAAAAAGTGTGCTACATTGTATTGACCATTTCAGTTGGAAAGTTTAGTCTTTTTCTTTTCACAGTTCCCCTCCTAAAATACGAGATAGCACGAACTGAACCAGTAACACTGTGACAGCAGCAAATAAACCACGCAATTGGAAAAAAAAAAAGTGGAGCCTGAACAGAGCACTAGTGTGAAAAAACATACCCAAAAAAACAATAGATGCCGCTTTTTAATCGCTCTGGATCGTCATGTAAACTTTGACACTAAATTGGCCAACCTCAATGGCAGGGGCGTTACTAGCGTTAGAGGGGGGCGTGCAAGATCAAATTGAGTGAATTGTATGATCAATTGAGGGCAAGAAACCAAGAGTAAGAACCAGAGTAATAATTATCGAGTAAATGGATACGAGTATGACAAAGTAGCAGCACAGCTAACCGACAACGTATTATGACAGCTAAGCGAATCGAACCATGGATGACGTAACGAACATGCTTAGCAGCAAGCAAGCAAACAAATCCAACCCCGCACAAATTGGGGGGGTTCGGTCGATCGCACACCGGGCATAAAGCGCAGGCCGCCCCGCGACGCGGCGGGCGGGCGGGCGAGCAAGGTGAGGGGGCTTACCGGGGAGCTCCGGCGCGTCCCCGCCCGACGCCGCCATCCCGGCGGCCGACGGGTGGGGTCGGAGGATGGGACGGACTAGCCTGCCAAGGGAGCGAGCGTGGTGGGAAGACGGGCCGACGGCCGGAGCAGCCCCGTCGAGGCGGGCGGCGGAACGGAGGCTAGCGGGGCCGTAGCGTGCGTAGGTGGCTAGCGCGCGGCGGCGGAGAGGGCTCCGCCAAGGGTTTGGGTCTGCTTGCTCGATGGAGCGACGAGCGGTGCTGTGCCGCGCCGCGTAACGGCAAACGACGTCCCAAGTTGGCAACTTGGTTTCGGTCTAATGTGCCCGTCGGATATTGTTGGAATGTTCTCTGCCCGTTACGAAGAATCCGTTCCGTCTCTATCTCAGTTAACTGTGTCGGGTATAGATTCTTGCTTATCTCCATACTTGTCGGACATCGGTCGGATAATAGCTACCTGACGGGTATTGCATACCCAATAAATAAAGGACACTTGGGATCGCAACTTTGCAATCGAAGATGTTTCTTCATCACCCGAATATAAGTGTCGGAGTCTCGGAGAAGCCGAGGAGAAGGAGCGAGGTTACGAAAAGAACGAGTAAAGATGGCAGAGGGACCAAACTAAGAAAGCGAGGGGCACGAGCACTCATGAGGCAAGCGTGCTTGTGCTGCTGACGGAGATGGTGCGAAAAAATCGAACTAGGGTTACTAGAACACACAAGCTATATATATGATTATTCAGATTTGAGCCAAAATACCTATGTTGAGTTTCTTTGGGCCTAATACTCGCATGGTAGCTCAAATAGTCGGATTCCCCAGTGGGTAACGGGGATAGGTAAACAAGAAACATTTCCGTACCCACTATACCCGTCGGGGATGGATTCTTGCCTATTTATATGTCCACGGGTAAAGATATGATCCCATCCCCATCTCCTAATAGATCAAATACCCGTCAGGTATCGAGGCCCGTTGCCATCTTTATTTGGTCAGATTCTTTTGCTCTTTTTTCTCCACTTTTTTCCCACGATGGATTTTGATGCGCACGAGAGGTAATCTGACCGAGATTACTGTCGGAATTGTGTGATGCAAGAGGTAGAAATTGCTCGAGAAATGTTAGGCGATTTTGCTCGCTTTTTCTTTTTTCTTTCCTTTTCCACTTCTTTCCTAAAGAAAGACCAGGTTTAGTTACGGGGTCTGAAATAATCATTTTAGTCTCTCAGCTATCATCAATAAACTTTGTTTCAGTTGTCGAAGCTTATTTTTAGGCTTAGTTTTATCTAGAACTATCAACATGTCTGTTTTTTATTCTCAAAATTTACATTTTAGGCTCCATTTCATTTGTGAACTATTAAAGTGCATTTTACTTCTTAAACTTTTCTTTTCATCTCAATTTCGTCCCTCATACAAGGGGTTATTTCTTAGTTTCGTCCGGTCATTAATAACTTGATTATTTTTAGACAATAGTAGATAAAAAAAACACCCGTAAGGAGTCCTATTGAAACCAAGAAATATAGGTTTGCTTACCGTCCACACCAGAATAGACAGAGGAAGGTGGTCTTCATTTCTCTTGCGTATGAAAACTTAAGGTCATTCCCTGCATTCTGTTTTGAGAGAATTCTGTATTTGGCATCGAAACAAATCACTCTTCTGTATTTAGCACTAGAAATTTTGAACTTCCTTATCTAGCGTCAACTTAAAAATTCCTTCCGTATATGGCACTTCCGTCCATTTTAGCCATCCATCTGTCTGTTGAGTTCCTTGACCATGTCAGTTTTTCTTGATAAGTACCAAAATACCCTTCTATTTCATTTGGTCGCACACACCTGCTCGGCAGTTGCGAAACTCACACGCTCGCTCCGCTTCTTCCCCCGTCAGTCTTCTCTTCCGATGAAAAAAAACAAAACCCTAGATGAAAGCTGGAGGAGACGAGGATGGGGCGGAGGAGCCATCGGCTGCCAGCGCCTAGGAAATCACGGCGCCCTTCCTTCAGCTAGAGGCGTCGGTCCCTCAGCCGAGGTCTCCCCATGGTGGCAGATTGACGCGCGGGTCTAGCAGGGGTCATGGCAGCGGGGCAAGCCGAGCTTCCAGCAGGGGACGCGGCGGCGGGGCGGGCTCACCGGCCGGCGCTGGCCCCATCTCCCGGGGTGGGGGGTGCGGCGGGGCGGACTTGCCCGCCGGGGCTGGTTCCAGGATGCTGTGTGGCGGGGCGAGGTCCTCGGCGGCGGCGATTCCCCTTCCCGCGAGTGCCCTTTCACCGTTGCAGTTGACACGCCACCCGAGCGGTTCCTTCGTCCCTTCCCTTCCTCGTCGCTCTTCCCATCCTCACAGGGCGCCACCGCGTCGGAAGGCGTGATCCATGGACCATCGATCAACTTCCGAGGCATCGACGGGAGCGCCGGCAACATCATGTAGGTTCACACGCCCGACTCCCTCACACTCCTTATCCGAACCCCGCCCAAGGGACGACCGCCCCCCTGCTGCTGCGGTCGCGGGGGCGAGTTGCTACCATGATGGGCATCACCAATTTTGAGTTCTGGGTATTATGTCGTAGTGGAATTCAAGCTCGAGATGCTAGTGGTTGGTCAAGTCGGTTTGATGCTTACTTACCTCCCGTTTGTGTTGCGTGTGTCTTTGGCAGGGAATGGGGAAATTCGTTTTCGGCAACGAGGGGATCGAGTCCAAGGAAGATAGGTAGGCTCAGTTGCAAATTTCATGTTTGGTTTTTACTTCACTGGCAGACTCGCTGCAATGCTGTCTGCTCTTATCAAGCAAAAGTAGCAATTGATTTATGTGCATCACCTATATCAGTTAATCCTACCATTGTGCCCCTTGAATGCAGTTACGTCGAGAGATATCTTGACCGGATAAGCAATGGCACGATACCTGATGACCGGAGGTCTGCCATGACCGAGCTGCAGTCTCTTGTGGCAGAAAGCCGCTCGGCACAGATGTCGTTTGGAGCAATGGGTATCTCCTTTCTCCCTGTGTCCTGATATTTGTTCTCTAGCTGCTCTAGCGAGACTGGTGCATATTTACATTTGTTTCCTTTCTAATTTGCAAAAATAGGTTTTCCTATCCTCCTCAATATTTTGAAAGAAGACCGCGAGGATGTAGAGCTTGTGAGAGGTGGCCTTGAGACCTTTGTGAGCGCATTGACTCCTATTGAGACGTCACAAGGGCCAAAGACTGAGGTTCAACCGGCGTCGGTGAACTCAGATCTGCTGTCTCGAGAAATGGAGAATATTTCTCTTCTTTTGAGCTTATTGGTGAGTACTACTCATCTTTTGCCTTAACAGCATGTAACTTGCATCACCTGCTTCATGTGTCCTCAGTCCTGGCTTATCGCTCCTGTTTGGTTTGAAGTCAGAGGAAGACTTTTATGTGAGATACTACACAATCTAGCTTCTAACAGCTCTACTTACAAACTCGCTGAAAAGGTGCCCAGTAAGTCATTTTTGTGTCCTGTTGAGATGCCATGACTACATTAGAATCCCATGTAAGTGCCTTTTATTTTGTTTTTTTAGGTTACAGGAAGCAATTCTATTGCTTTTATTTATTGTTTGCCCTTGTATGTGTTAGGACAGTCGAATGTTTGTGGGAAGCTTGTATGCTAATTTATATGAACATTGCGTTCTCAGACTAGAATGTTTCCGAAATCAATGAATATACAATCAATTTTCTTTTTCGGTTCAGGACCGACCAGTGGTGGTTTCTATTGTATCAAAATTATTGTAGCTATGATTTTTGTTTTTCTCTCGTAAAGACAATTATTGTATCAATTGTGACATGTCCATGTCCACGCTTTGTAGCTATGAAACATGTATTTTAATTAATTTTTTATATGCAGAACCTTTTTAAATAATAAGGTCCTCTTTCTAAAATGGTTATTTACATGTGGATTAGTGAATAACATAATATTTGAAATTTATTGATTATTTATTTGCAGTTTTCAATTATCAAAATCACATGTTTTAGTTCCAAGTATATTTGTGATATTTATATTTTTCTTATTTGACAACTTGTCCTATTTATTCTTTTCCTATTTGGCATCATTGCTTCTACCATGAACAAGGGCATTCATGTCATTTTATGAGGCACTTAACACCGTTACTGGTCTAAATGGACGGTAGTGCCATCTAAGAGAGGAAATTTCAACTTCGTGCCAGATAAGAAAGTTCGAATTTTTTAGTGCCAAATACAGGAAGACTGATTTATTTCGGTGTCAAATAGATAATTCTCTCTTCTGTTTTTTTGTGGAATATTTATTGGAATAGACATCCGTGCGGAGAACGAACTTCTTGTCTCAGGAATTTGTTCCCATCAGTGTTTTTTTGGAATGCCACACCGTCACGCCTAGTCAGCACTAGCACCGCCCGCAATTAGTGACAAAAAGTTTTAGAATAAAACATTATTACTGGACGATCTACAACCTCTTTAGCTGCCACTAATAATTATAATACATTATTTTAAATATTACCTTGTAATGATATCATTATATATATGCTACTACATCGTTTTGTGGGAGCAATTACGTATAAACACTCTTTAATACATTGAATTGAGAACACGTTGATGAGTTAGAGCAACAGCATATCCAAAATATTTTCCTTGGCTGTTTCTAGCGTCTAACCAATTGGAAATAAAAATAATATGTTTCCTCCATGAGCTAAATATATATTTAGTTATTTAAATGAAAAAAACAAAATTATAATTGAACAGTATGATGTCCGAATTAGAGACAGATTCTAATAAGCTGATTATTTATATTTGAGGATTTGAGATCTATATTTATATGCATTTTGAAATATATGGATATACATATCAAAAGTATGCTATCTGTTTCAATTAAGGATGACATCAGGGGCACTGATACTTAAGGATGATTGTCTATCTCAAATCATGAGTGGTTTTGGAGATGACCAAGCAACAAGCGTGACATCGCGGCGTGGTTTTGGGGATGACCAAGCAGCAAGTGTGACATCGCGGCGCTCTACATAGGACAACGAACAAAATTGAGCTAAAAAGAAAAGTTGAAGAACTAAAATATGTTTTAGTAGTTCATGGATGAAATTGAACTCAAATTAAGGGCGCGTTTGGATCGCGTCCACAGTTTGCCACAATGCGCCACAGTTTCCATGCCGAAGTTTCGCGGGCGTTTGGTGCATGGTCGGACTTGCGGCATGCCACACCTCTTGCCACAAGCACTCAGTTGATTTTTGATGCCGTAATCTGCCTAACATGCGGCGGACAAATCAGCCGCCGAACTTTTGGCGTGGCCGCATGTGTGGCGTGGCGTGTGGAGGCGTCAACCAAACATGCCCTAAATACAATGTTTAAGGACTAAAACGGTAACTCGATAGTTCTAGGATGAAACTAAGTCCGAAAGAAAAAATTGAGGATTGAAATAGTCATATTTATGATGAAACTGAGCATTAGAATGATAGTTGAAGGACTAAAATGACTATTCCACCATTATTTAATATTAGGTCCCTCCGAGAAGAAATCTCTAGCTCACTATACTCCCCAAGTAGTACTCCTAGGTCACTCAAGTGGTTATTGTACATGGATGCCAATGGACAATGGCCATTCTCTTTCTCTACAACCTATAGGCTTATGTGGCGCTCAGTTAGGGCTAAAGAAGGCTTACGTATATTGTGCATATTGTTGAGCCAAAGATTATTCCTATTGAAGATTGTGCCCTGTCTTGTTATGACAATCGGAGTAGAAATTCAGGGTGAGATATAGAATGGACTCACGCTCAAGGATGTATTAAACGCATGTAGAGGGCTTGTGTTTGATAGATATATATAGTCTAGAATTGATGAGCTCCTTATTCTGAAAAAAGATCCCATTCTTTGGAACGTGTGGACATTTGAGATATGGTTCTCATACCTCTCCTTTTTTTTTCTTTTTCTCTCTTCTTTTTTTTGTGTTCTCTCTTCTTCCTTTATTTTTTAGACAGCTCTCCATGCCAATGTTTTGCAAGGTATTTTTGAAGGAGAAAAGGAAAAATGGGTGGAGCATTTATTCTAATAGACCATATATGTGCATGGGTTCAAGGATACACGAAGAGAATTAACTATGGTTTATAAGTGATCCAAAATTGTAGGGCACATCGTCTTCCCCGTTAAAATTGTCCCTAGGGGGCTTTCATTGCGAAATTCCTAGGGAAAACATTCTCCTACCTTTTTTGCACCTTTCTCCTAGGGTTTCATCTCTAAGGAAACCGGTTGATTCTAGCAGTGAATATAGATGCGTGAATCCAATGTGGGATTCAACAACACTGTGGGAATGCTAGCATTCGAAAAGTTACATGAAGGAAAATGATTGATGTTTGAAAGACACTATGTTAGCCTGAACAAAACTAAACTAGTTTATCTACTAGAGGGACTGTCGGCAGAATATCGTCAGCAGTCTTCCGAGGGATATCCCACGAAGGATAGATTGATCGGTTGGGGTGCGCGTGATCAGAAATCAGATGGTGACACAAGGCGTAGAGACAGCGATTTAGACAGGTTTCAGGCCGTCTGATCGACGTAATACCCTACGTCCTGTGTCTTTGTTGTATTGTATTGAGTATGAGATGTATCGATCTGTCCACTAGGGGACCCCTGCCTCTCCTTATATACTCTGGAGGGGTAGGGTTACAAGGTAAGTATCATATTTGGTACTATACAATGTCTTGCGGTGTATGCCGAGCAGCGCCGTGCACGCCTTGATCTTGTGGGCTGGGCCACCTCTGATGGTGCGACCCATGTCTTGTCTTGAGAATACCGGGGCCATACCCCCATAGCTAGTCCCCGAGCCTGACAGTATGTGATGTAGTCACGTGGTGCCAGGGTCAGAAAGTAGAAGACCAGCCGAGCAGGCAGCCAGTCCCTGGGCATAGCCTCGAGATGAGAAAAGCGCACATTCACCGCAAGGCGAAGTGTGCCCACTTAGTCCTCGAGCCTGCTGGAAGATAAAGAATGAATCTTGTAGCAGGGTCAAAGAAAAAGAAGTCTAAAAGTTTTGCTGACGTCATCCGACATACGCATATCAAGACCCCAGATGTGCTGCCCAAGATCAGCACCCTGATCTAAATAGCATGGAGCAGCTTGATAGCACACCAATGAGTCGTAGCAAGATCCGAGGAGCGAGGAGTCCTCGGCATCACTAGCGATGTCTGAGCACGGAGGAGCGAGGAGTCCCCGGCGTCGCTGGCGATGTCCGAGCACCAAAGAGCGAGGAGTCCCCGGCGTCACTAGCGATGTCCGAGCAGCAAGGAGCGAGGAGTCCCCGGCGTCGCTAGCGATGTCCAAGCACCGAGAAGCGAGGAGTCCTTGGCATCACTAGTGATGTCCGAGCACTGAGGAATCCCCGGCATAGGCGGCGAATGTCCGAGCACCGAGGAGTTCCCGGCGCAGCTGGCGACGTTCGTGCAGCGAGGAGTTCCCAGCGTAGCTAGGCGATATCCGAGCACTGAGGAGTTCTCAGGCGTAGGTGGTGATGTCTGAGCACCGAGGAGTCCCCGACATAGGCGGCGATGTCCGAGCACCGAGGAGTTCCCGACGCAGCTGGTGATGTCCGAGCAGCGAGGAGCCTCTGGTGTAGCTGGCGATGTCCGAGCACCGAGGAGTCCCCGGCGTAGCTGGCGATATCTGAGCACGGAGGAGTTCCTCGCGTAGCTAGCGATGTCCGAGCACCGAGGAGTCCCTGGCGTAGCTGACGATATCCAAGCACCGAGGAGTTCCCCGCGTAGCTGGTGATGTCCGAGCACCAAGGAGTCCCCGGCGTAGGCGGCGATGTCCGAGCACCAAGGAGTTCCTGGCGTAGCTGGCGACGTCCGAGCAGCGAGGAGTTCCCGGCGTAGATGGCAATGTCTGAGCACCGAGGAGTCCCTAACGTAGGCGGCGATGTCTGAGCACCGAGGAGTTCCCAACGCAGCTGGCGACGTCCAAGCAATAAGGAGTTCCCGGCGTAGCCAGCGATGTCCGAGCACCGAGGAGTTTCCGGCGTAGCCAGCGATGTCCGAGCACCGAGGAGTCCCCAGCATAGGCGGCAATGTCCGAGCACCGAGGAGTTCTCGGCGTAGCTGGCGACGTCCGAGCACCGAAGAGTTCCCCGCGAAGCTGGCGAGGTCTGAGCACCGGCGTAGCTGGCGACGTCCGTGCGGTGAAGTGTGCCCACTTAGTCCTCGAGCACAAAGAATCCGAGTGCCGAGGAGTAATCGGCGTAGCTAGCGATGAAGCACAAGCGACGAACAGTCTGGTCAATTGGTCGGCGGCGAAGTGAGCATTGAGTAGAAGCGATCGACGAACAGTCTGATCAACTGGTCAGCGATGGAGTCCATGAACCAAGTGGTCTGACCAGTTGATTGGTGGAGAAGTCCAAGCACCAGGTGGTCCGATCACCTGGACGATGATCCTGTAATACAAATATGTAGAACGGGTAGTACATGATGTAAAAATATATGAACTCCGGAGAAAAATCAGCAATGGTGATGAAACGGCGTATGTAGCTTGGCGATTAGTTGGTGTGATGGTGTATTTATATTTAATACAAACCGCCCAAACAGTTAGTGTGTAGCTGAGTCTCCAGCCCTAGCTAGCCCGTTAACCATAACACGGGGCGCGAAGCCCGTGCACGTGTAGGAAGAACAAAGCATCGCTAAGGAGCCGCTGCCGACCACCCATAACGTAGAGGGCAGACGCTCGTGCACGAGTAGGGAGGAGCCGGAGACAGGGCCATCTCTAGAGGCGTCCGAGCATCAACATGACTGTTCGGGGGTTCAAAAAATCAGTTTGGAGAGCAAATATGGAGAAAATAGCTTGGAGAAACATTATGGCGATATACGGAGATTAGAGAATATTTAGAAGAATATTAAAGCATGACTTAGCTTTAGACAGAACGTCTAGTCAGGCGGCGTATGGCATTATCTAGTCAGCGTTGTTGAAATTGTCCGGTGCTTGAGCTTTTCGAACTATCGTCATGGCGGCGGTCGCGGTTGTCACGGTGTCATTCTTCGCGGCGATCATCGTTGCGGCGTGACAGGTGGTCGAAGTGAGTAGTCTGGGTGACGTCATCCTTATATCAGTGGTCAGCGACTTGGGCAGCTCATGATCAGCGATGGTGTAGGAGCAGTAGGAGCAGCCTTTGTCGCTGCCAGAGTACTCGTCGTTGTTGTTGACTTGTGTGTTGATCAAGCTTGGCTCTCGGAAATTGATGTAGAGCTACATGGCACGCGTGTATGCATGCATACTTGGCCTTGCTTGCTTGCATCGGCTTCATGGTGATGTTGTTGTACATCCTTGCCTGCTTTTTGCCTCATGTTGATATGATGCCGTAGTCCGTAGGCATGAGAGGTTGCCGAACATCGCCACGAGTCAGCAAGAGGCGTGGCCGAATATGCAACGTATATGCATGAACATGAATACGTGTAGCTCCTGATTGCTTACATGGCCATGACGTTTGCATGCATATACCCATATACGATGCATGCATATATCCATATATGCCTTGGCCCTACTTGCTTCCTATTTGCTCGTAATAAGAGGAATGTCTTGATCGACGAAACCTTGACTTGAAAATTCTGTGTCGATGCCGTGTTGGAGATGGAGACGGCGTTGTAGTCCGACTTGTGCTCTGATTTTGATACTTGGGCTTTAGATTGGATCTAGTTTGCTAGAGATGTGAAGTCCCATCATAGGCTACTATAAAGTCATCATTGCCATGATGTCGAGCCCGTCAGGTTGCTCACGCCGTTGTGGAAAATCAAGTTGCCACAAACGACGTTGATCTTGAGGTCCCATCTGGTTCGCCATGGATCAGCACGCATAGCCCCTACATGATGTGTTAACTGTAGATAGAATATCATCGGGAGTCCTCCGAGGGGTATCCCACGAAGGTAGATTGATTGGTTGGGGTATGCGTGATCAAAAACCGGATGGTGACACAAGGCGCAGAGACAACGATTTAGACAGGTTTAGGCTGTCTGATCGACGTAATACCCTACATCCTATGTCTTTGTTGTATTGTATTGAGTATGAGATGTATCGATCTGTCCACTAGGGGACCCCTACCTCTCCTTATATACTCTAGAGGGGTAGGGTTATAAGGTAAGTATCCTATTTGGTACTATACAATGTCTTGCGACGCACGCCGAGCAGCACCGTGCACGTCTTGATCTTGTGGGTTGGGCCACCTCTGATGGTGCAGCCCATATCTTGTCTTGAGGATACCAGGGGCCATACCCCCTATATGGACATTCTCTACTTCTTTTCCCAACAAGCAACTCGCCAGAGAGAAAGAGGAAGAGTGACTAGACGTGGTGCTATGGTTTTGGTTGCTAAACTTGAGAAGCTAAATATATCTTATATTTTATGGAAGGGCTAGCGCCCAGATGTCCGGGTGTAGGATGCGTTGGATGCTGCTCCTAAGCCCACTGTCATGCTCATTCATAGCCTCATGCCTCGCTAGCCAATGTGGCCTAAGAACGCATGCCATCCCCATTCGTAGGCCAACACTCACTACAAGAAATATCCACTTCTATGATGAAAATGTTAATGACGAATCCAAAACCGTTATAGAAGAGTGCTTTTTATGATGAATATTTCTGTCTCAGTCATAGATCGGTGGTGACGATCCTGCAACCCTCCCTTTCTATGACAAAATTAGGCATCATCACAAAAAACATCATAGAAGAGCATAGGGTTTCATCACAGATCACTCGCACGACTCATCTGTGATGACCTCCTTTAAAACTGTGATGAACAGGGCTTCATCATTGAACTAATTACACATCTGTGATGAACAATATTTGATCGGTAACGAATGGCTTCATCATTGATCTCCACACGGTACTTCTCCATCCGACGTGTACCTGTGGGACTTGCAATTACTCATCCGTGACGCTTGCAATTAGTCATAAAAGTCTCCGCTTGATCATATCTCCATGCGACGTGTACCTGTTGGACCCTTCTCCATCCTGACGTGTACCTGCAGGACCCTTCAGCATCTGACCTATGGGCCCTGATGGTTTATGTGTCATGTGTACCTGTGGGACCATTCTCCATCTCCATCCGACCTGTGGGACCCGATGGCTTGCGTGTCACTTGACGCTTGCAATTCATCATAAAAGTCTCTGCTCGGTCCTTCTGCATCCGACCTATGGGACCCAACGGCTTACGTGTCATGTGTAATCTTTCTCCATCTCCATCCGACCTAGTGGGACCCGACAGTTTGTGTGTCACTTGTACCATGTGTTCCATCGGGGTTTAATTTCTCAAAAAAAGGTCTGATACCTGGGAGTCGAACACTGGATCTGGACCAAGGATTAGAGCGTCTTTACCATTGCGCTAGATGCCTAGCTATGCTGACATCTCTTTGGAGCCACTATAGTATCCTTTTGGCTATGTTACAGGTTGACCTAAATTGGATATATCCCTGCAAGTGGAAACAAATATGTGCCCAGTTGGACTTGCGGCGGTGGCGGTGGAGGCGGAGGATCCCTGATCTACTGTGGTGGCTTAGACATCCTTTTGGTGGCATGGCGGGGCTCTCCCAGTGGAGCGTGGCGGCATTGGCGTCCGCATGATTAGGTGTGTGCTATGACAGAGGTGTCTTGTAGCCGAGCCATGCCAGTTCATAAAACAAAGGTATGAGTACCTTCTTCTGTGATTATAGGACTCCATTTTCTATACACGATAAAGTAAAGAACACATAAAAAGGCTATTCTATATGAATTTCAATTGAAATCAATGCTTTTGTCACACAAAAATAGAAAACTAGACTATCCCATAGTATGATATTAACAAATGCACAGATTAGTGCTATCAAAAAATGTATGCTTTGTTCTAATGCTAGTTTTGCCATTATCCACCCAATGGTCAAAACTCTAACGGACTTTACATACTTTTGCTACAACAGATGGATAGATCCTAGATTCCTAATGGGAGACCATTCTCATCGATGTTCACCACAGGAGTTGAAGAGTTCATGGATATGGTTAAACAAAAATACCCAGAGCAAAACATCCCTTGCCCGTGTACACATTGTCTTAACCAGGTGGTTAAAACTTGGCAGGAGGTGAAGGATGACTTACTTATAAATAGAATGTCACCCACATACACCACATGGATTCATCATGGGAAAGAGGGAGGAGGTACTGACATTATAGAGCCATCAGATGTGCATGGATCTCATCATGATGGTTGGATTGCGGAGGAGGAGCAGGAGGACCGCGATGATAACATATTACCAGATTTTGATGATTTGGTTCAAGACCTATTGACATATGAAGAGTGGGATGGAAGAGTCCCAAAGTTTGAAAGAGTGTTGGATGCGTTGAAGCAATCAGTTTCTTCTAGATCTACCTTCACAAGATTCTCCTTCCTTGTCAGGTTGCTCTATATCAAGTCCCACTATCGAGTTAGCAACAACTATTTTGATGCACTATTGGCATTGCTGATAGATGCATTTCCTAGTAGCAACATACCAAAATCATGTGAGGAGGTCCGCAAATATATTTGAGAATTGGGACAAGGTTATGAAAGTATCCATGTGTGCAAGAACAACTATGTGTTGTTTTGGGGTGATTGTGAGGAATTGCAAGCGTGCCCAAAATACAAAGAGTCTAGATGGGAGGATGCAGATGGTAGCAGGTGGGTTCCTCATAAGGTTTTGAGGCATTTTCCTCTAATACCGAGGTAGTAGAGGATCTTTGCTGCTCGAGGAATAGCAGCGGACGCTGAATGTCATGAGACTAAGCGAGAGAAGAATACCAGTGAAATGAGCCATCTAGTAGACGGGGAGGCATGACAGGACTTTAATAGAAAGCACCCAACTTTTGTAGATGATCTAAGGAACTTGAGGCTTGCCAGTTGCCATAGATGGTTTCAATCCATTTGGCAACTTTAGCTCGACATATAGTATGTGGCCTGTTCTTGTAATGCCTCTGAACCTACCACCATGGGAATGTGTGAACCCATCAAATTGCTTTATGTCTCTACTGATCCTAGGCCCAACCTCTCCAGGAAAGGATTTTGATGTATTCTTGGAGCCTCTTATAGAAGGACTGAAAGAACTATGGAAGGGTGTCAACACTTTTCATGTACTACATCATGATAATAAGAAAGGCTTCACTCTGCATGCTGTCGTGCTTTGGTGCATACATGATTTTCCAGCATTGAGCACCTTGTCAGGCTGAACTACAAAAGGTTATTATGCATGTATTTATTGTGATAAAAATTCATTATCAAGGAGCCTAAGAAAGAAGCTAGGCTACCTTGGACACCATCGCTACCTTCCTAGGGATCACCCTTGGAGGAAGAGCTTGAATTTTGATGAAAAACTGAGGACCAAGATGCATCGAAAAAGTTCACCTTACAGGAGGTCCTTGAGGAACTCGAGAAGATGAAAGATGTCTTCCTAGGTAAGCATGGTGGAAAAAGAAAACAAAAGCATGGAGAAGAGCCAGTGATTTATAATTGAAAATCTGCTTGGTGGGGGCTGCCATATTGGAAGGACCTGTTGCTGCCATATAATCTTGATGTCATGCACATTGAGAAAAACATATGTGAAAACATTGTTTGGACATTGCTGAAAGTGGAGGGCAAGACAAAGGACACAACAAACGCTAGGCTAGATTTGCATGATATGAAGATAAGGCCTCAATATCATGGCGTGTAGCAAGGCACCTCGCTTAAATTCCTAGAAGCTCACTATGTCATGACAGAAAAACACAGAGCAGAGTTTTGCAAGTTCCTTAAAGGTGTCAAGTTTCTAAATGGTTATGTAGCCAACCTAGCAAAATCCATAAGTGCAGATGGTACCAAGGTAGTTGGCAAGCTAAAAACACATACTTGCCATGTCCTTCTCCAGAGGATCATACCTACAAGCTTAAGAGGTTTTGTTACCAAAGATGTATACAAAGCTATTTCAGAACTTGGGAACTTCTTCAGGCAACTGTGCAGTAGAACTCTGAGGAAAGAAGTGGTGGAAAAGCTGAAACGGGACATCCCACTCATCTTATGCAAGCTTGAGAAGATTTTTCCATCGACCTTTTTTGATGTTATGGTGCACTTGGCTGTTCATCTACCTAACGAGGCACTTCTTAGAGGGCCCATATAGTATGGTTGGATGTACCCAATAGAACAGTGACTGCGCACGTTGAAGAATTTATTAAGGAACAGGGCTAGGCCTGAAGGATCAATTGCGGAGGTGTACTTAGAAAGTGAGACATTGGCATTTTGGGAGAGGTTCATGGATGATGTTAAAACAAGATATAATTGAGACGAAAATATGTCACATGATGGGCCAACACCTGGTGAGACCTCTATTTTCATGCATGGTGTCAAGCCCATTGGCAAGATTGGGGTAAAGGACATCAAGGATAAAGCCTAAATCAATAAGCTAGCTTGGTATGTGCTTAATAACTGCGATGAGGTTGGATCATATGTGCAGTAAGTATGATTTTGTATATGCTGATTTGTTGTTTCCTATATTACTGTATGAAATGTTACCAATAATAATGCTTAAATGGCTACAGAATATATAGATAAATTTTAGAGGAACAAGGGGCAAGTGATGATGTTGATAGTAGGCTAGCAGCAGAGTTTCCAGCATGGCTTAAGTCTCATGTACATGATTAGCATATTTTAGTTCTATTAGGCCGATCATTAGCAGAATTATATGACAACTTAGTGGTGACTGGTGGTTTCATGTTTGTGTGTAGATCAAGGAGCTATGTAGAGAGAAACCAACAGAGGTCAGTGAAGGTTTGTATGCACTATCATGTGGTCCTGATACCCGAGTCCAGGTCTATGTAGCTTTCAGTATTAATGGAGTCAGGTATAGCACTATTGACCACTGAGAAACCCCTATGTACATAGAACAGTGGTGTCATGATCACCGTCACAAATGAAGGCAAATTAGTGGAATTTTATGGTGTCCTTAGAGAAGTTATTCAGTTGATGTATAACTCCAGCGTACAAAACCATAGGATGGTGGTTATTCTGCATCGTGACTGATACAATCTAGATGGCACTACGAAGTCTATAGGCATTGATGATGACAGACATTATAGATCCATCAACATTAAATCATTTTGGTACAAGGATGACGCTTTCATTCTTGCGACACTGGCAAGGAAGATTTTTTTATCTGTAGGACACCTCCTTGGGCAAAGATTGGTAGGTTGTGTAGAAGTTTGAACATAGGGATATGTATGACATGAATGAAATAGAGCTTGTAGTGCGCCAAGATGATCATTGTTCTAACAACGAGCATGAAGTCCTACTGGGTGATAGTGATCAGGTTATGCACGAAGCTAGTCATGGTGGAGAAGGCACTATAATTCAAGCCAATTTAGAAGACCTTCTAAGAGATAAGAGGGAAGTAGTTGGCATACTTGAAGGCAGTGAGGATGAAGATGATACTGGAAACCAGTATTGCAGTGATGACAGTAACTGTGGCGATAGAGATCACATGTCTAGAGATGACTGATGACTTGTAGGAGATTTCATGTATAATCTTTGGGAGAACATGTATTCTAAAACTGCACTTTGCTTTGGATTTCTGGCTTTGTATTATGAACATGTTCAGTATACTCAGTTGTTATAAACTTGTGCTTCAATAGACACATAGGCTTTGTCTACCGGTGTTCAGTACTCCACTATGTGGACTATCTGTTGTGTACATGACTATTCTATTCAACTACAACTAGTACTTGTTATAGGTTCATATAGACTGCATAAGCCATTGACATAAAGCATTCCTTTCACACAAGCATGCTTCAACCACTATGGCAAGATCATTAATCAGTTCAACCAGCATGCCAAGTACATATACTTATACATGTCTGGTTTACCAAACTGAGGCACAAAGCAACCCTCCAAAAATGCAGTCACAATAGTTGAGGGGCCGACTGAAGAGTGAAGAGGAGTTGCTTTCATAAGCAAATTCTCTTGGTTGGTTTTGCAGAGGCATGCAGCAGCTAGCTAGAGATGGCTACACTTTTTATTATCCGACGAGAGATCAAATGGACAGTGGCGAACTTTCTAGCGTGTGCAGTAAAAAAATGCAACTAGTTATGCCTCCTCCATTGTGCATTAGATCGAGGTGACACTTGTTTAGATGAACTCCTCGCTTCATGGTTCTACAAATTCAACAAATTTTATTGAAGACATGAGTTGGGTTCACCATAGATCAAAGCCACTCATGGCTACTACCACTACTGATACATTTTTTGTTCACAAAACCAAGGCACAAAGGTATCCTTGCGCAGTTGGCAAGAGTGAGAAGTGTCTGGCCCAGTCAGATGGATGATGCTCAGACCATCAAGTGCGCATGAAGATAATGGTAAACATTACTTTGTGAACCAAAATATTTGCACAAATGCACAATGTCATCTGACCATAAGAGGAGAGCAGTGCCATCCCACTACTCAAAGGCATCTAGCTATTACCTAGACATACTAGTTCTAGCTACAGATGATTAACATGACTTCACATGAGGCAGCATACTAGACCTCTCTGCCACAATGAACTGGCACGATGATACCAAATGTATGGTCCTCGGACTTTCTGTCTAGGCGAGACTTGTTCAGATGAACACCTCACGGCATGGTTGTTGCAAGTTCAACAAATTTTATCAGATACATGCAAACAAGACAAGTTGGGTTCACCATAGATACGTGCATAGTAGAATTTCAACACCTATGGCTACTCTATTCTACATTTAGGTTGAGCTTGCTCCTCTCAAAGAAACCATGTGCGGTTGCCGAGAGTGAAGTGACAAGTTGGATTGAACATAGATCAAATCCACTCATGACTACTACTACCACTACTGATACGTGTTTGGTTCACCAAACCAAGGCACAAAGCAACCCTTGTGTGGTTGGATTGAGATATGTCCGGCCCATTCAGGTTAACAATGCTCGGACCATCACGTGCGCACAAAGATAATGGTAAACAATACTTTGTGAACCAGAATGTTTGCACAAATATGCACATTACATGCATAATAAGAGGATATCAGTGCTACTAGATAGAAAGATAACGGCAAACTAGACTACATATATATGTGGATTACAGCAATGATATGAGTTCAGCCTAGATAACCATGCCTTCATCTACCATAATAATAAGAGGAGAGCAGTGCCATCCCACTACTTAAAGTCATCCAACTACTACCTAGACATACTATTTCTAACTACAGATGATTAACATGACTTCATACAAATTCTAACGGCACCTGGCAGCAAACTAGTCCTAACTACATATGTTGACATGACTTGATACTACTAATGAGAAGTGCCATCCCACACCACTATGCAAGTCATGCAATAAGGGCACCAATAGGTGCAAACAAAATCCAATGCCTACAAGGTAAACTAGCCTTGATTGAAGCCAACAAACCTCTCCGCCATGGCAAACCGCCACGGTCGAATGATCCCTTCAGGCCTTCTAGCCCTAGTTCCTTGCTAGGGCATGATGGTGGGCAACGTTCTTGTCATTGGTGTAGGTGCCATCTAGGGGGCGTGTGCCCTTGCCAACACATGCGCCCTGGCATCAGCCTTGATCCAACCATGGGCCTTACTAGTTGGGGCAGACGGGGCACACCAGGCCACCATACAAGCTAACATGCAAGAATAGATTTAGGGCCTAGGAGAATAGGCATTGCGTAGCCATGCAGACAATCATTGTTTGAGCCCATCATGATGTAGCCCGGAGAGCCATCGGACTCGAACTCAGCATCGGCCAAGATGTTGGCCATGGCCTCATCCTCGGCCTCGTCGTCAGCCTCAGCAAATGGCGAGGGGGACCACAATAGTGCAGGTGACCCACCCATGCGGGGAGCGGATCCAGCGATGGTGAGCAGACCCTGCAATGACGAGCAGGACCGCACCGAGGTCAGCGGTGGTGAGTGAACCATCGGTGTCGGTGGCATCACCATCGTCATCGAGGGCGATAGGGAGAGCAACAACCTAGGAGATGGCATGAGTCTCAGCAATGGGAACACCGATTTATAAGGACTGGACATTGCCGCCGCCTCCACCGACACCAACCCACGGTGTGCCATTGGCCCCGCCTCTACCGAACCACTAGAGGAAGCGGGGACTATAGCCGGGCCATTGACGGCCTTCATGGCAACCGACGGGGTGGCGGAGGTGGGTGGCGAGGAGAGGGCTTTTGCACAATGAAAGGTGGAATGTTAAACAATATGAATTAGGGTGAGGCCAGGCTTTATATATACATAGGGACTGCTAGAGCTTCTAAGGCAAGATACTCCATAAAGATTTATTTATACACAGGGACACTAAGGCTTCTAAGGCATGATACTCCATGAAGATTATCATTCCTGGAGGTGGGTGCCATCGTGCTCCCTCAGGAATCACAACCGTATTTACACTGGGGGTTGCAAAAATAGAGCATGTCTCCTCCATTTACGCTGATGAGACAACGTGAGTCTCGGCACGACGACATCAATTGTGTGGCCAGCAAACTTTCTAGCATGCATAGTAAAATTCTATAGTTTGTGATCGACTACACTCACTCGTCTTTCATCCAATATTATTATTACTAGTAATAGGGGCATGGTCACATGACCGTGTTCTCCTTGGCTTTTAATTTAGTAACTCCTAAAAGAAAGTAACATTTTTCATAATCTATGACATGGGGCCGGGAGTATATTTGCACAAATGCGTACGACACGTATACTGTCCGACATGCTGAAATATAAGGCGACAGGACTTTATTGCGTGTGCAGTAGAATTTTCAACACTTATGGCTCATATGTTCTGCATTAGGCCAGGCTTGCTCCTCTCAAAGAAACCATGCACTGATTGCCGAGAGCGAAGTGAATGCAGGTTGAAAGCTAGACAGGAGTGAAAATTTAACAGATTTTGACCACCATGACACGGTTGAGACTTGAAAACCTAGTGCGATTGTGATAGGTCTTTTCACTCCTATCTAAGTAGTCACAACAATTGAGGGGCAGACAGAAGAGTGAAAAAGAGTTTCTTTGGTAAGCAATTTCTCTTTTGAAGAGACATGCAGCGGCTAGCTAGAGATGGGTACACTTACTATCCGACGAGAGATCCAATGGACAATGGGGGACTTTCTGACGTGTGCAGTAAAAATGCAACATCTATGCCTCCTCCATTGTGCATTAGATCAAGTCGAGACTTGTTTAGATGAACCCCTCATTGCATGGCTGTCACAAGTTCAACAAATTTTATCAGACACATGCAAATAAGATGAGTTGGGTTCACGATGGAATGATTACATCTGCGTCAGGCATTATAAATGTTAATCGTTAGCACAATGTGTATTACTCTTTTCTAAATGCACACGTGAGAAAGTCTGGCGCTATGTGATTGTAACGCGCTGGACAATGACTGAATGCTTTCACCTGCATCAGGCATTGTATATTAAATGTTAATCATTGGCACAATGTGTACTACTCTTTTCTGAATGCAAACGCGAGAAAGTTTGATACTATGTGATTGTAACATGTCGGACAATGACTGAATGCTTTCACCTGCATCAGGCATTGTATAAATGTTAATCGTTGGCATAATGTGTACTACCCTTTTCTGAATGCACATGCGAGAAAGTCCAATACTATGTTATTGTAATGTGCCAGACAATATCTATTACTCTTTTTTTGACTGCACCCGTTGCAACCTGTTGCTTGGAAATCCACAACAATTAAATATGTATTAAATTTGCATGAAACCCGGAGAGCCCATTGTGCCTGGTTTAGCCATAAATCTATGAGGGAGGTAAGAGCGAGGCAACCGCTCTTCTCTGTCTTCATGCAATACTCCTTCGCCTTCTCTCTAGCCTCAAGCGAGTCGCGTCTTTGGCCAAAGTGATGGACCATGGGAAGCGCCCGACAGAGAACCCTCTGGAGGGGAGCGGGCCTCCACCGTGTCTCCTCTCCCATTTGTGGCGCCTTGGGTAAGGCGGTCTTGTTCTTTCTTGCCAGAGTCATTCCCTTCTAATCTCCTTAATCTTTTTAGGGCTATTTCTCACGCCACAATGCTAGAGGTCAGGCGGTTATCCGGTGCCACCTACTCTCCAGATGCACACCCTATAGAACTAGAGGGGTCTTCTCCCCCAGCCATTGGGAAGTCCATGAGCCCCTCCATGATCAGGATGCGGCTCCCAACCCGCGCTCCAACTCTAGAGGTGAGGTTAGTCAGCTCATGCTCTGCCTCGATGCCGTCCAGACTGCCCTTGCTGCCTTGGAGCGGGAGACTGTTGATGCCTGAGTGGTAGCTACCGATGCTTAGGCCAGGATGATTGGTAAGGTTTCCTTCATTGAGAAGCTCTGTCCAAATATCCATGACCTTGTTTTGATGGTTTTTAGTGTTGTTAGCCCTAGAGGAGGAGTTGGCCGCTCATCGAGAGGCGGCCCTCGTCGCCGTCAATGATGTGAACGCGGGGGGTGTCCTGCTTGAGGACCGTCTGCGAGCCATGCCAGCTCATGTTAGGAAGGTGGCCCTTCGTGGGGTGCGCCATGGGACTATCTTAGCCCTGGCCATGATGCAGCTTCGTTCCAGCCACGATCTCTGCCTGCTTGAACCTGGCTTTCCAGTTGGCGCCGATGAGGAGGAGAAGGAGGAGCTCATTGGTGACTTTACCACTACGGAGGCCATAGTGGCGGCCATGCATGTGGGAGACGTCATCCTCGCTGCCTTCTTTGAGCCTTAGATTGTATCTAGGGTCATTCCAATCTTAATGAAAGTCTAGTTTGTTACTTTAATTCAAAGAGCAACTTATGCATGCCGCTTTGTCTTTCACGGTGTTTGCTTCTTGTGCTTGGATGCGAAAGGCTTGTGCAGCCGACATGCTCGGATATGGTGATTAGGAGGTCATGGGCCAAATCTTGCCTCCCCTTTTGAAATGGAGTTAGGTTTTAGGGAAGCTTCCATCCATCTTATGAAACACCATAGATAACTTAGTAACTTTGCATATTTCTATTCTGAATGCTTCCACCTACATCAGGCATTGTAAATGTTAATCATCGACATAATGTGTATTACTCTTTTTTTAATGCACACACGAGAAAGTCTGACGCTATGCGATTGTAACGCGTTGGACAATATGTATTACTCTTTTCTGAATGCGCAGGCAAGATTTGATTGCACACGAAAGAAATTCCCCTACTCTATGATTGTAATGCATTGGACAATAGATTTCATGTACGGTCGACTCCTTGACTTGCAATGGGGTTGTTCGACCTTGTAGTTCTCACTTAAGAGGAACTGCTCGAGTTGCAATGAGGTAGTTAGACTAGAGAGATGTCGCTCATATCGCACTTAGATGTTAGGTTTAATTTATAGTGGCAACATAGTGATCAAAGTGGTTCAACATGTACAACCTATTATAGAATCGTAAAATAGACATTGTGTCCTAAGCAAGACTTCAATTATTACATCAATAATCATTTTAAATCTAAATTTTGATGCCTATGTGGCAATAGTGATAAAAATGGTTCAACATGTACAACTTATTACAGAACCATAAATAGATATTGTGTCGTAAGCAAGACTTCAATTATTACATCAAGAATCATTCTAAATCCAAATATCGATGCCTCCATTCCCTCACCTTCTACTACATCCCTCCCTTCGACTGTCAAACTATCACCAATCTCTTGTATGTCCCTTCCTAGGCAGGGAATCAAGGTGACTACGCATCTGAAGGATGTGGTGATGATGATAAAGCAGGCATCGAAGTCATGATGGTGCTATTGAGGTCGAACTCGCCTAGTGAGTGCATCTCGCCTGGTGAGTACGCTAAAATCTCATTGTCCAAATCTAATGTCTCATCATGCTCAGTGAAGTGGTTACTTGGACCAATGGTGGACTCTCTGGCCTGCTAAACTAAAGTAGTAGTGTTAGACCCTGGGTCGACTCAGCTCTATTAATGGTAGGATCAGTTGGATCAGTGGTCGCATTAGGCTCCGTGATTGCTGGGGAAGCCCTAGGAGGCTCTATATGTGCCACTGTGGCGTTGCACGCAATATCTAGCCCCTCGACCTGATTGGGCAAAGAAGGTCGATCAGCTGCCTCATGAGCTAAAGCTGAACTCTGCTTATGTTTGACTATAGTAATACTAGCATTAGCAGGTTCAAGCATCTTGTTCATTGGAGAAGCCTCAAGAGGCTCTGTATGTGTCCCCATGGCAGCTTGCACCTTGACCTGAGGGGGCGAAGAAGGTGTATCACCTGCCTCATCAGAACCTAAAGTAGGCTTAGGTATCTTGGGTGTTGGAGAAGCCCTGAGAGGCTCTATATGTGCCTTCATGGTGACTTGCACCTTGACCTGAGGGGGTGAAGAAGGTGGATCACTAGCCTGATTAGGACCTAAAGCTGAACTCTGCTTATGTAGCGTCGTCGCAATGGGTAACTCTACGTGGACAGTTGTATTATTAGGACCAGTTAGATAACCAGCAATGGGGTTGACCTAACTACCACATTGCAACTAAAGCGTCTGAAAGTTAGGGTCCTTAACCCTTGTGGCACTGTATAGTCGATTAAAGCAACCGGTGAGCACATTGCACATCAGGTCAATTTTTTGGCCTTGTTGGTTGATAGCCTCACAAAAAGCAGATGATTGTTGGCTCATCTACTCTTTGAGAAGGACCACACTCTCTACTTGCTTATCAATACTTACTTTCAAACACCTCTCTTGTCATTCTATACGCTTATCTTGTCATTCCATACGCTTCTAGTTTTCTTCCTGGTCGACAACTAGCCTAATAAGTATCTATGCAAGCTTCAATAGTTGCTGAATGGACACTAGCGGCGGTGCCTACTTGGTTAATGTCTCTATAGTAGGTGGAACATCGTCCATCTCTTTGTCGGCCACACCACCAGGAGGACGATCCTCCCTCGTTGTGGTTGTCTAATGTAGGGTCATGGTAGTCGCTATCGTCGGAGTCTAAATCTTGCATTCATATATTCAAGATTCCTCCAATCCTAGACTGGTACTCTGCCTGCTCTAGGGCTGCATCCACCATTTCATGTCTTTCTCTGTTCTGTATGGGTAATAGCTCTTAAATGGACCTAAGGGCACGCTGTCCATAACGACTTTCATCCAAACTTGCTGGCATGTACGTCATAACCTCACAGGCCGACTTGTTGTACAACAGCCCATTCTTTTTAGAGTTAATCATACATAGTAGATAGCTGATGATGTGAGGGTACACATGATGTCATCCAGTACTGATTGCGTTAGCTATCACATCCTCTGATCCCAGACAAGAAAAAGTATAAGAAGTCAAACTGCTCGCCTCTCCATATTGATAGTAGTAGCCACTGCTGCAAGCTAGTCAATGACTCCCTATTGTAGCCATGAGGCATGACTATCTTCCTTAGAGCCATGTATAGAACGTAAGCCTCTAGACATAGTCTGTCTGGTGTATGCAAGGAGCTGTCGGTGAAGGGCTCCATGAAGAGTGGCCAAATCTCTAGGTCTATAGGAAAAGTACCTCGAGCCCTGCTACGATGCGGAGGAAGAGCATCTCTGTAGACTATCTTGTGGAGCTTCCTAGTCTGAAGTGTCAACCCTGAGGAATTGTTGTAGGTGGTTATAGGACATTCGCTCTAGTCGACCATTGAGCATAAAAGCAATGAAGTCATGCTCTAGATTAATCCACACTATTGCATAGAACTGACGCACCTAGCTTATCACAATTTGATCAACCTCACTGAAAAGGTGAACGAAGCCCGAGAACCGCTTAAAGAGGGGCCAGATGGGTATACTAGCTGCTCTCTCAAGCTCATCCCAACCAAGTATACTTTGGTCTGCTAGTGTCGTCCCTCTAGCATGGTAGCTCCTAAAGAAACTCTCATGAGTCATAGTCTAGAACTGTGATTTTGTGCCAGGCTCTTTGAGGAGTGGAAACCAGAACTCAATATCGCAGAACCTGATGCTCGATATCTTCTTTGAGCTATAATACTAAAAGTCATAGAACTAAATCACCTCTTTCTTTCTATCAATATTACTGCTCCTCATAGCACCATTGGTAGACACCAAACCTCCTCGACTACTCCTCATACCACCATTGGTAGACATCAAATTACCTCCTTGACTGCTTCTCATACCACCAATTGTGGCACACATCAAATTACCTCCTTGACTGCTCTTCGTACCACCAATTGTGGCACACATCGAACCTCCATGAGTGTGAGCGCCCACGCCCCCATGAGTAGCTATAGATTTGATCCATGAAAGTGCAAAGCGACTAGTCTGGTTTTTGGAATGGAACTCGGTCATTTGTTGTAGTTGTTCCTCAGTGAGCTCCTCCTCCCTGAGTTCCATTTCAGCACTCTCCTCATGCTGCTGCTATCAGCGGGCCGTTTGAGTCCCCTGATGAGAATTCCTAGACTCTAGGGCTAGCATAGCTTTGGTTGCTTCTTCCTCTGCCTCTTAGATACTGTCCGCCTTCCTCTACCTCTTCCTGGGCTATAGTGGTGCTTGTTCCTATGCTTCTGGGACACTTCAAGACTTCCTTTGGCTCTTTTCTGGGTTGTGGTGGTGCATGTTCCTCTACTTCTCGGAGAAGGGTTGCCTGCCTCTAGCTCTTTCTATGATGTGGTAGTTCTACCCACTTTGATTTAACTCGGGCCATCTGCAATAATCAGAAAAAAATTACACATGCGTTAGATCAAACACCATAAATCCATGAAGAAAAAAGAGGAGATCACAGACGGCCTCACCGTGCCGAGATGAGAAGGCGATCTCGACAACCTTGCTCGCTAGAGGAGTGGCACACTGATAGATGGTGGCGTGGAAGGATCTAGGCAAGAGGTTTCGGTGAGCGGGGGGAAGGGGGTGGGTGGAGGGGGGAGGGGGAAGCGGCGCAGGGTGGGTGGCGTTGGAGGGGCGACTGATGACAAAAATGATGTGCAAAAGAGGAAAAGATGGGTACTGATCAGTGAATGCCTTTAGTAGTGGACTATCCCATGTGTCGCGTAATTGCATCATAGACACATAAATGCTATCAAGAGTCGTCGTCCACTGAAACTTGGGGGGTCCACCGAAACTTGGGGGATTAATATTGGTGATCCGACGGTTAATACACATTAGTGTATTACTCCGTATATATCATCACCATTTGTCGTATAAAATTTGTCTCTGCTCACAAGACGCCAGACAGGGCAGCGATCTGCCCATTCAAAAATTTTATTTTGAGTGAAAATGAAATCCCCACGCCCAGCAGTGCCACCAACACGAACTGAAAATTAGATCTCTTTCTCTTTTGCCCTCCTCGTGGAAAATTGGTTTACCACACCATTGATTTTAGACAAGGGTATTTGCGGTATTGTGATGGCTATATAAAAGTGCAAGGAATCATCGTCTCTGCCTCCATCTCCATTCTCTAGCCAGACTAGCCGCACCGTCTCTCCTCCCGCTCCAAAGCCTAGCCCCCTCTACCACCTCGGTCCAAACCCTAGCTAGGTGCATCGGCACAGTAGCTTGACTCCCTCTCTACTCTCTAGCCGCACCCTCTCTCATACCTTTCCAAACCCTAGTTGGGGCTGGAGCCGAATCCGGATCCAATCCCCTTTGTCGATAGTAGGTCCGTGGATGGCGGAAGGACCACCATTAGCAGCGGTACTCACCAGATAAGGACCCCCTATGTCGGCACTTGTTATGACCGAGCCCTAGCATCATCATTGATGACCACCACACTGGATCTACTACCCCTTCGTCGACGCTGGCCGCACCACTTCCACGACCAGGATGACAAGAGGGCGATGCCGACGGCGCAGCATAGCCAGGAATTGGAAGAGGTACCCAAATTCCTTTTATGATGTGTGTTGTACTCTAGTGGTTGAACCTAGGACATGTAGATATATAGTGATGGGGTTACATGTTCCTTAGTTGATTGTAGTTCACATGTGCTTTATTCGAGTATAATAGCTTTCGTATAAGTTGTAGTTCACACGTGCTTTATTCAAGTAATGGCTTCCATATAAGCTATAGTTTAGGTGCCTAATTTGCATTCTCCTGCTCTATTTTGTTGACATTCGGTACAAGGTTAACTCAATAAATGCCTTTGTGATCTACATGTTGACATCCAGAATATCTCCCTAAAGCAGGGGAACGTGTTCAGGGATATGGTGATACAGATATAGATTTAGAAGAGCGAGTACCCCTTGTAATTGAGGTGCTTGTTCTATATTGTCATGTTGGGATGGGAGGGGGTTGGTTTAGGTAGCAGTGCAATTCAATTCTTTGCTGTGTGGATAGCAATGCAATTTTTACATGCTTGCCGCTTAAGTTTGTTTCTCCAATTTTGGGCTATGGGTTGAACAAGCCATAGAGAAGTCTATGCCAGTAGGGCAAAAGGCAGCACCGATATGGGTCTTGGGGTATGGCAATCCAAGAGAGTGAAGCCAACTAGTCCAGCAGAGTTGCAACATCTTGTAATTCCATCTAGGTCCAAAAGTCAGCACGCACAAGGCGAACAAAGCCCTATGAGGGACTAGTCATGTGAAGATGACCTTAGTCATGCCGAAGAGGAGACTCCACCTCCCCACCAGCAGAATGACCAAACTTGCGAAGGTTGGTACTACCTTAGACATGTCTATAAATGAAGCCACACTATTTGATATCCATGTTACTTTTCTAACAATTTGAATGTATGAAAACTGCGTAGTACCATTGTAGAGAAGATCGAGGAAGTCAAGGCAAGCAACTAAGGGGGTTGGGCTTCACAAAACCACCCAATCAATGGGAACAAGGATGCCCATCATGGTTGTCAAGGGGAATAGAAGGCCACATGATCCATTGCAAGCTGCCAAGTTTGCCTTAGAGGTAGGTGTAGTAGTCAGGTCTCAAGTACCAATTTTCCCTGCACTGGATACATTACAAGCAATGGATCGAACTTCTTAATGGATTTGTGGCCAAGCTATTTGTAAGTATGTATATCCTCTATTGACATTCAACTCTGCCTTGAGCAACTTAGTAATGGATTTAATTTGCATTCACACTTCTGCTGTTGAGGTTAGCCATTGATGACAATGATGAAGCAACAAAGGAAGCATGCACGAGTGTATTATAGTCTGTTGTATGGTAGACACGGTATAGGTTCAAGCGATCTTACTTCAACGATGTCCCTGCTGATGAAATTAGAAAGACCTCTCCTATGTCTTGCATGAATAACACATAGTGGTGTGCACTTGTCCACATGTGGTTAAGTTTCAAGAACAAGGTGTGTGTGTGTGTGTATGCGTGTGTGTGTGTGAACTCATTTATTTCTTGTCTAGTCTTTATGTGGTCGACTTGTGCTATAGTCTAACACAACTGTGGTTATAGGCAGTCTCAGAGCAGAACAAGCGAAATTGTGCAAAACTCAAGTGCCACCAGGTTACAGGATCTCGCTCCTATATTGCCCACCTGTAAGCATATGTAAGTGAAGGTTGTGTTACTCTTTTTATATCAAATACGCAATGCTTTTTGTGTCAATAGAAAGGCATGTGTAATTTTAACTAGAAGGACAAAAACAGGAAGGACATAGGACACGATCAAGAAGTGCTTCTTGAAGAACATGATCAATCTCATGAAGATGTTGATGTAGTGGGAATCTTCAACAACTTCCATACCAGTAGCAACATGGGACTGAGCGATGCTACAAGAGAAGAAGTGGTAAGTACCTTCATTTGATTTCCATAAAATCTGTTGAAGCTATTGGCATAAAAGAAGGAAAAGTAGGAGCCTAAAGTGGCACCCTCATTTTGAAGTTGTAATATTACAACAGTTAATATGTTACCTATGCATTGTACTTATGAATCTCTGTCAACAGTAGGCTAAGGAAGACCTATGCATTACTTGTACTCAAATAATCTCTTGGTTCTACAATTTAAGTCCTCTTCCTAATGTTTACTCCTTAGTTTTCGTAGGAAGCTGTGGAAACTATACGAGTAGAACTTGTTGCTAATGTTGTTTCTAAGATCCTCTCCCAGGCCAGCTACAACACCTTTTCTTTAAAGAATGCTGGTATTAGGACAAGCTGCTCTAGACTTAGGGAATGGCTTGCTGCTCATCAGGAAAGTTCAGTTGTCCTCGCCGAATAAGTGGATCAACTGAAGAGGAAGGCATAAAACACTTATAGGGAGTTTGAGAAGTTCAAGAAACAGCAACAGGAGGAGTACAATAAGCTCCATGAGTATATCATGCTCTTAAGCGTGGGTAACTCTCAGTCTTGTTGATGTAGTGAACCTATGGTTTGTTTGCTGTTTTGATGTGAAATTTTGATGGCTTGATATGTGAACTCTGTTAGTGGTTTGCTATTGAGCTAAACTGTTAAGCCTTTAATCAAACGGTGACCATGGCTCTAATACCACTTGAAAGGTCCTAATATGGCTAGAGGGGGGGGTGAATAGCCTATTTAAAAATCTACAAATCAACTAGAGCAATTTGATTAGTATGACAAATAGCGAAATGCAAACTTGCTCTAGCTCTACAAGGGTTGCAAGCCACCTATCTAACAATTCTAGTTGCAATGATTCCTAGACACACAACTTGCAAAGATACTACTCACTAAGAGCTATCAAACTTGCTACTCTAAAGAGCTCCACTAGATGAACTTAAAAATAACAAAGCAAGCTCTCAATTCTAATTACACTAAAGAGCTTACCACAACAAGTTTGCAAGAATATAAATGAGTGAGTAGGGTTATTATACCGCCGTGTAGAGGAGTGAACCAATCACAAGGTGAATATTAAATCAATCACCGGGAGAATACCAAATGGCAAGAGACAACCAATTTTCTCCCGAGGTTCACGTGCTTGCCAACACGCTACGTCCCTATTGTGTCTACCAACACTTGGTGGTTCGGCGGCTAAGAGGTGTTGCACAAACCTCATCCACACAATTTGGACACCGCAAGAACCTACCCACAAGTGAGGTAACTCAATGACATGAGCAATCCACTAAAGTTACCTTTCGGCGCTCCACCGGGGAAGGTACAAATCCCCTTACAATCACCGGAGATGGCCACGAACAATCACCGACTCATGCCAATCCTCCACCGCTGCACCAAGCCATCTAGGTGGTGGCAACCACCAAGAGCAACAAGCGAATCTCACAGCGAAACATGAATACCAAGTGCCTCTAGATGCAATCACTCAAGCAATGCACTTGGATTCTCTCTCAATCTCACAATCATGATGAATCAATGATGGAGATGAGTGGGAGGACTTTGGCTAAGCTCACAACATTGCTATGTCAATGCAAATGGCCAAGAGAGTGAGCTTGAGCCGGCCATGGAGCTTAAATAGAAGCCCCCATGAAATAGAGCCATTGGGCTCCTCACTGCACTGAACACAGGCCGACCAGATGCTCTGGTCATATTGACCGAACGCTGGCCCTCAGCGTCCGATCACGTGATACACGCCATGTGTCCCCTCTCTTTGAATAATGTTCGCTCGATCTCAACAGTCAAGTGATGACCAGACGCATCAGTTAGAAAGTGACCGAACACAGGACCCCAGCGTTCGGTCGTTTCTAGTAAGGTTCCAAACACGAAATTTCACGACCGGACGTGTCCGGTCATGCTCGACTGGACTCACTCAACGTTCGGTCACTCAACGTCTCCTCTGTGCGCCCTATGTTAGCGTACGTCAGCACTGACCGGACGCACCCTGCTAGCGTCCAGTCACTTTTTACTCCAGCATCCGGTCAAAGACCGAAACACACGCCCTCTGCTGCCACTGACCGAACATGCCGGTCCAACCGAGACCAGCATCCGGTCACTTTTAGTGACCTTCATCTTTTCTGTAAAGAGCGCTGGTGGCACTATCGGACTGTTCGCACTCTACAGAGCGGACACTCCGCTAGTGAAGTTTCTAACCCTTGCTCAAATGTGCCAACCACCAAGTGTATCACCTTGTGCACATGTGTTAGGATATTTTCACAAACATTTTCAAAGGGTGTTAGCACTCCACTAGATCCTAAATGCATATGCAATGAGTTAGAGCATCTAGTGGCACTTTGATAATTGCATTTTGATATGAGTTTCACCCCTCTTAATAGTATAGTTATCGATTCTAAATGTGATCACACTCGCTAAGTGTCTCGATCACTAAAACAAAATGGCTCCTACATTTTTTACCTTTGCCTTGAGCCTTTTATTTTTCTCTTTCTTCTTTTCCAAGTTTAAGCATTTGATCATCACTATCATCATGATCTTCGCCATTGCTTCATCACTTGGAGTAGTGCTACCTATCTCATAATCACTTTGATAAACTAGGTTAGCACTTAGGGTTTCATCAATTAACCAAAACCAAACTAGAGCTTTCAATCTCCCCCTTTTTGGTAATTGATGACAACCCTTTCATAAAGATATGAATTGAGATTTAATTGAATCCATGTTGCTTGCCCAATCATATTTACCATGTGTAAAAAAATATGGACAAGTTTCATGAACTCCAAATGGTAGTAATTGCTCCCCCTACATATGTGCTAAGAGTTTGGATTGTAGCTTGCACATATGCTTAGATAGGAAATACAGGAGTCAATTTCTACCAAATGATGCTAAGGTATAAGAGATGGACCTTTGAAGCGTGATACCAATCGGAGTGCACCAATATACCATCCTTAGCACCATTAGTAACTAGACATACACAAAAACTAGAATACCCCATGAGATCAATATTACAAGCAAGGGTCTAGTTTCTATGGAATGAACATAGGTCTAGTTACTTTAGCCTATGCATGCTTGTTTTTTATTTCAACATTCAAACCTACAACTAGCATACACCACACAAGCATGGATATTGAAATTAAGAACTTGTACCATGCAAGCAAAAATATGAAATGCACATTCAAATGCATCATACAAGTTTATGAGCTTGCTCCCCCTACTTGTGTGCAATTTTGATTGATCCCCTTACAATGTCATTTCATTTGTTTGCTCCCCTATCTATCTTACTATCTTTGTGCATTTCTCTCCCCCTTTGTCAACAATTAGCACAAAAAGAGGGTTCAAATTTTAGATAGGTTGGGGTGAAACCATATGAAGTGAGGATCATTTTCCCAAATTGGTTCAATCTAGATTACTTGCAAAAGTTATTTAACTCGGTTTGATCCAAGGACAAGCTTCTTCACACCTCCAAATAAGGGTTATCTTGTACCATATTGAGTTAATCACCTATAGCTCATTTTATAGATCAAGCACTAGGTTTACAAGCCCGCAAACATGTCATATGGTACCACTAGATCATTTCAAACATACAAGCAATAGTGGTACCATACAAGCATCAAATTCATTTGATTTTCATGAATGAGCCTATTGAAATGTGAAATATGTCTAGATGCACTAATCATGTCATTAGCAAGGATGTATGCCATGCCAATCAACTTTTACCTTGGATTACTCGAAGGAGAGGCATGTCATATAAATTGGGGGGGGGGGGGTGCATCAACACATATTGGAGAAGTCAAGTATGTTCAATTCATTCCTTAGCTTGCAAAACCTCTTTTCATCAAGTGGCTTGGTGAAGATATCGGCAAGTTGATCTTCGGTGCCCACACTCTCAATGCAAATGTCCCCTTTTTGTTGATGATCTCTTATGAAATGATGGCGGACATCAATATGCTTTGTTCTTGAATGTTGCACCGGGTTGTTGATGAGCTTTACGGCACTCTCATTGTCACATAGCAATGGCACTTGCTTGAATTTAATTCCAAAGTCACTCAAAGTAGCCTTCATCCAAAGTAATTGAGCACAACAACTACCGGCCGAAATGTACTCCGCTTCGGTGATTGAAAGTGCTACACTATTTTGCTTCTTTGATGACCAAGACACAAGTGATCTTCTCAATAGTTGACATGTGCCCGATGTGCTCTTTCTCTCAACTTTGCATCCTGCATAATCGGAGTCCGAATATCCAATCAACTCAAATCTTGCTCCTTTGGGATACCACAATCCAACATTTTGTGTATGCTTTAAGTACCTCAATATTCTCTTTGTTGCTTTCGAATGACTTTCTCTTGGTGAGGCTTAGAATCTAGTACACATGCATACACTAAACATCACATCCGGCCTTGATGCGATCACATAAAGTAGGCTTCCAATCATAGACCGATACATCTTTTGATCCACTATGTTGCCACTAGCATCACTATTCAAGCTTCCACTTGTCCCCATTGGTGTACTAATAGCTTTACTATCATCTATTCCAAACTTCTTGAGCATGTCCTTGATATACTTGCCTTGACTCACAAATGTGCCATTCTTCATTTGCTTGATTTGAAGACCAAGGAAGTAACTAAGCTCTCCAATCATAGACATCTCAAACTCACTTGCCATCATCTTGCCAAACTCTTCACAAAAATCTTAATTTGTTGACCCAAATATGATATCATCAACATAGATTTGCATTACAAACAAGTCATTTTCAAGCTTCTTGGTGAAGAGAGTGGTATCAACCTTTCCCATCTTGAATCCCTTAGAGAGTAGGAAGTCCCTCAATCTCTCATACCATGCTCTAGGTGCTTGTTTTAATCCATACAAAGCCTTTCTCAACTTGTAAACATGGTTGGGTTTCTTTTCATCTTCAAAACTAGGAGGTTGCTCAACATACACAAGCTCATTGATGTACCCATTGAAAAATACACTCTTCACATCCATTTGGTACAACTTGATGTTGTGAGCACAAGCATAGACTAACAAGATCCTAATTGCTTCCAATCTTGCAACCGAGGCATATGTTTCTCCAAAGTCAAGACCTTCAACTTGAGTGTAACCTTGAGCCACTACTCTTGCTTTGTTCCTTATTACTATCACATCTTGATCTTGTGTGTTCCAAAAGACCCACTTGGTTCCAATCACATTATGATCCTTAGGCCTCTCAACTAACTCCCATATTTGGTTTCTTGTAAACTTGTTTAGCTCTTCATGCATAGCATTGTCCCAATCAACATCCCTTAAAACTTCATCTATCTTCTTAGGTTTAATGGATGACACAAAAGAGAAATGCTCATAAAATAAGACCAATCTTGATCTAGTTTGCACACCTCTTGAAATATCACAAATTATAGTGTCCAATGGATGATCTCTTGCAACATTGGTTGGTTGGAGCACTTGCACTTGATTGCTTGCATTAGATTGATCACTTGGTTGAGATGATGAACTAGCCACTTGTTGATCATGCATTTTGTCATCACTAGTTCTTGCTCGAACTTGATTATGAGAACCACTAGCTTGCACATTTGAGTTAGAGAGCACTTGATTCTTGTCATCTTCAACATCAATCACCTCTCTAGGCCTTATATCACCAATGTCCATGTTCTTCATTGCATTGACCAATTGAGTGCCTCTTACATCATCTAGATTCTCATCTTCCTCTTAGAAACCATTTGTTTCATCAAACTCCACATCATGAACCTCCTCAAGGGTACCACTAGCCAAATTCCAAACTCTATATGCCTTGCTAGTAGTGGAGTAACCAAGCAAGAAACCTTCATCACATTTCTTTTCAAACTTGCTCAATCTAGTGCCTTCGAAAGTATGCTATGCTGGGCTTTCTTCCATTCAATAGCTCATAAGGTGTCTTCTCCATCATGGGGTGACAATAGAGTCGGTTGCTATAATAGCAAGCCATGTTGATTGCTTCGGCCCAAAATGAATGACTCATATTGTACTCACTCAACATTGATCTTGCCATGTCAATTAAAGTTATATTCTTCCTTTTAACTAAGCCATTTGATTGAGGAGTGTACTTGGCCGAGAATTGATGTTTAATTCCAAATTCATCACACAACTCATCAATTCTAGTGTTCTTAAATTCACTACCATTGTCACTTCTAACTTTCTTGATGGTTGTTTCAAACTCATTGTGAATGCCCTTGACAAATGATTTGAATATTGAAAACACATCACTCTTGTCAACAAGAAAGAATACCCATGTATATCTAGTGAAATCATCCACAATTACAAATCCATATTTGTTTCCACCAATGCTTGTGTATGTGGTTGGTCCAAACAAGTCCATGTGCATCAACTCAAATGCCTTAGATGTGCTCATCATGCTCTTCTTAGGATGTGTGTTACCAACTTGCTTTCTGGTTTGACATGCACTACATAGCTTATCCTTTTCAAATGTGACATCTTTCAAGCCTCTAACTAAATCATGCTTGATCAACTTGTTCAATTGTTTCATTCCAACATGACCAAGCCTTCTATGCCATAACCAACCCATGCTAGACTTAGTGATTAAACATGTTGTTAATTGAGTTTCTCTAGTATTGAAATCAACCAAGTATAGATTCTCATATATAAATCCTTTGAATATCAAGTTAGAGCCATCTACACTTATAATCTCTACATCATCCACACCAAATATGCACTTGAAACCAAGATCACACAATTGAGCTACCGACAATAGGTTGAAGTTCAAGCTCTCTACTAGTAGCACATTCGAAATACTCATGTCATTGGATATTGCAATCTTACCAAGCCCTTTGACCTTGCCTTTGCCATTGTCACCAAATGTGATACTATCAATCACATTGCTCTTGTTTTCATTGATTGAATTGAACATTCTTGGATCACCGGTCATGTGTTATGTGCACCCACTATCAAGCACCCAATGCCTTCCTCTGGCTTTATAATTGACCTACAAAAGAAGATAAATTCTTTTTAGGTACCCAAACTTGCTTGGGTCCTTGAAGGTTAGTTACCAAGGTCTTTGGTACCCAAATGACCTTCTTCTTTGGGCCCACAATTGGTGTACCAATGAACTTAGCCTTCACACCATTTGCACCCTTAACAAGCATGTAACAAGAATCAAATTTAATTGAGTATACAATATGTAGCTTATTCTTGTTAATCTTACAATATTGCTCTACATGCTCAACTTGCTTGCATCTATTGCAAAACCGACCATTGCCCTTTACAAAGTTAACTTTGGGAGTAACAAAGGCTACCTTGCCTTTCTTGGGGGTATAGCCTAATCCCTCTTTGTTGAGAGAAAACCTTTGGCTACCCAAGCACTTTAGCAAGCGAGCATCTCCACCATAGGCATTGCCTAAGGCACGAGTGAGCTCATTCACCTCCTTCTTGAGGGTCTCATTTTCCACCATTAATGAGGCATCACAAGTGAGACCATCACTCAAAGGTGAAGTAGAAGTGGTAGTGCTACAAGAAGTGTTAGTGGGAGCAACTAAAATGGGCTCATAAAAAGATTCATCAATAATATCACATGTTAGTCCCACATCACATGATGCAATCACTTGCTCCTTCTTGGCTTCCTCCACTTTGACTTGCTTGATGAGAGAGGAGTGAGCCTTTTCAAGCTTAGAGTGAGCTTTGCCAAGCTTCTCATGGGCTTCCATTAGCCTCTCATGAGTGGCATTGAGCTCATCAAAGGATTGCTCAAGAAATTTTACTTTCTTGCGTAATTCTTTGCACTCCTTTCTCTTCATCTCATTACAAGTGTGCACTTGCTCACACATGTCCAAGAGTTCCTCCTTGGTGTACTCATCATCATCATTATCATCATCCCTACAAGCATCACTTTTACATTCATCATCATCACTCTCATCATATTTTATCTTGGTAGGCTTTGCCATGAGGCATGTCGATGAAGTGTCGAAGATGGAGGGCTTGTTGTTGATGGCGATGCTTGCTAGTGCTCTCTTGATAGATTTCTTGTCATCATCACTAGAGCTATCACTATCCGAAGAGCCATCACTATCCCATGCGACCACATAGCCTCCACCTTTCTTCTTCTTTTGGAAGGTCATTCTTTTCTCCTTCTTCTCCTTCTTTTCTTTCTTATCCTTTTTGAGTTTTTTCTTCTCATCCTCATCATTGTCACTATTGTAGAGACAATTTGCTACGATATGATCAGGGCTCTTGCAATTGTAGCATCTTCTCATATATTCCTTGCTTTTGGTATGATCTCTTCTCTTTCTTGCACCATAGCCCTTCTTCTTCATGAACTTTCCCATCTTGCTTACAAAGAGGGCCATAGCTTCATCATCAATATCACTAAGATCATCATCATCACTTGATTCTATCTTGGACTTGCCCTTGTTCTTGGATGATGATGAGCTAGCCTTGAATGATATATTCTTCTTCCTCTTTTCTTCTTCTTCCTTCTTGTCATCCTTGTCATCCCCTTCCCTTTCCACATGGTATGTCTGTTGGGTCATGACATCACCTAGTACTTGATTAGGGGTAATCTCCTTCAATCCTCCTCTTATGATAAGCAATCTCAACATCTCAAATCTTGGAGGTAAGCACATTAAGAACCAATGAGAGACATCATCAGTCCTTGATCTTTTCTCCCAAGGCCTTCAAGTCATTTACAATCACTTGCAACCGATGGAACATTTCCGGAATGCTCTCATCTTCCTTCATCTTGAAGCTTGTCAACTTATCCTTGAGAATGTACAACCTAGCACTCTTCACCGCCGGTGTGCCCTCATATGTTTCCTCTAATCTCCTCCACACCTCATTTGCTCTTTCATAATCCTTGATTTGCTCAAACACCTTGGAATCAATGGCATTGTATATGGTGTTGAGAGCCATTGTATTGCATTGCTTGTTGGTCTTGTCTTGGTTGGTGGGGTCATCAGAATCAATGATAGCATAGTCATTCTCGGTCACTTTCCATACTTGATCATTGATTCAACCAAGATACATCCTTATCTTTCTCTTCCAATAATCATAGCATGTGCCATCAAAGAACAGTGGTTTGCCCCCCACATGGTTGAACACAACTTGAGCCATAATTTGACACCGAGGTTGTTAAGCCTTTAATCAAACGGTGACCACGGCTCTGATATCACTTGAAAGGTCCTAATATGGATAGAGGGGGGTGAATAGCCTATTTAAAAATCTACAAATCAATTAGAGCAATTTGATTAGTATGACAAATAGTGAAATGCAAACTTGCTCTAGCTCTACAAGGGTTGCAAGCCACCTATCCAACAATTCTAGTTGCAATGATTCCTAGGCACATAACTTGTAAAGATACTACTCACTAAGAGCTATCAAACTTGCTACTCTAAAGAGATCCACTAGATGAAGTTAAAAATAACAAAGCAAGCTCTCAATTATAATTACACTAAAGAGCTTGCCACAACTAGTTTGCAAGAATATAAATGAGTGAGTAGGGTGATTATACCGCTATGTAGAGGAGTGAACCAATCACAAGGTGAATATTAAATCAATCACCGGGAGAATACCAAATGGCAAGAGACAACCAATTTTCTCCCGAGGTTCACGTGCTTGCCAACACGCTACGTCCCCGTTGTGTCGACCAACACTTGGTGGTTCGGTGGCTAAGAGGTGTTGCACAAACCTCGTCCACACAATTTGGACACCACAAGAACCTATCCACAAGTGAGGTAACTCAATGACATGAGCAATCCACTAGAGTTACCTTTTGGCGCTCCACCGGGGAAGGTACAAATCCCCTCACAATCACCAGAGATGGCCACGAACAATCACCGACTCGTGCCAATCCTCCACCGCTGCACCAAGCCATCTAGGTAGTGGCAACCACCAAGAGCAACAAGCAAATCCCACAGCAAAACACAAATACCAAGTCCCTCTAGATGCAATCACTCAAGCAATGCACTTGGATTCTCTCCCAATCTCACAATGATGATGACTCAATGATGGAGATGAGTGGGAGGACTTTGGCTAAGCTCACAAGGTTGTTATGTCAATGAAAATGGCCAAGAGAGTGAGCTTGAGCTGGCCATGGGGCTTAAATAGAAGCCCCCATGAAATAGAGCTGTTGGGCTCCTCACTGCACTGAACACGGGCCGACCGGACGCTGGCCTTCAGCGTTCGGTCACATGATACACGCCACGTGTCCCCTCTATTTGAATATTGTTTGCCCTGATCTCAACGGTCAAGTGATGACTGGACGTGTCAGTTAGAAAGTGACCAGACGCAGGACCCCAATGTCTGGTCGTTTCTAGTAAGGTTCCAAATGTGAAATTTCACAACCGGACGCGTCCGGTCATGCTCGACCGGACTCACTCAGCGTTAGGTCACTCAACGTCTCCTCTGTGCGCCCTACGTCAGCGTACGTCAGCACTGACCGAACACACCTTGCCAGCGTCCGGTCACTTTTAGTGCCAGCGTCCTGGTCGAAGACTGAAACACACTGCCCTCTGCTGCCACTGACCGAACACGCTGGTCCAACCAAGACCAGCGTCCGGTCACTTTTAGTGACCTTTGTCTTTTCTATAAAGAGCGCCGGTGAAGTTTCTAACCCTTGCTCAAATGTGCCAACCACCAAGTGTATCACCTTGTGCACATGTGTTAGCATATTTTCACAAACATTTTCAAGGGTGTTAGCACTCCACTAGATCCTAAATGCATATGCAATGAGTTAGAGCATCTAGTGGCACTTTGATAACCGCATTTCGATATGAGTTTCACCCCTCTTAATAGTACGGCTATCGATCCTAAATGTGATCACACTCGCTAAGTGTCTCGATCACAAACAAAATGGCTCCTACATTTTTTACCTTTGCCTTGAGCCTTTTGTTTTTCTCTTTCTTCTTTTCCAAGTTTAAGCATTTGATCATCACCATCATCATGATCTTCGCCATTGCTTCATCACTTGGAGTAGTGCTACCTATCTCATAATCACTTTGATAAACTAGGTTAGCACTTGGGTTTCATCAATTAACCAAAACCAAACTAGAGCTTTCAGTAGCTCAGGGCGCGACACATGGCCCAATAAAATACTGACACATGGACGTACAACATCGAGACATGTGGTCGAGTAAAAGAAAGACACGCGGGGTATTGTGGTCACGCCATATGGACCAATAAAAATACGACACTTGGTTTAAAGAAGAAGTGACACATGACCCAACCGCGACACGACACATGTGCCAATAGAAAAATGACATATGGAACAACAGGCTCCTGACATGTGGTCCAGTAAGAACCTAAAATGTGCAAGAACTAGAGATGGCCATGTTGTGCAATAAGAAGGTGACATATACCCAAACCATCTCCAATGGAAACCAGCTATAGCATGTAAACATGGAAAGCATCTCTAACGAAAGCACCTGCTAGCGTGGCTGCCCCTGCCACGTATGCCAAAGCAGTTCTATGACGATCAATTTTCATCATAGATCAATCCAATTCTATGACGATTTTCTAGAATTGTCATAGAATTGCAAGAGTGACGCGACTTCTATGATGAACCGTTTTTTGTCATAAAACTGAAATTATGACGAATTTGGCTCCTTCAGTGATGAAATCTATTTATCATAGAAGTATATATTTCTAGTAGTGAATGGCCCCTGCTCCTCCACCGCTGCCCTATGCCCAACTTGAGCACCTGGAAGAGGGAGGACCCAAACGGACACGCCGGACCTCGAGGGAAGAGGAGGACGCCCTCCCTCTTCCTAGCCACTGGGGAAGAGGAGGACGGTCCATCGCCAAGTTGTTCTACTGGCAGTGCTAGAGGCGGAGAAGCACACCGACCGTGTGGGCACCACGGACGTGTCCAGGCAGTAGCTGGCGCTGCTGGAGTCCAACGTTGACACTAGGTCGGAGGCCATGATGTACTACTACGCTAAGATGTAGAGCAGCTTTGACGCCATCATGGAGTCGGAGGTGAAGGGTCGAGATGGCGACTAGAGGGGGGGTGAATAGTCTTTTCTATGACTTAATCGCGTCGGCTAACCGATACAAATGCGGAATTTAAACTAACGGTCTAGCCAAGACTACACCCCACTATATATGTTCACTAGCACCTTGCAAAGATAACAATTATGCAACAAAGGTGCCGGGCTAGCTAGAGCTCTCCTAAACAATTCTAGGAGCAAGGTTACACAAATCTATGCCACTAGTACTTTAAGCGACAAGGGAGCTCCTACACATGCTAGTAAGCAAAAGCACAAAGCTAACTAAGCTCACTAGCAATGCTCAATAACAAGGCAACCAATGCCTAATTAGAGAGCGCAAATACTTAGTTACACAAACTAAGCAATGTGACTAACAAGGTTACTAAAACCAAATTAGCCACGCAAGGGAGCTACTTCTATGCTACACAAGCAAGAAGGTAATTAGCAAGCTACACAAGCTATCTAATTACAAGAGCAACTACACAAGCTTAATATGTATAAAAGTAATTGCAAGCTTGTGTAATGGGGATGCAAACCAACGGGAAGAACAAGGTTGACACGATGATTTTTCTCCCGAGGTTCACGTGTTTGCCAACACGCTAGTCCCCGTTGTGTCGACCGCTCACTTGGTGGTTTGGCGGCTAATTAGCATCACCCGCTAAGCCCGCACATCGGACGCCGCAAGAACCCACCCCTTGAGTGAGGGTAGCTCAATGACACGCTTTACTAGAGTTGCTCTTTGTGGCTCCCGCGGGGCGAGCACAATGCCCCTCACAAGCACTTCTCCGGAGCGCCGCACAAGCTTCTTGCGCGCTTCGACGGAGACCACCACCAAGCCGTCTAGGAGGTGGCAACCTCCAAGAGTAACAAGCACCACCGGCTTGCAACTCGATCACCTAGTGCCACTCGATGCAACCTCACGATGCAATCGCACTAGAATCGCTCACTCACACAATCGAATGATCACTATCAAGTATGTGTGTGATGGAGGGCTCCCAAGCACTCTCAAGCATGGACACAAAGTCCCCCAAGGTGCTCCACACCAGCCATGGCCGAAGGCCACTTCTATTTATAGCCCCAAGGGCTAAACTAGCCGTTACCCCTTCACTGGGCAATGGTCGGGCCGACCGGACGCTCCGGTCATGTTGATCGGACGCTGGACCTCAGCGTCCGGTCGCCCACAGACGACCACGTGTCCCGGTTCCAACGGTCACTTGACCTGACCGGATGCTCCAGCTTCAACTGACCGGACGCTGGACCCTCAGCGTCCGATCGTTTCCAGTAAGCTCCCGAGCATGACCGGACGCGTCCGGTCGAACGCGATCGGACGCAGCCAGCGTCCGGTCACACTCCAGCTTCTGCTACACTCCACGTCAGCACGACCGGACGCAGCCTGCCAGTGTCCGGTGCATTCAGATCCAGCGTCCGGTCAGTTGACCGACGCTAGCATCTTCTCCATTCTCTTCACCCTTGCTCAAGTGTGCTAACCACAAGAATTTGCATCCGGCGCAATAGAAAATAGGCATTCCATTTTCCCGAAAGCGCCGAATCCCGCCGAGCTGACACCACCTCCTTTGTAAATGTGCCAACACCATCAAGTGTACACCACCATGTGTAAGTGTGTTAGCATTTTCACAATCATTTCCCAAAGGATGTTAGCCACTCAACTTGCCACGCCACTCGATCCTAGCGACAATGCAAAGTTAGATCACTCGAGTGGCACTAGATGACCGATATGCAAACAAGTTTGCCCCTCTTGATAGTACGGCCATCTATCCTAAACCCGGTCATTAACTTCTCTACACACCTATGACCGGTGAAAAGAAATGTCCTAGGTTATACCTTTGCCTTGCGCATTCCATTCCATCTCCTCCAATGTCGATGCAACACATGCACCAACACGATCAACAATGATATGATCCACTTCATATCATCACATGATCATATTGGTTCATCGATCTTGACTCTACTTGCTCTTCACCGTTGCCATCGTCCATCGGCGCCAAGTCTTGCTCAAGCTTCACCGCCACGCGGTCCATCACTCCAAAGCCTTCGACTTGCCCTTCACGCTTGCAACCGGTCCATCAAGCCAAGTCTTGTCTTGATCTTCTCCACCTTGATCACACGACTCAATGTCATGTCTCATGTGCAATAAGCTCCTTCATCATCACATGTGTGAGCTTTGCAACATCTCCAAGCCATTTTCACCTCCATGGCATATGTTGCTCATACACATGTACCTGTGGACTAATCACCTGTGTATCTCACATAAACACAATTAGTCCACCTAAGTTGTCACTCAATTATCAAAACCAAACAAGGACCTTTCAGGAGGCCATCACTAGGTCCAAGCGCTCCAGGGTCCTATCTTATCTCATCTCCCCTACAACATCGCTCCGCCGTTGCAACATATGCAGTATACGTTTGAAACATAACAGTATAGTTATTGCAACATTTGTAACATTCAGATCTACTTTTACAACATCTAGATGAAACGTTTGCAATAGTTGGATGAAACAATTGCAACATACGTTTGAAACAGTTGAAACATTTAAAAACGTACACTTGCAACATATGTCTGAAAACAGATAAAACATTTAGAACATACACTTGCAACATACGTGTGTAGCCATTGCAACATGTGCAACCCCCGATCTACTTTTGCAACATCCAGATGAAACACATGCAATATCTAAATAAAACACCTGAAACACTTGTCACCTTACAATTTGAGCCAATGGAGGCTCGTCGGTGTATGGAGGTCACCGGTGTAGAGCTCGCACGGCAACGCGGAGTTGGGTGGCAGTGCAGAGGGCAGGGGTGGGGGCAGTGGTGGTGACGACAACGACGACGCAGAGGGCAGGTGGTAGGGGCGGCGGTGGTGGCACAGAGGGTGGGGTGGGTGCGGCAACAGCAGCAATGACGACAGAGATTGGGGATGGAGGCAGCGGCGATGATGCAGAGGGCGAGTTGAGTAGTGGCGGCAGCAGGAGGAGCAACAACATGCGGACGCGGGGGCCCGCACGAGCACCAAGAGCTTGCGTGCGTAGAGCCTTGTGCTGGAGCTAGAGCATCAACACGAGCAGGAATAGGATTGGAGTCTGGAGATTATATGTGAGGAGCAAATGTGTGGATAGAAACACGCGGTGAAAACTTGTTGAGGTTAAAGTGCCATGTATGCATCTGTTTTTTTTTTTTTTTTTTGAGAAACGGTGTATGCCATGGCGGGTGAGGGGACATGCCTGTAGGCCGGTCTGCAGGTCTGCAGGGTTAACTAGGAGCGTCTGGACGGACACGGCGGTGGAGGATTATCGTATATTTTAAGGAGGAAGTAAGGCACACTATATTGTTATTAGTCCAATGATAATATAACTGATCGACGTAACAATAGCCATATTTATACACTTATTAAAAATCATGCGAGAGAGATTAGTATAACAATTTTTATTACCTGACGGGAATTTGGCCCTTTTCTTGGCGTGGAATACCTGTACCACGTCGCACGTACTAGGACTCTACTAGGAGAGAGAGAGAGACCAGACTCTCTAGCAGTTTATTTTCAATGTATGTACATGGAGTATATCGGTGTGCTTCCTTCGGGCTAAGAAATTTTTTCCTACATTGGAAATCTATCTAGGGTTCCATCCATATATGTGCGGTGTGCTTCCTTCGGGGCTAAGAAATTTTCCTACATTGGAAATTTATCTAGGATTCCATTTATATATGCGCTAGATGGAGAACTCTTAGTTAGGAGGAAAGTTAGGCAATCAACAGCACCTTGTCTTGTTTCTCTAGTCTTATCTATCATCTACTAATAAGATGCAATGAGATGTGTCGTATACTCGTATATATACTAGCGGCCACGTAGCTTTCTTTGACCCTATGTTTTAAGATACTACCATTCCTCTATTTCAAACGGAAAGATTCTTTGTTAGGTGTGGTCTCAATAATTCTAGAGTTCCAAGAAGAAAAAACTAAGGTACGGTTTGGATCCATAGAGATTTTAAGAATCTGGGTAGAAAAAAAAATCTAAAAATCCTAAAATCTCATCCAAACACAGATTCTAACACAGACGCATAATCCAAGAAACATCATATATTATTTTTAAGGGGAAATTGGCTGACGGACACCCACAATGGTGGTCGTTTGCTGGCGGACACCCAAAGTGGAGCTGTATGCTAGAAGATACTCTGGTTTGTTGTAATTATGCCAGAGGACACCGCGGGCCGGTTTCCACCGGTTGAGGAGAGAGAAAAATTCAGTTTGGACATCCGGTGCCCCTGAGCCACGTTTGGGTCTGGTTGGACCAGCTAATAACCGACCCATGGGTCTGCTGGGCTACTTCTGCGGCGCCGCCCTGCCCGACCTTCCTCACATTCACCGCCCGGGCACCGCGCTCGAGCCTCGCCTCCATCGGGGCGCTCCTCGGCGCCGACCCCGTCAGCGTCTTGGCGCACAACGACAACGAGCAGGCCGCTGGCGCTGGGGCAGACGCGCCGCTCCCGGCGGGCACCCGGGTGCTGGTCCCGACGACCTGCGCCTGCACGGCCACGCGGCGGTTCTACCAGCGGAACACCACGTACGTCGCCGCGGCCGGCGACACGCTGTTCATCATCGCCAACAACACGTTCCAGGGCCTCACGTCGTGCCAGGCGCTCGAGGCGCAGGGGCTCCGTGGCGCGCCGCCATAGAGCCTCGACGTCGGCCAGTCCCTCCCCGTGCTGCTTCGCTGCGCGTGCCCGCGTGCCCGACCGCGGCGCAGGCCGCGGCCGGGGCCAGGTTCCTCGTCAGCTACCTCGTCGACATGTCCGACGAACTCGTCGTCGTGGCCGCGCGGTTCAGGGTCGACGCCCAGACCGTCGCGGAGGCCAACCAGCTGCAGCAGCCGTTCACCATATTCCCCTACACCACCCTGCTCATCCCCGTCAGCGCACAGCCTAACGTGTCACGCATCCAGACGCCACCGGCGCCTTCGCCGGTGGTAGCGCTGGCGCCAGGCAAGAAGAGCAGTAGCCATGTTGGGGTCTACATTGGCGTTGTTGTGGCAGTGGTTGCCGTCGCCGTGATTGTCTCTACGGAGCTTTCCTCGCTCTGAGGACGAGGAGGAGGTGAGCACGCGCCGTTCTAGCCGCCGGCGAAGTGGCCAAGAACGAAGGTAAAATAGGCAACGACAGGGCGGCGACGTCATTGGGTTTCACCCTCACCAGCGGCGAGTTCTCGCTCTCCACCAGCGAGGCGTTCTCGAGCATTTCCATGACGGACATCAAGTCCTCACTGAAGGTGTACACCTACGCGGAGCTCAAGGCGGCCACCGACGACTTCAGCCCCGACCGGCACATCGGCGGGTAGGTGTACCGCGCGACGTTCAATGGCGACGCCACAGCGGTCGAGGTGGTCGACCGGAACGTGTCGACAGAGGTGGAGATGATGCGGAAGATCAACCACCTCAACCTGATCTGCCTCATCGGCCTGTGCCACCACCGCGGCCGGTGGTACCTCGTCACCGAGTACGCCAAGCACGACGTGCTGTGGGACCGCCTCCTCACGGCCGCCACGGGCGCGGCGGCGCTTCTGACGTGGGTGCAGCAGGTGCAGGTCGCGCTAGACGTGGCCGAGCGGCTGGAGGAGCTCGTGGACCCGGCGCTGCCAGCGGGGAGCTGCCCGCAGGACGCCGTGGTCATGGTGGTCAGGCTCATCAAGGGGTGTGTCAGGCAAGACCCTGCGCATCGTCCCACGACCGGGGAGGTGGCGCAGCGCCTCCTCAAGCTGTCGGGGGTCTCGGTGCTCAGCTGGCGGAACTCGCCGGAGTCGCCTCGCAGCTTCGGCAGCTCCGAGAGCCTCTAGATGGTGCCTCATGTCTAGCCCGAATAGGCCCAGCCAAACGCGGTCGCACCTCATGTCCTCACACCCGCTCCCGGATGCATGCCTCGTCGCCCGACGCGCGCCCCGCTCCCCTCTCCTCGACGTGCACCTCGCCGCCGCCATCTCCGCGCTCAGGGACCTCGCCCTCGCCCTCGCGCTCCTCTCTTGGTACGACCGCACATCCAACGCCGCCAGCTGCGGCGAGCTTCCGCTCCTGCACAGTGACATCAGCCTCATGGTCCAGGCCTTCACCGCCAACGGCCTCGATGTCAAGGACCTCGCCATGCTCTGCAGCGCGCACACGCTGGGGAAGGCACACTGCTCGTCGTACGCAGCCAGATCCAGCGGGGGAAACACTGCCGCTATTTGGCTCACGCCCGCCATGAACGACGGGCTCGAAGCCGAGATCTGTCATCCCATTCCCATCTCTGGAGGCCGTCTCCACCCGAGCCCTATTCACAGACGGCTTCACCTCGACTTCCTCTGTCCCCTGCGCACGCTCGCCGGGACCTTAGAAGCTGGGAGCTCCGTCAAGCAACGCCAACCAGACCCAAACGTGGCTCAGGGGCACCGGATGTCCAAACTGAATTTTTCTCTCTCCTCAACCGGTGGAAACCGGCCCGCGGTGTCCTCTGACATAATTATAACAAACTAGAGTGTCTTCTAGCATACAGCTCAACTTTGGGTGTCCGCCAGCAAACGACCACTACTGTAGGTGTCCGCTAGCCAATTTCCCCTATTTTTAACCAGAATCCGTATTTTAGAATCTCCTCCAAACATGCCTTAAATAACTATGGTACCATTGTTTAGTCTCATGAAAACATAAAGGATCTAGAGTTCAAAATTTCTACTAAAATACAAGATATTTTATGTCCTCAACCTCATCTCCTCTATCTTTTTTTAACAGGAAATATTAAAATTTAGCGTCAGCCACTACTACAGAAATGAGCGTTAGTCCCGGTTGGGAACTGACTTTACTCCCGGTTTCCCAACCGGGACTAGCAATCCGGGGCTAAAGGTGTTGTTCTTTAGTCCCGATTTACCACAACCGGGACTAAAGATCCTCCCAGCTTTAAAAAAAATAATGCCTCCCACCGCTGCGTCCTGTGAGATTCGAACCCAAGACCTCATGCACTGCCTCGCGCGTAGCTTACCACCCCACCTACACAACACATCTAACAATAGATGGGATGCTTTCCTTTTGAACTAACCCATCCGGGGACCTTTAGTCCGGGTTGGTGTTACCAACCGGGACTAAAGGGTCTACCTTTAGTCCGGGTTGGTATTACCAACCGGGACTAAAGGTTGGAGGACTTTTAGTCCCGGTTTAGCCGTTGGGCAGGGACCTTTAGTCTCGGTTGGAGACACCAACCGGGACTAAAGGCCTTCTAGTCCTGGGGGCAAAAAATACCGAGGCTAATGTCAAATTGGGACATCGTTCTAAAGTTTATTCTCTAGTAGTGAGCGTCACCCAAAATAGTCAGCTAGTAACTAAGAAAAATAACAACTGAACTACTTCTTGCATCCTAATAAGGGCAATATGATCTTTTGCCAGGATTCTTATATTTTATCTGAGAATCACTTAGATATATAGTTTTTTTAGGACAGAGGGCGTACACATAGCTGGTAGAGGGCCTAGCATGAATACTCAAACCAGTGTAGCGGGCTCCGGTGTCGAAACAACCCTACAAAATTATTTGGAAGCTCATTCGAATTGTATTAGATACTTTAAGGGATATAATATTAGGTTTTATAGTTGACGGGTTATGTAGTCAACCCTTGATATATGCTAGGGGTTATGTATTTTTTCTTTGACTCAAACCATGTTAGCACCCATATACATAGCTGAAAGAGGGTCTAGCATGAATACTCAGACCAGTGTAGCGGGTTACAGTGTCAAAACAACCCTACAAAATCATTTGAAAGGCCATTTGAAGGATACAATATTATGTTTTATAGTTGAGAGATTATAAAGTCAACCCTTGATATACTAGGAGGTTAAGTAGATTTTTTTCTACCATTTATTGACTCACACTATGTAAGCACCCATGTAACATGCCATGTCAACGAAACCGCTTTCAAAACCACCTTAGGGGGCCATTTAAATGTTTTTTATTTTTAATACTTTAAATGATATAAAATACTTGTTTTATAGGTGAGGGAGGGAGGTAGACAATCGCTAATAATTATTTGCGTTAATTAGATTTTTCCTAAATAAATACAAAGTAGATTAAATTTAAGCACGCCTTATATTTAAAAAACAGAAAAAACTATTTACCCTATAATTTAAGACAGAGAAGATAGGCATTAGTCTTACCTCCACGGAGGAAATATGAGCAGAGTGAGTAAAAAATAGGCATGGCTTACACAAAAGACCAAAGTTTTATTATGTGAAAAAAGAGGAAATAGGCAAATCCTAATTGGATCATGACATATATATAAATCACTTACCATAATGCTATAGTAAATCACTTATAAGGGAGTTACCATAATCTCGTAAATTAATATAGTAATTATCGTAACTTAAAGTGGCCACAGAATAATTTATTCTGCGGCCAGCTATAAAATAGTACGTCTATATATATATATATAAAAAAGAGTATACTTTGTGATCTTTATTCACACTAAGTATCTAATACATTTTGCAAATCACAATAGCTACAACTACAAAATAGATAGATACAGATGACTATACTTAAGAATACCCTCTATCACTACCAACCAAACAAAGGTACTACACCCATCCCTCTCAGCAGTCAGCCCACACAAACAACTGGAAAAAAAAACTTCTAGAAAGTCTTCTAGGAGAGGAGACCGCTGCCGAATCCTCTTCTTCGCAGTCCAGCCAATAAACCCCCTCTCACGCGCCTCAACCGTTCCGTTCTTCGCCGCGCTGCCGCGGAGGCTTCCTTCCTGCTCCGCTCCGCCCACGAATTTCCGGCCAGACCATCCTTCCCCGCCCGTCCGAACACGCGCCTGCGAAGAATTTCGCCTTCTCCGGCGCCGATCCCGCGAGTTCTTTCGCCGCCGGCAGGCCAAGGATAGATGAGGAACCTTCTCACGGTTTGCACCGCCGCCGTTCTCGCCTCTTGCTGTCTTTGCGTGTCGCTTGCTTGCGGTTTTCCTAGTTCGCTTCTCGTGTCAAGAATGAGTTCATGGTTTGCTTTTGCTGTGAAGATCGAGGCCGTCAGGGTTTTCAGAGGTTCTTGCTCCGGTTGTGGTTTTATCACTGGATCGGCCTTGATCGGTTGTGGTTTTCAAAGTTTCTCTGATTTTGTGAAATAAAAATAGATGTGTATTCTGCAAATCATTTTTTATCTCGATTTGACAGGACTCGTTTGAGCTCGGCAAAAGGGAGCAAGCCGCAGGAAATGTCGACATCGAGCTTGGATTGCAGGGTGACCTGACTAGTTCTGCGCAGCCAGGTTTCGAGGGATTCTATGAACAGGTCCGTGTGTTTCTGTCTGGCAGAGTTGATCTCTTACTGAAAGAACATCTGAAGAAGTGGTCAACAACTTAATATGGTTGCAGCCTAACGCATTAAACTTCGTGCTACCACAAAATTCAGGTCAAGGAGATTGAAAACTTGCTCAACACATTGACAAAGTTACTGAAGGACCTTCAGGTGACTGCCAACATCAAATTGGAGCTGTTTTATGTTGCATTTATTTAAGTCCAGTATATTATGGCCTACTGTTATGTTCTGGCGCTATCATGGCATTACTTCAGAATGTGTCTGACATATTTATTCTAGATGCTTTTTGCTTGTTTGCTGACTGAATAATATTAACCTACATCTAAAGACTGTCAATTTACACAGAACTCAAATGAGGAGTCAAAAGTTGTCACGAAGGCATCTGCGATGAAAGGTACAATATGGGATATCACCACATCGATTTCTTTTCTGCAAGTAGATCAGCATTGGTATTTTCCTCCTCAAATGTTATATAACTAATGATGATTTCTTTGCTACTTGTAGAGGTAAAAAAACGCATGGAGAAGGATGTCAATGAAGTGACAAAGATTGCACGGCTGGCAAAATCAAAAGTAGAGCAACTGAACAAAGATGTTAGTTTTCTCCCTTCTTTACACTTGTTTCCTGCAAATATTTGAGAAGTAATTACTTTTACATGGATAATAAGTTATGACTGCTCATAGATTTTACCATCTATCTTATGCTGTGCTGATTACCCTTCTCCAGAATGCTGTGAACAGAGAAAAGCCAGGATTTGGCAAGGGATCAGGTGTGGATCGATCCCGGACAACAACCACTGTGTAAGGTCCCTGTGATCATTTCCTGCTTTCGCTTGTCCTCTTTATCTGTTTCTTGATATGATTGATTGCTTGATGACCTTGTTGCAGTGCATTGACAAAGAAGCTGAGAGAACGTATATTGGAGTTTCAGGTACCTCCTTTTAACTTCAAATTCCAGTTCTTGTGCATAATCTACATGGTGAACATGTTTTCTCCATGCTTATCAACTAGAAATGGTGCTAAAATATACAGCCAAATTGTGTGTTCAGTGATTTTGGGTTGTAGAACTCTTAGTTTGACAAAACTTGAAAAGGATCTGAAAAATTTCAGTTTACGCTCCTTGAAGTTTATAAATGTCTGTTTTAAATGGCCATGAAATTTTACTACGATGTATGTTCATGTCCCAGACATTACGAGAAGAAATCCAGAAGGAATATCGTGATGTAGTGGAGCGTCGTGTTTTCACTGGTCTTCTTTCTCGAACTCTTAAACATAGTTTTTATTATTGCAGTTCAACTGCATTATAGCTTAATTATCTCTTCATTCCTGCAAATATCCAACCGAACAGTAACGGGCGAGCGTGCTGACGAAGAGGTAAGAAACACATACAGTCTTAACTTCAAGCTATCATTGTTAGCAAACCTGCATGTGCTGTGTTCTAATACAGAGTCAATATTCAGACAATCGACAAGCTGATAGAAACAGGTGACGGCGAGCAAATCTTTCAGAGAGCGATTCAGGAGCAAGGGCGAGGAAGGGTACTAATTCTTTCGGCCTATGTAACTGCAAGAATTTCAGCCTGGATGCTGACAAAGGTGGATGGTAAATTTCTTGCATTTGCAGGTACTGGACACACTGCAGGAGATCCAGGAGCGCCATGACGCGGTGAAAGAGATTGAAAGGAAGCTTCTTGATCTGCAGCAGGTAATCAATGACCAATCTCCTAACATTCAGGTTTCAAGGACTCCACACTTGTTCCGCGTATCAAATTCTCCTTAATGCAGATTTTCCTCGACTTGGGTGTATTGGTCGAAGCTCAAGGTGAGATGGTGAACAACATTGAGACGCAGGTATGGTGATTGATGCTTTGTCACTCAATTGTTATTTTTCTTGATACTTGCAATCACATATTTCATTAAACATTAAAAGAAGGGAACTGGCCACAGAATTATTAGCACTGTATTTATTGAAAGATTCAATTTTTTCTGACTTTTGATATATCTATCTATACTCAGGTCACAGGTGCAGTTGAACATATTCAGACTGGAACAAACCTTCTCCAGAAAGCAAAGAAGCTGCAAAAGAACACGCGAAAATGGACTTGCATTGGCATAATCATCCTTCTGATAATCATCCTCATCGTCATCCTCTCCTTGAAACCATGGTCGTGGGGTAAATAAGCAGCAAACAAGAATCATCGTTCCCATGTTGATTACCTTTAGTATTCTTGTTATAGCTGTGCATATGTCAGAAGGTGCGAGATAGTCCTGTACATCGTATTGGAAACTTTGTTTTCTTTTTTGCTTTGGAAGAGAAACTTTGGGTGTGAACTTTCAGGATTTGCTTGATTCAAATTTGATATATTGGGTGTGCAACTAAAGGCCTATACCTACTGGTTTCTTGGGAGATCGATAACTGTTTGGTATACAGTGATCTGCTGCTGATGCAATCATGCAATCCTTGGTTTGTTTTACATCGTCGTACACTTCTGTAAAGCAACCGAGGCAGTAGTTTCTGAACAGGCTGAAGGACGGGTTCTTCAACTGGAGATGCATCTTCTCCCAGTAAACATCAACAAACAGCAGAACATATACCAGAAGGTCCGAGAGCGTCATTGACATCATTTTGGAAACTTTGGGAAACTTTGGGTGTGAACTTTCAGATTTTGCTTGACACAAAACTGGTTATGATGGGTTCGCAACTCTCAGTTATGCTTCAATTGGATGTGCAACTCTTTCAAATATGCTCCATTCAAATGCCGATGACACGCAGCTAGATCAGCAATAATTTTGAAGTCATTTGCATTTTGATTTGCCTTGATAGTAGTATTTTGTCTACAAAAGAGTTTAATGTAAGAAAAATACCACGACTGCCCCAAAGAAGGCCTTTTACAGGATATAAGACGACACAACACCCAACATAAGCCAGGGCTATAATTGAAACATGGGGTTTGCCATTTGCCACTAAACCTAGTGGTTTCTTCGATGAGATCAGTTACTGTCTTGTTCAAAAAAGGTGATCATTTGCAAATGCAAATCTCGATTTGTTTTACATCATCGTACATTTCTATGAAGCTACCGGGAACAGGCTATCTCCAACTGGAGAGGCATCTTCTCCCCCCAATTAAACATCAACAGGCAGCAGAACCATTGAAGCGAACATGATTTAACATACATTCTTGTATTTAAACAAAGATCTTCACAGCCTCAATGAAATGTCATTCCTCAATGTGCCGCCTCTTTCGGGACTTATATGGCTGTTCAGATTTCACCATGCCATCTTCATTCTTGAGTATTCTGTGTTCTTGTTCATTCTGCTCAATTTTGGTGCTTGTATCCCTTGTACTTTCATCACTGAAGATTTGAGCAGCACACTTATTAGCACAAAGCTTGAATAGAGAGGCTACATTGGGTATAAGATATAGCAGTTTAATAGTAACATGAAACATGTGTTTGTATATCCAGACCTTTTGAGTTCTGATGCATATTCAGTGTCGTGTACTGACAACCAACGCATGCATCCAGTGTGAGGTGGGATTAAAGATCCAGTAATATGACAATTCATTTCTGTATCCACCCTGTGATTGAATATCAGAAGAAACATAAATAATTTATTTTGATCACAGAATGTGGAGCATCAGCAATCCATTTCAGCAACTGTGATGTACTTCACTTCTCATGTACAAATTGATAAGCTCAAGTTCATTTACAGTGCTGCTGTAACAGTTTTAGGTCATCGGACATGGTCAAACAGTACATAGGCACATAGCTGCATGGGCAACATACATAGATGGCACAACAAAAATTGAAAAAAAAATGTAGAAGATTATAGGCATTTGACTTCTAAAAATGATGTGTTTCAAATCAAAAAAAGAAAATATTAAGAAAAACGATGTTAGACTGACAAAAAAGGGAACAAGATCAGCCCATACCTTTTGACAGAAAACCTTATCATTGTTCCTCTTTTAATCACGTGCTTTTTATCTGTGCGGCTCACAAATTTCCCTCCATCACTTTTCTGTGCAAAAGTTAAAATATATTAAAAAAAAGTTATGCATGCATTTTCAAGAGACTGGTTAGCTTTGATGAAATTAACAATTACACATGCTTTTACAACAAAGATAAGTTTTGTAGTCACAAAAAACATACACCAGCCCATGAAGAACTAAAGTGCATTCATTTCAGCAGTATAACTTGATATTCACAATGGTCTGAAGAACATCACAAAAATTTTCTTGTGCAAACACAAGTATAGGAAAGTTTTTTTTATAAAAATTCAAGCTTCACTGGAGTTTCATGTTGAGGGGAATCTTGACTTTCGACACTTCTAAAAAATCACCTGTTAGCTCCAAATTATTTCACCAAATGGTCAAACTTTTTTAGAAGAGAGCAAGACCCCGTTTGGCATGCCTCCTATCAGCTTTGGCTCCTAGCTAGAGCCATGCCAAACGGGCCTAAAGCTGGTACTAATATTGTCAAAACCTTCAAAGCTGCACTGTATTAAAAGATCAGAAACAAGTCATGGCTGTCCATCTACAATAAATAGGCAAACTTGAGGCATCATAGTTTAATACATTACTCCCTCCGTTCCGTTTTATGCGGCGGAAGCTAGTTTCTGTTTCTGAGAATGGCCGTGGCGTAGCACCAAACATGCACTCCTATTAAATGGTATGCAGCAGTTACCAAGCATTTTTTCGCTTTTCCCACTCCATGCATGCGTGCATGCATAATTGATCTGTAATTCCATTGGCCTGCTTCTCTTCCCTTTGCTGCATGCAATTGATAACGGCTCCACTAAATATAGAAAACAAAGCTGGATTAAATTGTTCTTGGTACGTGGAATAATAGTGTTAGTGCCAGATAAAACGGAACGGAGGGAGTATTTTTAAAGAGTACATGCTTGTGAATTCTGATAACAAACAGTTCCATGCTTTGTTCTCACTTCCAAGGATATTTGTTTCACTGGATACTATATATGAGACACAGAAAAGAGGACATTGATACATGAACACTAAATTACTGAAACTAGAGAAGCTTCAAATCAAATATAAACTAATAGAAAAAGGTGGAGTCTCAAATCATAACAGCAAAATAACATTCTTTTTCTCAATATAACTTACCCTTTTGAATTTGAACTTTTCACGAATATCTTCAGACATAAATGCCACTGAGAAAACCCCTAACACAATGGCATGGATTGACTCCTTTCCAAGCATTTCAACCTTCCCTTCTGAAGTTAGCAAACAATTAAACATCAGAGCTATGCATTTCAAATCTGTACCAGGCCAGGTTATTATTTCATTCCATAAGATCAGTCGCTAGCAAAAGCACTGATAAAATTTGTAACGATAGAAAGCTTCAATAATGTAGTATCCCCAATTACTAGTAACATGCTGATTTGCTGGCATGAACTGATACTGAATGCAGTCAATCAGGTCTACTGTTTACAGAAATACTACAACCAACAGTGCCCAAATTCACAAACAAACCAACTTACCAAGGATCATGTCCGGTTGTGGAGAGAAGAGCAGCAGATTTGCAAGCACTTGGACGCCGAAATATGGCACCAAGCCATTCATGATTTTGCCTTTGACACAAGTTTTGGGTTCACCACTTTCATCTTTGGGTTCACCACCTCCATCTTTGATTTTGCCTTTGACACAAGATTTGGGTTCACCACTAAGATCTTTGGGTTCACCATTTTCATCTTTGTTGGTTTTGCCCTCTTTGTCATTGCCAAGATGGAATGCAAATTCATGCATCAGCAACACGCCATCAAAACGGTCATCATACCTGATATGAATCGGCACCATACATATTTGCTCAAACAATAATCAAAACTAGCTACAGAAAGCTTTGCGGCAGCTCGAAAGTGGCAAGAAATTTTGCTGAAACAATAGTCAAACTAACTTGCTACAGAAAGCTTGCCGAAAGTGGCAATAAGAGAATGTGACGAAAAACAAGGGCCCTACAGCTCATGCATAATCTCCCCGGGGACTGGACACCTATCAATTTGCTCCGAACTCAAGCCTTATCAGCAGCTAAAAAGCGACGCTACCCACCCCCCACAGCTACAATCACCACACATTTCGCGCTTTTCTCCTGTGATGACAAAAATCGCCATCGGTTCAATTTGGCCGGTTGCGAGCGATTCGAATCCTAATGCGTATGAAAGAGGTAGGTCAAGGAACACTAGCTTCGCGAGACGCATAGGGAGGAGATGGAAGGAGAGAGAGAGGGAAGGAGAGCGGACGCACGTGAAGAGGAGCGCGCTGAGCTGGCGGTTGACGGCGTGCCGGACGCGCTTGGCGTTGGAGGGGTGCACGTACACCGTGAGCTCCGCCTCCGCGGTCCGGAGCGCTTCCATTGCGGGCGGCGGCTGCCGGCGAGCTTGACTCAGAGGCGGAGGCGGACACGACAGGGCGCGCGAATCCCGCCGGCTTGGACCCGCGGAGAGCCGCTCGGTGTTGGGGGAGGCGGCGGCTAGCGTTCCGCTCGCGGGGAGGCTAGGGCGCCGGCGAAGGGGAGAAGACTGGGGGCGGGGAAGCTAGGGCGGCGCAACGGCTTCGTGCCTTCGTCAATACGGCCCACAGAATCGATCATAACGGGCCCTCTTACGGCCCATGAAACTATTTTCTGGATGTGCATCATGTTGATTACCTATGCCTGTGTATCCGTGGCCTCTCTCGAGTCTTTTTCCTCCTTCGCTCTCTACTGTAGCGACGGAAAAGGAGTTCCTTCGACCCGGCTCGTCCTACGCCTCTGGTGGCCTTCCTGGCTCGGGAGGTGTGGGGAATCAGGAAGTTGAGATACGGATGAATATACTTTAGCTCTAGTACATGTTAGTTTTTCTTCCGAACCATGCCTGTTGTGGGGTTTTCCTCGTTGAGGGCTCTTCAGCATGGTTGTGGCGTGGGTCTTCGCCTCCCCAGGCGGATTGGGGGATGTCCATGGTTCTAGCGATGACATCATCGACGTGCTCGGCTCTAGACCTTGTTTTCTGTTGTTCCCAAGAATAATGTTAGGGTTGGATTTTTTCCCGATGGGTGGGACACTTTTGTTTCCTTTCGGACTCCTATGTCGGAGGTGGTTGGGGTCGGGTGGCACGATGATGCACAATGATGGTGCGCGATGATGGTGTTATATGCAGAAGGTTCAGGACCGACGATGTTTTCTTCTGCATTGGTGTTCGAATCCTCTACGAGCTTCTCTGCGTCGTCCGTGCCCATATCAGTGGTGCCACCGGCACCATAGCCCTCGACGTGGTTGCTGGAGTTTGGAGGATTATTTTGACCCGTCAAGGTAATTCTGATGGCCATGGTATCGAGTGGAATTGCCTTGTGAGGTTACTTCTCCACCTTCCCATTTGCACGGCTTGTTGTTCTTCCGTCTTCGATCCCCCTTACGGGTTAGTTGCTTATCGGATGGGGTTGGCCAGTGAGGCGACCAGTGTCTGATCTTGGTGAAATTGAGGTTTGGCGTTCAACGAATAAACTACATGCTTTCGGTGTGCTACTGATCGATGTCCTTCTTAAAAGTTGACTCTTCATTCATCGATTTGGGATCTGGCCATGAACTTCGTCCTAGGTCTTCTTCATTGCGGGAGGTGGGGAAGATCTGGCTTGCGGCAACAACGATCGGCGACTACGATGGTCTCTGGGTGTTCCTTCAGTGGATTCATTTGTAATTTTAATTTCTTTCAGGGGTTCCCTATCAGGGGGTTGGATGTAAAACTTCTGTTTTAATGAAGTCCAACCCTTTTTCTTAAAAAACCTATGCCTCTATATCCAATTCCTCGCAGTCCTCCAGTGCGACGGTCCCTAGGACAAGCTCCTGCAGACTAGGGAAGGAGGCGCTATGTGGGAGATTAGTTGTGTGCCTATGTCCACGAACCTCCACGCAGCCCGCATTGACGGCTTCCATGAACTGGCAAGAGAGGTTATTAACGAGTCGGAATGGCTCAGGGTGCGCATGAGGAGGGCGTCAGAAATGGCACGATGGCCTCCCAAGTAGGGATGGAAAATGGATATCCGTATTCGTATCTATTTGTATATGGATACTAAATGGATATATCCAAATTTTGTTTTTAGTTTTTTCTCTATCCGATTTTAGATCCGTATTCGACAGTATCTGACAGTATCTGTGTCGGTGTTTTATAAATCAGACTAGTAAACTTATACGATTGTCGCGCTCCTTTAGGAAGATGATGGTAGCATCTAATAGACACGAGGATTTATACTAGTTCAGGCTAGAGCCCTACGTCTAGTCTTAGAGATGATCGAGTGCGTGTTCCTCGCTTGAATGCTCTGAAGTTCTTACAATGGGGGTGCAAGAAAGATGAAAGAGATGGAAGGACCTATGCTAGGCGAAGAGCTACCCGAAGAGAAGCTCCAGGAGCCCTACTACAATGGTGAATGAATAGAGTGGTAGAGGAGGGGAATCGTGTTGCCCTGGTGGTCCTTATATAGAGTTTAGGGCCAGGGCTTGTACAAAGAGGGGGTCCTCTCGACCGAAGGGTCGAGAGCCTGAGGGAGGTTCTAGCTAACTTGGCTTGCAAGCTACGTAGTCTTCTGGTGCACGTTCGACCGTGGCTATCATCATGGTCTTCTAGCCATGTTGTAGCAGGATGTGATGTGGCACTAATGTGCCCGCCATGGCGGCACTGTAGCCTTGATGGTGGTTCGTCTACCGTCCTGTGCAACGCGGTGTTCGTCGTGGCCTTCGTTATCATCTCCTAGTTCCTAGGGGCATCGTACCCGAAGTAGGTAGCTGCCCTAGGTCATCATTCGCTTGGTTGCTTTGTGGGGCCGAGGGCCACGACCCCGATCGTCGGGGTCAGGGCGCTCTACCGGTCTAGATGGCCTTTTTGTCGAGCCCCTTGTCGTGGATCCCCATCCCGTAGTGGGTGGGATCTTACAAGCGTCTAGTCGGTCCGTATTTGGACGACAGGTGTTGTACCCGTTGCCACTGTGGTGCGGTGTTGTCTCGTCGATGCTGCATGGCACAGGGATGGTGTCTGACCGGGCCGAGGTGGCTGCTATCCCCTTGATCCTTGCGGAGTCAGTGCGGCATGCTTGCTCTTGTCAGAGCAGGCACGCCTAGCTACGCTCGACCTCCCCCCATCCCTTCTGGGGGTCGTGATGGGGAGAGGTCATGTGTCTTGCGAGTGTCATTACTAAAGCGGGTGGATGAGGTCGGGGATGACTTCGGCCTTGGTGGCTGGCCCGCTCTGCTCAGCTTTCACTAGGCCTTGGTCATTCATGCCTTTGTTAGCTACTATATTGTGGGTCGCGCAGCCTACTAACTAATCGGTGCCCTGAGACACCCTGGGTTATGACCCCCAACAGTAGCCCCTGAGTGTTTTTGCGATCACAAAGTGATCATGAAAGCGCTAAGAGGCATGCGCATTGAGCGTGGGTCTGTAGTCGTGGCTTGTTTGAGCTTCATCGCTCGACCCCTTATGGGTTGGTGTGTTTCGTGCGGTAGGTGGCTGCTACATTCCGCCCTATCAGGTCACCCTGGCGACATGGTACACGATTGTTGAGCCTTGCCATGCTGTGTACCTTGGGTTCATGACCTAGGCGGGACCAAGTAGTCTCACCGACATTGCACTAGTCCTGTCTTTATGAGAGTCTCGATTTTGCTCGTTCTCACGCCATCACGCGGGCCTCTAACATAGGTTATGCCCTTCCATGTTTCACCACGTGGCTCGGGGTTTTTTGGCCATTCAATCCGCCTTTGGGCCTATAAATGTTGGTTTTCCTTTCGTTCGAACCACCCATGGCTATGCACAAGTCATTCCCTTCCCTCATGTTGAGAAAGCGAGGATATGGGAGAGAAGAGTTAGAGGGAAACAGCGTGGTTCCCATCCTGTGCCCTTGCCGGCGGTGCCTGGGAGCTAGCGGCGCCTCTTCGATAACTGATGCTAGAAGGGATCTTGTGAGTGGGAGAGGATTGAGGCAGTGTTTGGGTCAACCACAAGCCCACATGGTTTTGGTGCTTCCACAAACCCATAGGTTTTGGGTCATCGAAACACGAGCGCCAAGGGCAACAATCAACCGCTCCCCAATCCTACGGGCTACTCCTATGAGTCGCTCGTGGTTCGGGGGAGGCGTTGCCATTCCTTGGTGCCCCAATCATGCTTTCCGAAGCATGATGGTGGTGGCCCATGGGCTTGACCCTGCTCTCGTATTGTCCTCCCTGTGCCTTTCTGCCCTAGAGGTCATGATGCTACGAGAAGGGGAGCAAAGTGATTTCTCGTCTTCTTCCTCTCGCACTTGTAGCAGGCACCTCTGGGGACCCTGATGCTGCTGCTTAGGTAGCGGAGTCATGATTCAGTACATTTCCATGCGGCTCGTTCACTCTTGTACTTTTAGGGATTTAAATGAAAAAACACTCTTTTCTGTGTATTTTGGTTTCTTTGGAGACTGTCACGAGCCCCTAGGTCATGGGGTCGGGGTCGCAGCTCTCAGCTTTACTCGAGAAAACATTTTCTTGACCTCCTTTTGCACGTTCATGAGGTTTTTTGCGACCGCGCGTTGGCTCGTAGGCTTTAGACCTTTTTGTTTTTTCTACGTGATTGAGCCGTGATCACGTTTTGGGTTCTACATCGCTTCATATAGAAGTCACTACTGTGTTGCCTGGGCCATTTGCTTCACTGATCTCTCCCAGAGAGATCATGGACCCCTAACAGTTTATAGGCTAGCCTTAGGTCTGAGACCTAGGACTCAGGGAAGAGTTAGTTGGGGCTTGGACCTAACTTCTTTTGGGGTCACGGGGACCTAACTCTGCTTGTTCCATGGCGTCTTTGTCGACCTCGAGAGGTCGTGTTGCCTTATTAAAGGCAGGTTTTGGTTTTGCCCCATGCGGGGAGAGGCATGTCCACCGTAACCACACGGTCGAAGGGGTGCGCCTCATCGTGGTCTATGGGTAATTCAAGTGGGACCCAATATCCTCCCTAATCGACGCGGAGTTCGACTATGCCTCACATGAGATGTCCTATGAATCGTCGGCCATTAATCCCATTGGTCCTCAACTGCCTCCGCAGCGGCCAGAGGCCAAGATGCCTCCCCCCAGAGGGCGTCGACCCGAGAGACTTCAAAGCGGACGACTCAAACACAAAGAGAGATGGTCATGTGGCTCCGCACCACCGATTAGAGCTGTAGGGGCCCATCTATTCCCTGCTCCCATCCCTTTTGTGGCCTCAAGCCCTTCTAAGGACTGTCCTAAGAGTGGGTTTCCTAAGCACAATGCGGGGTCATGTTCGTGGCGGGTTGCTTCGCGCATGATCTCAGGAGGCGATCGGCCTCCCTGGTCACATCGTGGCATGATGGCACCCACTCACGAGCTATCGTGCGCCACGGAACGTGGGCACACAAATCAAAATTATATGGAGTGTGTGTGTGTGCGGCTTATTTGTCTAGCGTCGCTAAATGGGCAACCATCATTCCACCTTTCCTCTGATCGTTTCACCTACTCTATGAGGTTCTCCAAGCTGTTAGTAAATGTGGATGAACACATGTTTGTCTTGAGTGCCTTTGGCGGCTATAAATGCTCTTGGAGTGGTACGATAGGGAGGTGTAACACCCTGGGTGTTAGTCACGAGTTAAGCAGCAAAATTGGACTTAAGTAGGATATGTCAAGCAATGATTATGATCTCTAGTTCATAATCTGGAAGTAATGATGAAGGTATTGAGGTCAAACCTTTGAAAATGAGCCCCAACTTGACTCGGACAATACACTTTGCTTACATGTGGACCCTGCTTAAGATTAGGCATGAGTAATGTTAAACATGCTTATTTCATGAAAATTACATCAACATGCAACCATCTTGACCAGTGGAAAAGTTTCATGAAGTTTGGAGCCAAGAAGTCACTTGAAATGATAAGTTATAACCTTGATTGAATTGCTTTATTAAGTAAATGGGAATATGAGATGTCGACCAAACCTTGCTACCTTTCCCAAATGACTCTAATTGAACTCTACAACAAAAATCATGAAGGATTCATGTTGAGCAAATGTCAAGAAATTGCCTCAATTAGTCGAAAACCCTAATTCCAGGGTTTAACGAGGTGCTACATTGACCAAGATGAAGCAATGGTTTTTGTACTAGATAAGAAGTTTGACCTTTAATAAAAGTTGAAGTTTGAGTGGAGTACAACAAACTTTATTTTTGGACCAAGACCTAATTCAACTTCTAAGTGTCTCATGTAGTGGTCTCAAGTTTGAATGCAGTGCTGTTTTGACCCCTCTAAAATTTTTCGAAGTGCTCAATCAGTAGCATAGTGACAACAAGTTTGTGACATTTTATCTTCCAAATTTATATGGTAGCTCAAGTGAATTCCTTAATATGAGTTGAAGTACACTTTGTGCTAGAAACAATGAAGAAAGTCTCATCAAGTTTGGAGTTCATTTGGATCTTCGAAGTTAGTTTCAAACTCAGCAAAGACTAATTGTTTCTAGGAGTTAACTGAATCCCGGTTCTAGTTTCGTGTACCCCACTTTGGAGAATTGTATCTCCCTAACCAAGCTAAACTAGTTTATGATCCTTTAAGCAAAGTTGTAGACCAAGAGGTGCACAACAAACTTTGTTCAAGGATCATGAGCTACTTTGGTCCCTAACTTAGTCAAACTGAGGACTCAAAACTAAACCTATGCTATTTTGGATCTCGAAGATTTGGTTGTCTGGAATTTTAGTGGAAATGATGATTGGCATCTCGTGTTCTTGGATTTTTGTTAAGCAACTCAAGTTGAGCCAAATATAAAAGTTTGAGTTTACATCTTGGAGAAGGACATACAAAAAGTTGGAATCAATTGACCATGTTTTGACCAAGTAATTCGAGCACAAGTAGAGCAAGGCTTAAACCTCGTCAAGTCATTGATAGTGTCAACTTGAAGCTTAATTAGCTGCTAATGGAGAGCTTTAATGGCTAGGCACCCTTAATGAGTTTTGCAGATTATCAGGTGGGCTACAACTTTGCTTTTGGGCCCAAGGTCCAAATCGGCCCGTAGCTGGCCCAAAAATGACACCCACCTTACCCACGTCGCTGCCCGCCACGTGCTCAATAGCACCCTTGTTCCATGTTGCTAAAAAGCGTCTTTTAGTGTTTATTGCATATACCATTAGTCAAGTTATAAGATCATGGCTTTAGTTGAGCACTAGCATCATACTACCCAATGCAATACCCCATAGGTGACAAGGAATTCAAGATATCAAATAACAAGGAAATTTTACTACGGTTATTAAGGTAGACACATGAATATGATTAAAATATTAAAGTGAATAGGACAACAAGGATGATCCCATGCTATACTTGCCTTAAACTCCGATCCTTCTTCTAGTCCAAAGCTTCAAAGGAACTCCTTCTTGATCAACACGTAAAGCTCACCGACTGGACAAGATCATAAAGCACCACACAAGCATCCATGCAATCATACATGAAGCAAACAATAGAACTCAATTAGAACAGTACCCCAAACAATAAAAGGTTTGAAAACTAATCTACACATTGCTATGAACACACAGACGCGAAAAGCACGCTAATAGGAGCTACGATGAAAAAGAAACATCTATCGGAAGATTCACTTTTATATAAGAAGAAGAAAACTATAGGCTTTATTTATTTTAACTATATAAAATCATATGTATAAGATACTTTAGAGAAATATCCAAATGGAATTAAGTCAAATTATATTTAAAATTAGAAAACTAAAGTAATTTTAATCATTTTTTATTTATAAACCTCGTTGCATAACCATTAATCAAGTTAGGATTTAAATCATGAAATTCCAGATTGAGTTATATGGTAAACATTGTTACAAACACGTAGATTATGTCATTGTGAATCTAACACAACTTGAATGGATTAAATCGGAGTTAAAACGAAGAAGTTATGGCCTAAAGAAAATAGTGGCAAAACTGTAAATAGATGAAAACGTATTTGGATCTAACCGAAGCAATTATGTTTTCAAAAGAAGAAAACATATTTTGAATCTAATAGAGGAATTCTACGCTTTCCAGAAAGAGAAAATGTATTCTGAAGCTAACCGAAGGAAACTACGCTTTCTGAGAGAGAAAACGTATTTTAAAAATACACTTTGGACCGTAGGTTCAAAATCAGAAAAGTGGAGGGGCTCATATGCAAAATTACCTACGAAGGGGTACGGTGAGGTCTGGACCGTCAGATCGAGATTGGACGGTGCTGATCAGATGGGGGGATGGCGTGGCCGGCGGCAAGCTGAGCGGCGGCGCTATGGCCAGGAAAACCGAGAGGTTGAACTAGGGCCTACGAGCCTTGGTTTGGCTCGGGAAAAGTATAGAGAGCAAGAGGAGACGATGGCGAACCCAACTAGGCAACTTACACTAGCGCAGAGCGAAGGGAGGCGGCGCACAGCTCTGCGAGGCGAACGACGGACGGCGACACGGTGACTCGGCGCATGCGGCTTGCTCTAGAGCTTGGTAGGGAGGTGGCACGGTGTGGCGCTGCTAATTAAGAGGCGGGGGGAGGGCTTAGGGCGCACGCCAACGGGCGAAGTCATGGCGGCGGCGGAGTCCTGATCGCATACGGGAGGAAGGAGACGGCGCAGAGGTAGAAGAAACGGCTAATAGGAGGGACCCACCTGTCAACTGTTGCGCGCGGGGAGGAGACGCTGCTACGCTTTAGCTGGGCCGCTTGCTGGGCTTCCCGAGCTAGGCCAGCCCGGGAGGGAAGGAGAGAGTTGAGTGGGCTGCGGTGGTGCATTGGGCTAGTGGAGAGGGGAGCGGCTGCGCGGGGAAGGAGAGAGGCCGAGCTGGGCCTCGGTGCTAGAGAAAGGTGGAAGCGGGCCGATGGTGTGAGAGAAAGGGTGAAGGCGAGTGTGGGCCGGCCTGCTGGGCTGCCAGCGGCCACGGGCCAGAAGAGAGGGAGAGTTTTTTCATTTTTTTCCTTTCTTTTATTTCAAAACCTATTTAAAAACCATTTTAAAAGCAATTTGAATCATTTTGAGTTTTAGAGCAAAACCACTCATCATAATAAATCAAATGCAACAACATGTATGCTCAAATATGTTGCTACCTTATGATAATTTTTTAATTTAATGAAAATATTAATTTTCCTATATTTCATGGCACAAAATGCAAATTCAAATAATTTTTCATCTATTTTAAAAAGGAGTAAATTTTAGGGTGTTACAACACACGCCGCCACCACGCAAGACCAACGCCCACCCTCCCTCACGAAGACCGACATTGCTCGCCCCGCCGGCTGCCCAGCCCGGACGTCCTCCCCGCCGCCGCTCAATGAATGTTATATCATTATGCTCCTCAATTATAATTTTATCTTCTTCCGTATTTTACAGTGATATATTTCTCACATCATCAAATTAATCAAGGGAATGCAGGCACGGTCGACACTGTACGTTTCGGGTGCCTATACCATCTTCCTCTCTGTGATCAAGTAATGAATTTTCTTACCCAAATTTAAAAAATGATCATGAAGCTGTTCAGTGTGTGCCACTAATGACATGCTTTCAGTATCCATGATCATGTACAGTACAATATGCCGTAGAGTTTTCCGGTTAGGATTACTAATGCTATCCATTTATGTCAACAGAGATGCAGCCTACTTTGGTTTGGCCCAATGATTTCGAAGGTCTTCTAAGTATAGAGGTGTCGTGCTTGAAGAATGCAGCAGTTTCTGTCTTCGATCACAATGTCCTTGGCTATATGTATGTGTTTTTTATTTTTTTATGACCATACCTATGTGTTACACGCCAACCTACTCTGTACTCTTAAGAAGGATCCATGTGCGTACCAGCCAGACAAAATCCACCCGGCGGCGAAGCGTGGGGGACCAGCTAGTCTTTCATTTATTTCTATACTTTGTTTGTTGATATCACACTGCATATACTAGATTATGATAATTTCTCCACTTGATCCATCGCATGTCATTTCTTTCAGAAGTACATAGTTTCCATCATGATCTGGCAACCTGATGACTGTAACAATATAGTGGAATGCCATTTCTTTATCTGTATTTGCATAGTACTTTTGGTTAATTTTATGGCTACTATACATTGATAATGGCACTGCAGTCTCTTCCTTAAACAGTATCTAACCTATCTGAATCATACAATGCATCTAGAGTGTTAGTTAAAACATAAGGGCTTGGTGGTCATTTATTTTGAGATCTGTAGTTTGTTCCTGTCATCCTGTGTGAATTTAGTGCTTTCTGTGCTAATATGCAAATTTCAGTTTCTTTCGAACATAGATTTACATGTACTGGATGTGTGGATTAGACAAAGGATAGCTTATTAGCTTGTCTTATTGAGTCATCATCTTTGTTGTCTGCTTTGAGACTGTCATTGAATTGAAACACTGAAATGTCTAAGAAACAGTTAACTCAAGTAGTGAAGTCTGAAATACTAAAACTATGACACAAACAACTACTGTCAACTAAAACTACCGATTGCCAAATTGATGAGTTGTACATTAAGCTTGTTTCTCTGAAAATGTTTTTTCCTAGTTGTATTGGACATATTCAAAGAGTCCAGTTCTACACAAGAACCTGTTTTTGTAAACACTAAGGCCCTGTTTGGCATGACTACAACTCTGGGTGGAGCTGCTCCACTCCAGAACTCCAGGTGGAGTTAGCTCTAGGTGGAGTCGGAACTCTAGGTGGAGCCAGCTCTAGGTGGAGTCGGAGCTGCAAAAGAGGTGCTCCAAAACTCCACCTCCATTTGCACTACAGCTCTATGGAGTTGGCAGCTCCATGGAGTTTTGGAGTTGTGGTGTTTGGCTGGAAAATTGGCTGGAGTTGCTGGAGTTCAGCTCCAGAGCCATGCCAAACACCCCCTAAGATTGCTAGTGCAGTTCCACTCGATAATCTTGTACCTTATGCAGGTTTGTTGTAGGCAATCAAGATCTTCTCAAAGTGTTCCTGGAACTTCTCAGAGGCAATATTCTCAAGGTGTTGCAGAATCTTCTTAGAGGCAAATCTTCTCAAGGTGTTGCAAGATCTTCTCAGAGGTGGACATGAACCCAACTAAGTACTGATGGTTGTGTATTTTGAGCTTTTACCTAAATTTTTATGGCTTCCATGGATAGCAAGTGCTAGTTTCTTTTTGTTCATCAGTTGTATATATATGTGTCTTGAGACAAGTATAACTTGATTTTAAGTGACATGTTCCATATGTACTTGAGTTTGACAATTGAATGAGTATGTCTAATGTGATCATTTGTGTATGTCATTCAAAATATGTACAATGTAATTTAAATATTGTATGGTCCTCAATGTTTGGTCCAATTTACACAGTTTTAAATACATCTGTTTTAGTTTTTTTACCTATTTAATTGAGCTCGATGGACTCTTAGTTGCTAAAAGTTCTTATTGCGATGAACTGTTGGTTGCTAAAAGCTCTAACTTGTTGTCGGCCGCTAAAAGTTGGACCGTCGAACTGTCCGTTGCTAAAGATGATGTCCGTCGCTGTATAACGACGGCTTCATTAGCAACTGCAGGGGTCCGTCGCTATAGAGCCTGTTCGCTTGCTCGTAAACGATCGTAAATTTCCAGCTGGAAACAGTGTTTTTCTCTCACACCAAACCAGCCAGCAGTAAATAATCCACGATACGATACGGCCTCCCGAACAGGCTGATAACCTTTAGCAACTGACTGTCTATCGCTGTACACCCCGTTCAGCAACTCCAAATCAGTCACTATTTAAAGGTTGTGGTGTAGTGTGAGGCGCCTTTCTCATGCCAAGCTTCGCCGCCAGAGAAACCGAGCGTCGGTGATGGAGTGGCAAGCCCTATGGCGCTAGGGCACTAGCCACCGCTGCTGACGCTAATAAATTTGCCAGTGTTGAGACCCAGATCTACATCCTATTCGCTTGGCTTATAAGCTGTACTTTTTCAGCCAACGAATATTATTTTTCTCGCACAACAAATCAGCCAACAATATTTTTAGCCATAACTTATCAGCCAAGCGAACAGGGCACTAGTCCTAGGAAATTAAAGATGAGGAGCGCCACAATACCCTTAGTTTGATTGTTGTGCTTGATTTTTTTTCTTGGCTATATGTATGGTTGATGGCCTCAATTTCATATGTGCTTTTAATTTGGTCTTGACTTGGTTCATGGTTGCCTAGATTTAGTATGTACTTTCGATTTGGTCTCGATCTAGTCTATAGTGGTCTCGATTTTAATTTGTACTCTACTCCTCTTACCCCTGAACTAGTCCACGACGATAGTGCAACAGTAGTTTGGTTATCATATCTACGGGACACGCGCATCGTGTTGGAGATAAAAAGAAGTGATGCACGAAGAAAACTAACTGAGTTTAATAATATTATTAGAGCATCTGCACAAGTTTTGAAAATAAATTCCTATTTTGATTCTTTTAGAAAAAAAAGAAAAGAAAGTGTCCTCTAACAGTTTAGTGAAAGAGCTCCTTAAAATAAAAAGTTGCTAAATATTCTCTCCAACTCGTAAATTTCCGCAGTCGAGAGGAACTCCATATCGGATCCTCATCTGGTGTATTTCTCGGGAGATCGGAGTAAATTGGACGCACGAGTAAATTAAGAAAATATAAAGGGTTCCAGGTGAGAAAACAATAAAAAGACAAAGAAACTATTACATGATGTTTGATTGGTTACAAATAGTTTAAGGTTTCCAATGCAAAATCGTTAGAAAAATGATATATGAAACTATTTGAGAGGGAAATAAATTGAGGTTGCTAATTATTTTGTGAACTCGCTGAATTTTTCTGTTTAGCAAGTTAATTATAGAAAACATCTGGAGTTACTCACAGGGAAAGATGATATATTTATGAGCAAATATGTGCATGCTTTACAGTAAGACGAAAAATCACTCAAGGATCCATTTTATGTAACACCCTAAAAATTGCAAGGTTTTTAAATAGGTGAATTTGATTTATTTATGCAATTTGTGAGCATTGAAACCTAGAAAAATAAAAACTTTGTTAAAATTTAAAATCAAATATAAGATCTAGCTACGTGTATGTGCTCATGCTGATACATACTTATTTTTGTGATGCTTGGGTTTGATTAAAATTTCAAAAGAATTTGAATTTGATTTGAATTTGGTTGAAAAAGTGTTTAAGAAAAAAGAAAAGGATTTTTTTCTCCCTCTCTTGTATTCTGACCCAGCTCGGCCTTTTCTTTTCTTCTCGCGTGGCCCAGCTTTCTCTCCCGCAGCGGCCCAACAGGCCGGCCCAGCGTCACTCGCGCCGTTTCCCTCTCTCCGGCGCGTCTCGCTGACTTGTGGGACCCGCATGTCAGCGATATCTTCAACCTTCAGTCGTGTCCGCATCGGACACTATAGCCACCGCCCGACTCCGCCGCCGCCATGACTCCGTTCGGCATGCGCTCCAAGTATTCCTCTGCCTTAAATACCGACTCCCCGCATCACGCCGCCTCTCCATCAAGCCTCGCCAAAGCCGCTACCTCGTTGAGTCACCGCTAACCCAAGCACCGCATCGCCGTCTGCCTCGCCGATCACCACGCCGCCTCCGTTCGCGCCACGCCTCGGCAATTGATCATGGTGAGTTCGCTGTTTCCTTCTCGTACTCCCGGTGCCCGGGGTTCGTTCAACCGTAGCCTGTAGGCTGTGTTCTACGAGCGTCGCTCGTTGCCGACCATGGCGTCACCGCCGCTCAGTTCGCCGTTGGCCATGTGGGCAGCCTCTCTCTCTGATCTATTCCCAGCCGTCCATCATTGATCCAACGGCCGATAATCGCCGATACCGTTTCGGCCGGCAATTTTGCCAAAGAGCCCCCACATGTTTGTAGATTCGAACCCGTAGTTCAAAGCATATTTCTAGAATACGTTTTCTCTTCTAGAAAACGTAGTTTCTTCTGTTAGATCCAAAATACGCTTTCATCTATTTACAGTTTTGTCGCTAGTTTTATTTAGGCCATAAAATCTTCATTTTAACTCCGATTTGATCCATTCAAGTTGCGTTAGATTCGTAATTGCGTAATCTACATGTTTATACTACTGTTAAGTATGTTTTCAACTTTTGAAATTCAAGGATAGATTTAAATTATTATTTTATTAAAGGAAATTTTGTTTAATTCATAAATTCTTTGTTTTAGCTCTGATTTTCATGATCTTCGCGTCTGTGTGTTCGTAGCGAGACATAGATTCGATTTATAAACTTTTCATCTTGATTTTATGCTATTGGTGTACTATTCAAATCTATAGTCTTTGTTTACTATGCTTGATTGCTCTGGATGCTTGTATGTTGCTATGATTTTTGAGTATAGATGGTGTGTAATTCGTGCGTGATCAAGAGTACTACTTTGATGAGCGAGATCAGCAAGAACACTTTGTTCACGACAAGTATTGTGGCAGAACCATCTAAAATAGCACGCTTTTGGAGGCGCTCGTCTTCCACCAGACGGTAAGCACCCCGAAAGTAAGTTACATCGGACTGTTCCGTCGAGCACACCCCAAGGGAGAACTCAAACAATCAACGTTTTTCACCCAGGATCCAATAATGAGAATGAGTTTACATCACTTAGTCCATTTCATACAATAATAGTTCTAAAAATACATTATTACAATACCAAGATCAGAGTGCAGAATTTAAACTACGGAATTGAAACAAACATTTAACAATAAGATACAAGGATCCGTCTGTACCCACCAGAAGAATCATCCACACAACAACCTCTCCTGAAGCTGCACCTACAACAGAGGTAAATAAACCTTGAGTACACAATGTACTCGCAAGACTTACCCAACTAGAGGGAATAATTTCCCGACTCCAAAGGATATGATAAGCTTTATGGTTTGTTGGGTTTCCTTTTTGCGAAAAGCATTACTAGTAGTGAATCCTTATGTATGTTTCTTATTAGCAGTCATGATTATTTCATTATCTAATTATTCTATGTACGCACAAGTTCTACTTTCAAGCAAGAGTTGAGCAATCAGATCCATTTCAGCATCTTTCATCAACCAATTCTTACTATGGTGCTAGATCATAGCCAAGCCGTACCGTATCACACGGCGATTCGCGAACCAATGTATCCTAGCTGGGTACATCAAAATACATGCCCCGCTTATAACCCAAGCACAAGCAAGACCAACCCACCACTCTCCTGTCAAGGGGTCCAGGTCCCTGTCCAAACTTGGACTCTAAGCCCCCACTCCTAAGTCCTAGACTTAGTGTGGTGCTTAGACTTCTACCATCCCCGCCTCCAATCAGTCGGTCCAAAAAGAGCTAGAACCCATGACAAGAGAGCAATGAGCCTTCCCACTCCCATAAGGAAGTATGTGCTCAGGATAATAAGTCTGTGACCTGACTAGAATCCACTGCAATGGACGGTCCTTAACCGACATGGATAGGGAAAATAGTGTAACCAAGATATGCCCCATTGACCGTAGAACACAACCTATTACACCCACCAATACACGTACCATATCCCTGCCCGGACTCCATTTCCTTTTACCATTTTGTCATGAGAGTAATAATAATCACCAATTGTGAGTAACGGCAGGTTACTCACGCTACCGATAGCCTAAGCATAACAGCTACTCGACCTATGCTAGTATGACTCATAGGTAGCTTCATTTATGCATGTAGTTTCAATATAGATCCTATAATGTAAATGCACATCACATATATATATATATATATTAAGTGATTATAAAAAATAAGGGTTATGCATCGGGGCTTGCCTTGGGCAGGCGTGGTGTCAGCTGAGTCAGTTAGTGGTGGCTCTGGAACCTCCTCCTGCATAAGGATCTCCTCCTTGTACTCCTCAATCACCTCCTCATACTCGTGATCGCTGGTGGTCACGATCTCCACCAACTTATTCTCTATATGTATGCAATGATGATGCAACACTTAGTATTTATGCAACAATAACTCTTAAACTAAGAATACACATGCTAAGCTACTAAGCTAGCTCTAATGACTAAGGCACTAAGCTAACTATCATCTTTACCAAGCATAGTGTTGGGTTTAACTAACACACACCTAGCTTTACAATTGAAGGATATATCTTTATTTCTACTAGTGATTTAATGTATATTTGAAACAAAGAGCATTTAACTACCATTATGTCTGGTCTATTCTAAATCTACAAAAATTATAGTGACCACATAATAATACCATGATGCTGCTATAAAATTTTTAGGACTAAGGCTGTCACCAATCTACCACAAAAATTCCTATAATATTTAACCTAATAATATTAAGCACTCTCAAATGATATAATAGCACCTGGTATCAACATGTATAAATATGAAATCTAAATATACTAACAGATAGAGCACAATTTTAGAAACTTAACAAAATTTGTTTCACAATTTTTGGATACCTACGTGATTTTATATGATTTACCAAAGATCAGCTAAAAAATTCTATTAGAAAACTATTTCTAATTCCTCATGAAAAAGAAAAATGTATTCTCTCGCACGGCCCACACGCGCAACCCGTGGTGCGTCCCACGCGGCGCCGGCCTGCGATGGGGAAATCCCGCGCACATTGACGTTTTTGCAAAATAGTCATCGCACTTCTCCCGAATTACAACTAAGTACCAACACTATTTCCCCTTCTCTCATAACTTCTCACTTAACACCTTGGAATTTCCCTAATTCACCCGTGCGCACCTTCGGCGACTTCGTGCACGGCGGCACGATGAGCGGCTGCACTGGCGACATCGTCGGCCACCCTAGACCCTTAAGGACCTAGCTAGGGGACGAATGCTCACCTATGGGCTGATGCACGATGATAGGTGATGGTTGCACAAACATGGGTGAAGCAGAGCAGACTCTCCTCGGTGGTAGGCGACCTACAATAGCGGTAACCACGTTTCGATGAGCCACAGCGCTAACAAAATGGTAGAGATAGGGAATAAGCACCAGGGGCACACCCTAAACCTGGCCAAAGTGGTGGTTCGGCCGGCGACTACCTAAGCAGTGCTGGCCACATGTGCGTGACGAGCATGGCCACAAGTCGCGGTGGACGCGGCCGTGTCAGTGGTAGCGGGCAGGCGGTATCGCACCTAGTGGGGTGCACATGGTGGAGGGGGAGCCATGGTGAGCTAGTGTTGCAGAGTAATTTGTGCGGGATGAAGTGGTGAAGGCTGGCCACAATGCGGGCGGTGGCGGTTCATAACGGCACGGTGGCGGGCAAAGCTCCAAAATTGGAGCTCGACTAAGCTTCAATCAAAGTGGGGTGGGGGCGGCTAGAGAGGGGACATGAAGGTGGAGACATGGGCACAAGAAATTGATGAGAGGTGCTCGCTCTCTGACTCACCGTGACCGCAAGACGATGGTGGTGGAAAAAACAGGGGGAGAAAGAGGGAAACGGGGCACGGCGGTGGGATCTGCTCATCCTCGCTTTAGCGAGATGCGGTCAGTGAGTTCATGGAGACCCACATGCAAATACTAGCAGACAGGCACATGTGCACCTGACCAGTGTGGCCCGCGCGGCCATAGTGTCATAAATGATATGTGATGGCGACACGGCCATGTGCGACCAGCATCAAAGCGGGCCAGCAACGCAGCGCGATGTAGCGGTTACAGCGTACAGGCACAGACGCGATGACGATGCGATGGCAGTGACAGCATCGCAACACGAGGCAGTAGTGGTGGACGTGACGGCAGCATAGCACGGCTCTAGGCGGCGGATCCAGCGGTAGTAGCAGCGGCTCCACGCCGTGGGCCAGCGGCAGCCGAAGCCATGGCCAGGCAAGAGACAGCCATGGCCAGCTGTGCGTGGTAGCATGCGCACACATGACCATGTGCGCGGCGTGGGGAGGTCACGCGGTGACCACGCACCCGGCGCCAACCCAAGACATGTGACGCGCATGATTTTTAAAGCGCTCAACATGACCAAACGATTGCTCTAGGAGCCAAACCAGCTTCACCATGCTCAAGATGGTATAAGAGACTACTAAATCGAGCTATAACACTACACCACCCTTTAACCCAATCTCTCACAATTAATTTCTAAACATAGCAATGTTTAGGAATTGGCAGACTTGAAAATTTCTAAGCTTGAGCTGGATTTGTTTTCAATTTGCGATTTCTAAGCTAGTTGAAATATTAGCTAGTAATATCATTTTTCGACCACAAGTATTTCACTATCATCTACAAAGTTTGCACTTCAAACTTTATTTAAGTATCACATACATGTTCTATAGCATTTTTGCTTAATAAAAATTGGTTTTAAACCCTACTTGATGATTGTACAAATCGTGGAGCAACTTTCGTTTAGCATTTTTGTTGATCGTTTTGTTACAGAAATTGATCTATATACTTTATCACATGCATTAACACATAAACATGATGCTCATGACATGTTTTAGTAGATAATTTGTGGTGTAACACACACCTAGCTTTACAATTGAAGGATATATCTTTATTTCTATTAGTGATTTAATGTATATTTGAAACAAAGAGCATTTAACTACCCTTCTGTCTAGTCTATTCTAAAGCTACAAAAATTACAGTGAGCACATAATAATACCATGATGCTGCTATAAAATTTTAGGGCTAAGGCTATCACCAATCTACCACAAAAATTCCTACAATATTTAACCTAATAATATTAAGCACTCTCAAATGATTTAATAGCTCCTGGTACCAACATGTATATTTATGAAGTAAATATACTAATAGATAGAGCACAATTTTAGGAACTTAACAAAATTTGTTTCATAATTTTTGGATACCTACATGATTTTATATGATTTATCAAAGATCAGCTCAAAAATTCTAGTAGAAAACTATTTCGAATTCCTCATGAAAAAGAAAAATGTATTCTCTCGTGTGGCCCACATGTGCGGCCCACGCGACGCAGCACGTGTGTGAGCGCACAGTGTCTCGTGGTGCGGCCCACCAGGAGATGGCCCACGACGTGGAAATCCCGCGCGTGTTGACATTTTTGCAAAATAGTCCCAGCACTACTCCTGAATTACAACTATGTACTAACACTATTTCCCCTTCTCTCATAACTTCTCACTTAACCCCCTGGACTTTCCCTAATTCACCCGCGCACACCATTAGTGACTTCGTGCATGGCGGCATGGCAAGCGGCGGCACTGGCGACATCACCGACCACCCTAGACCCTTAAAGACCTAGCTAGGGAACCGATGCTCACCTATGGACCGACACATGATGATGGGAGGTGGTTGCACGAATGGGGGTGAAGTAGAGCGGGCTCCCCCCGATGGCGGGCGACCTGCAATGGCAGGAACCACGTTCCAATGAGCCACAACGCTAATAGAATGGTAGACATATGGAATATACACTAGGGACATACCCTAAACCCGACTGAAGTGGTGATTCGGCCAGTGACTACATGAGTAGTGCTGGCCACATGTGCGCGATGAGCACGGTGACAAGCTATGGCGGACACGGCCATGTCAGCGGTAGCGGGGAGGCGGTAGCGCTCCCACTAGCATGCGCATGGCAGAGAGGGACCCAAGGCGAGCTAGTGGTGCAGAGGAATTTGCATGGGGTGAAGTGGTGAAGGCTGGCCACGATGCGGGCGGTGGCGGTTCATAACGGCACGGTGGCGGTCAAAGCTTCAAAATTGGAGCTCGGCTGAGCTGCAATCAAAGCGGGGTGGGGGTGGCTGGAGAGGGAACCTGAAGGTGGAGACGTGGGCACAAGGAATTGATGAGAGGTGCTCGCTCTCTGACTCACCGTGACCATGACACGACGGCGGCGAAAAAATTGGGGGTGAAAGAGAGAAATGGGGCACGACGGTGGGCTCGGCTCGTCCTCGCTTTGGTGGGACACGGTCGACGAGTTCATGGAGACCGACACATAGACGCTAGCTAAAAGGCACGCGCACGCCCAACCAGCGTGGCCCGTGCGGCCGCAGTGTCATACATGACATGACAACGGTGGCACGACCACATGCGCGCGGCATCAAAGCAGGCCAGCAACACAACGTAGTGCAGCGGTTACAGTGTACAGGCATGAACATGATGATGATGCAATGGTAGCGACAGCATCACAATGCAAGGCAGTAGTGGCGGACATGACTACAGTGCAGCGCAGGATGGGGCAGGCGGAAGCAGTAGTGGCTCCGCGCGGTGGCCATTGGCAGCCGAGCCATGGCCAGGCCAGAGACGGCCACGACCGGCCATGCACGGCAGCATGCATATGCACAACCATGTGCATAGCATGGGGAGGCCACATGGTGACCGTGCACCCGGCGCCAACCAACCCGAGACATGTGACGCGCATGAATTTTAAAGCGCTCAACACTACCAAATGGTTGCTCCAGGAGCCAAACCAGTTTCACCATGCTCAAGATGGTATAAGAGAGTACCAAATTGAGCTATAACACTACACCACCCTTTAACCCAATCTCTCACAATAAATTGCTAAACATAGCAATATCTAGCAATTGGTAGACTTGAAAATTTCTAAGTTTGAGCTAGATTTGTTTTCAATTTGTGATTTTTAAGCTAGTGGAAATATTAGCTAGTAATATCATTTTTTGACCACAAGTATTTCACTGTCACCTACAAAGTTTGCACTTCAAACTTTATTTAAGTATCACATACATGTTCTATAGCATTTTTGCTTAATAAAAAATGGTTTTTAACCCTACTTGATGACTGTACAAATCATGGAACAACTTTCGTTTAGCATTTTTGTTGATCGTTTTGAGTTACAAAAATTGATCTACACACTTTATCACATGCATTAACACATAAATATGATGCTCATGACATGTTTTAGTAGATAATTTACTGGTGTAACACCGAGGGTGTTACAAGTATAGCATAGGATCATCCTTGTTTCCTATTCACTTTAATATAATCAATTCATATTTGCATGCGTCAGCTTGATAAGGACTTCCTAGAATTGTACTTATGCCTTGACTCCTATGGGATATGCATTGGGTAGCTTTGCTAGCGCTCAACTAAACCATGATCTTGTAAACTTGACTAATGGTATATGCAATAAACATTAAAACATGACTTTTAAGCAACTTGGAAATAGGGGCCTAGAGTATTTAGCTACTTTCTAAATGCTTTAGATTTCTCTCCCTAAGGACTTATCTGTAAGTGATCATTTGGGACTTATAGTACAACTATGAGGGCCACATGGCTCTAGATTTAGCTCAGTATAAGGACCTTTTCTAGCTTGTTAGTGGTTACCTTTTTGGCGCAAGAGGGGCTTGACGAGACGGGAATAGGACAACCTCTACTCTTATGTGTATAGCCATGATTGAATTGTGCCATTCGATAGGAGGATTCCTATATCTACTTGTTAGACGAACCTTTGAAAGGCTTCATAGTGAACCCTGCCTACTCACCTTGGAAGTGTTTTGGGAGTTATAAACATGGGCATATGGGTATCATGACTCACAGTGAAAGTGTACAACCTCTGCAGAGTGTAAAACTGTTATAACAGTCATGCTCACGGTCACGAGTGGCCTTGGAACCCTTATGGAATAGATGGTCACTATTAAGTAATTGTTTTTTCTATATATTACTCATGTTTACATTGATCATGTGTTTTACTTTAGGATTAAAACAACTTGTTGCCACTCTTATGCTAAAATTATGACAACTAAAAGCTAATTGTTGTTAAACCTGTGTCGAGCCTTTGAGCCTCATGAACCCCATGTTACACTTGTTGAGTACGATATGTACTTATGCTTGTTTATTTTGATTATTTGGATAAAAATCCTGGATGGGTAACAGATTGCAATGGTAATGACGACTTTCATGAGGATTACTAGACTTGTGGTCAACAAGTTGACGTCCCTATGCTATGGAGCTTCCGTGAGAGAGTTTTCTTTATACTTCCGCTATATTTATGTGAAGACTATGTCATATTAATTGTGATGTAATAAACACTTGTGATGATACTATCTATAATTTGTCGGCTTATATGTGTGACTAATCTCTAGGCGCACATAAGATTATGCATCCAATTTTATCCTTAAAATTGGGTGTGACAGATTGATATCAGAGCCGTGTTGACTGTAGGACGCAAGCCTAGTTAGTAATGGTTGTTTTAGCCTCTTTTGCTTCACTCATTTAATGCTTACTACTCCACTCTTGTTAATTGCTAAACTTTATGCTTCTTTCGCCTCACTCTATTATGAAAATTATTGCTTCTATTCTAACTAAATCTAACTCTGTAGATGCCTTGTGCCAATAAGACCGCCAGCATCAGCACCGGAGGCTACTACCCACCTCGTGGATTGTATGAGCCCATGGAGCCATGTGAGGAGGAACCTCAGGAGCAGGAAGTTGACTCGCCAGCACCTCTACCTGCACCTATGCCTAAGCCACTCCAGGAAGAGCCTGAAGTTGAGGAAGATGTGGATGTCGTTGAATTGGAAGATGAGGAGGAGGACGTCGTTCAAGAAGATGAGCTGGCCCCTGCCATGGGATGGACTACAAAGTTCTATTGCAAGCCAGGGTGTGAATCCTCCATTTCGCACCACCGACTTAAGGGGATCCTTTAGACCTACTATGCTGATTGGGATACAGCTAGGGAGTATGTCTATGATAAGCATACGCACCCTCTACAGGACACTTATTGGAAGACTAGGGTGTGCCTCTACATTAGGGATGAAGAGAAGGAAGCATATCTGCTGGACTCGAACTATGTGCATCATGCTCATCATGCCACCATGGAAGATAGCATAGAAGACACAGCCGCTGAAGCCTGCATGGGTCTCCGTGGCCGCTGCTTTGATTATATGAAGGAGGATCAATATTGATTCCTCCCTCGCAAACACCCTAAATTGGAATGGGCAATAATGGACCCTAAAGGCATGGAACCAACTACTCAAGTGATGGTACACTTTGCCTATGAGTTAGAAGAGAAGAATCGGTGATTGGAAGATCCGTTGAAGGCACAGGAGGAGTCTCTTAAGTGATACCAACAAGTGATAGATGACCAAAGGGTATGCCTCAACCTACCAAGAATTTATGAGAAGCTTCCCCATAAACCCCGCTCATGGGTGTTGGAGTTCCTTTCTATGTAATAAGACGTTATTATCATGGATCAAGTTGGGTCAAGTAGAGTCTAGTAGTGTGGTGTGAACTTTGGTGTGCCTAGTTGATTTATTATTATGTTTATGTGTGAGTTGGATTTTTATAATGAGTGCTGGAACTTTATGGGCATGTCCGCAAGTTCCATAGTTAACAATATTAAGTTTAAGTTTAATGAATAAATAGTTGGGTTTGGTACATCTTGTTCTTCGAATCAGTTTTTGGAGCAGTCTGCCCTTATCTCAATGCCCATCTAAATATACTTGATCAAAAATTATAAAATTTTTATGGGAATAACTAGACTTAAGTATCTTTCTAATGCCGTAGGAATCATCCCTATATCTTTTCTGGTTTGAGAGACATAGCTATTTCAAGTTGAAGTTTCTTTGCAGTCTAGAATCTGGAACAATTTCGGTTTTGTCTTATTTTTTATTAAGCTAACGACAGAATCTGGATATATGATCTGAATAAAAGTTGTATATAATTTCTTAATCTTTCTAACCATATAAAGAATGCCTCTTTTGGATATTTGGAACTCCATATATAACTGTTTTATCAAGCTGCTGATGTTGGAACTCGTCCAGAAAATTTTCAGAATATATTCTATATCTCTATAAGTGTCTATAACTTGGAAATCTCTAAAATTTTGAATATTTGTGTTGGATGTAAGATGTCCGGAAGAGGAAGAGGCAGAAGTCATGGAGGTGTTCCCCCAAATCCACCACCACCGGGCAGTGCAGACACAGCTTATGCAAGCTTTGATACAGAATCAACAAAATCATCCAATTGGTGGGGCACCGCGTGACAAGCGTGGTGAATTATTGAAGGGCCACCCCCGGTGTTTTCTCATGTCACTGATCTACTAGAAGTAGATGATTGGATTCGTACAGTGAAGAAGCAAGTCAACATAGCACAGTGCGACGACCAGCAGAAGGTGTTGTGTGTGTCAGGACAACTCTAGAGAGAAGCTCAAGACTGGTGGGAGGCATATGAGTATGGATGTCCCAATAATCCTCCTCCTGTCACCTAGTAGGAATTTAGAAAGAATTTCAGATCCTACCACATACCCGAAGGATTGATAGCGCTGAAGCAGGAGGAATTCAGAGCATTGAAGCAGGGGTCTATGTCTATGGCTGAGTATCATGACAAATTCGCTCGGTTGTCATGTTATTCTCCCAATGAGCTGACTGATGATACTAATAAGCAATGCCGCTTTCTCAAGGGGTTGTATGATGATCTGCAACTCTAGCTTATGTCCAATACATACCCTAATTTTTAGACGCTGGTGAACCGTGCTATTGTAATTGACAATAAGCGCAAAGAGATGAAGGCTAAGAAGAGGAGGCTTCGAGGACAGGCCTCTGGAAGTAATACTCATCCGTGCTCCAATCCGTAGCAAAGCTTCCAGCAGAGGCACCCAGGGCCACCTAATTAGTGGAATCATAACCCGAACCAGCAGCGTCCACCATACCAGCAGCAAATGGCAATCAATGCCCTCAGCAGCAGAGTGACCAATAGACACCACTCCGTTGAAGACCAGTGCACCAAGCACCCCCAACGTATGCTATCGTTGTGGAGAAGTTGGACATTATGCCAACCATTGTCCTAGGAAGCAGAATCAGCTAACACCCTAGGGTCAGCACAATAATCAGAAAGGAACGCCTCAGATATTTATGATAAACTAGTGAAAATGCACGTGCGTTGCATGTGTTTATAGAAATATTTATTTTATGCATTGAAGCAAAAAAAATATGTTCTGAAAAGTTGTAACACCTGGTTTTAAGAACAAAACTAGATACGCACCATATGAGAGCCCAGGAAGTCAAATCTCACATATAGCTATAAATAAAGGTAATATCAAAAGGCAATGCTTAAATACATAGTGTATTAGTATAAAGAATATAACCTCAGAGTATAGACCGCAGAAAGACAACTCCGATCTTCAAGCGAAGTCTCCAAATTCACAGGGACAACTGACTAGTTGATCACAAGCCTAATTCCTCCAAACTCTAGCAATCTGGTACCCATCCGGGATTTTCATCCAAATATTTGAAAAGTAAAGCAAGCGTAAGTACATGTCGTACTCAACAAATATAACATGGGGTTCATGAGGCTCAAAAGGCTGACACTGGTTAACTGCAATTAGCTTTTAATTGTCATAATTTTAGCAAAGGAGTAGCAACAAGTTTATCACAAGCCCATAAACACATGATCAGGTAAACATGAGCAATGAATAGCATAAACAGTAATCATTAATGAGCATCTTCATCATCCATATCATTAGTGATCATCTATTCCGTAAATGTTCCAAGGCCGTTCGTGACCGTGAGCACGGCTGATATACCAGTTTTACACTCTGCAGAGGTTGTACACTTTCACTGTGAGTCGTGATTTACCCTTTCACCCGAGGTAGCTAATCTCTTGACCCACTTCCAAGGAAGGTCGGCAGGGTTCACTATGAAGCCTTTCAAAGGTTCGTCTAACAAGTTAGGGCCATTAGATTCACTCAGCAAACAGATGTAGAGCCCCCCTTCCCGATGGCACATTGACACACAGCCTATACACATGGGGACAGAGGCCGCTCTATACCCAATTCGGCAAGCCATTCTTACGCCAATAAAGGTAACCTCTAACAAGCTAGAAAAGGTCCTCATACTGAGCTAAAGCCAGAGCCATGTAGCCCTCACAGCTGTACTGTAAGTCCTGGATGATCACTTACAGATAAGTCCTTAGGGAGAGGAATCTAGAGCACCATGAATAGCCCAATGCTCTAGCCCCTTGTTCCATGTTGCTAAAAGGCATCTTTTAGTGTTTATTGCACATACCATTAGTCAAGTTACAAGATCATGGTTGTAGTTGAGTAGTAGCATCAAACTACCCAATGCAATACCTCATAGGTGACAAGGTACAAGTACAAAAGACTAGGATATCCTTAGTGGTAGTCAAGGTAGACACATGCAGTATGAATTGAATGATTAAAGGTGAATAGGACAACAAGGAAGATCCCATGCTATACTTGCCTTAAAACACTGATCCTTCGGTAAGCTTTAATCTTCAATGTTCTTCTTCTTCTTCTTGATCACCACGTATACCTCACCGACTGGACTTAATCATAAAGCACCACACAAGCATCCATACAATCATACGTGAAGCAAATAATAGATCTAAATTAGAACAGTACACCAAACATAAAATCAAGATGAAAAGTTTGTAAAATGAATCTACGTCTCGCTATGAACACATAGATACGAGAACATGCTAATCAGAGCTACGATGAAAAAAATACATCTACCGAAAGATTCACTCATAGGAGAAAATATAAAACTATTAGCTTCATGTGTTTTAAATATATAAAAACATATATAAGACATTTCATAGAGATTATAATTTAAGTCAAATTTAGATTTGATTTATAAAACTAAAGTGAAACAAATCATATTCTATTTATAAAATCCAGTTGCATAATTGTTATTTAAGATATGATTCAAACCATGAAATTCACGTATTAGTGACATGATAAACACTGTTACTAACACATAGATCTTGATGCTGTGAATCTAACGCAACTTGAATGGACAAAAATGGATCTAGGACATAGAAGATATGATGTAAACAAGATTTCTTTTAATCGAATAATAGATTAAATCTAATCATGAATTTTTAAAAGTTAAAAACATACTGAACAGTAGTATGAACATATAGATTATGAAATTATGAACCTAATGCAATTTGAGCGGATCAAATTGGAGTTAAAACGGAAAAGTTATGGCCAAAACAAAATCAGTGGTAAATCTGTAAATAAGTGAAAACGTATTTTGGATCTAAACCGACGAAACTACGCTTTCTAAAGAGGAAAACAGATTCTGAAAAATTGCTATGGGCTGCGGGTTTGAAAATAGAAAACTAGAGGGGCTCTTTTAAAACAAACCAGCGACGGCGGCGACGGTGACGGCGACGGCGACGGCGACGGCGACGACGAGGACGAGAGAAGGAGGAGAAAAATATAATTTACTACACGAGGGATTTCCTAAACTAGGGGCTCTCCATACGGTAGTTTTGGTGTGCTTTGCTCAAGGGGTTGGTTGATATATATAGGAAAAAAACTCCCCACATCCACATCAACTAGCGATATGGTACTAATTGATGTTACCCCCTCCACATTTACTAATGGGCCTAAATAAGCATTAAAACCCATTAGTAAATAAATGCATGGGCCTTTAGGTTTTATTAGGATTATTGCACATGGGCTTTGAGCGTTGGGAAAAATGAGAGATTTATTATTTTCGGAATTAATTAATTTCATGGATAAAATAATTCTAGAAAAGTCCAGAATTGATATTTACGCCACGAAAATTACTCCGAGACCTCCGAAAATTGGGGAAAATTTTCCAGAGACACTTTGGAACATGATGAACCCAAATAAAGTATTTGGAGCTCATAAAAATATTATTGGGAACTTGGAACATAAAGATTAAGGTGAAGGAGGTAGGAATTAAATTCCAGAAAGAAGCTGAAAAATTTCTAGAGATAGATATTCATCTCGTAAACGTATAAAAAACACACATTTTGCACATAGAAACATGAGGTGCGACCGGCATGAATGCAACAAATACATTTCTACCTTATGATAAATTTTAAATTAATCAAAATTTTTATGTTCCTATGTTTTCATGTGCACAAAAATTCACAAATAAATCATTTTAACTCTATTTTCAAAAGTGGCAAATTTTAGGGTGTTACAATTCTACCCCCTAAAGATGAATCTCGTCCTTGAGATTCGGAAGACGTCGACTAGGAGATAGGGATACTTCGTCTCTAGACTCTTCTTTACTTCATCGTGTAGTTTCATCGTCTTGATAAGAATTCCATCTTACTTTGCATACATGTAACTCTTACTCCAAGTAACTTGTCAAACTGATTCCAAAATTCTGACAGGCACCTTGAACAACTCTTAGGTAACTCCAATCACTAGGCCACCTTTTTTTAGTCCGTAATATCAATTCTTTTTCTTAAAATATTCACCTTCCAATGAAACCCGACGAACTTCTTGGTCAGAAGGAGAATCTACCACCAATCATCAAAACATTAATGTTTTCTGGCTATGTTGCTCAAATTTGGAATACGATTCTTAGTCCTTGGTGTCACCCGAACCTTCTTAGCATGACTCTCCATTGCTAAGGGCATCGGCCATGACTTTGCTTCTCCTAATGATAGCACTTTTCCAAGACATAATCCATATCATTCCAACGAGGATATCACAAGCTCAAGACCAGCTTAGTGAAGATGTCCTATAGATTCTTGTGATCCTCCTAGATGTCACTCTTACTTCCAAGAAGATACTCCATAGTGGAAAACTCCAGATAACACGTTAGGTAATTCAACCCACGCTTCCTTAGTTTACTTAATGAACAAGGTACTATATTTTTCTTCTTGCATAAGGACACATCCTACACCTTGATAAAGTGCATCCTAGTGGACATAAAGCTCTTGTCCTGATTTGGCAAGCTAATACATAGGTTTTACTTCAACCTTTTCTTGAATTCCTTTAAATACTTACCTGAAGTTTCTCGATCCAAACTAACTTAAAACTTCTTCCAGTAGCATTATCAATATCCTAATGATCTTGGTTAAACCTCTCTTGAACCTTTAATCAAACCTCATTGAGAATCTGAGTTTCTCTCACATCTTTGGGTATCACCACACTTCCGCTGCATAATCTAGAACGTAGGATACTTCATCTTGTAAATTCTTCAACTTGGCTACCCCCCTTAAGAAAAGATAAACTAGGGGACACAAAAAGGATAGCTTACACCTTCTTCTAGAGGAGCTAACTAGTATAAAGTCATTCTGACATCCCAATGGTACTCTTGTATATGGGTAAGGACAAGAAATCTGAAATTCCTCGTTAGCAGAAAAACAATAGCACAGTAAAACAACTGTAACTCTCATTCTGTTAATCCAATGAGGTTTTAGCTTATACCATTGGAAAGCTTATAAAATTCTCCACAACTTTCTTATAGAACACGTTTCCAAATTCTGCCGTTAACATTGCCTAAAACAGTGCACAAGCGAAACTATTCCAGGTTCCAAACAGCACAGATGCATCGCCTTGTGATTTTTATATCTCCATAACCAAAATAGCTATCAGGATGATTCTTATGCTTAGAGAAAGATATTGAAGTCTACTATTGTCCAAAAATTTTTCATGATTTTTGGGTAGTCCAAAATCAGAGATATAAACCGAAGAGTGCATACTGCTCCAAAAAGACAGGATAGAGAAAACAGGAGATAAGCGAAACCCATCTACTTATTGCATTAATCCTTATGCCTTAGGCCTATAAACTAAATGAAATTGTGGGAACACCCAACAAGATCATTGCAATCATTACAAAGATTCAAAACAATCATAAGCATAATGACAATTCAACAAGCAATAAAGATGTACAATTCAATCATTGACTCAACTTGCGATACTATCGTCCTCATTGTACTAGGGGTAACAATCCTAAGACTCGTCTTTAGATTACGCAAGAAGGTGGTGAGGAATAGTTCTAAAAGCATATCAAATCAAGGAGTGAAGATGAGAACAAAGACTTTAAAATAAGCACCAAGGTAGAGATGAATAGCAAGGGTAGAGATACAGTAGAGAAGAAAATATCAAGGTTCATAGAGCAAGGGTTTTTGTAGAAATTTCTAAACCTTAAAATGTCCAGTTTCTAACTAGGCTTGCGTTCTACAGTTAGCATTGCTCTGATACCACTTGTAACACCCGGTTTTAAGAACAAAACCAGATACGCACCATATGTGAGCCTAGGAAGTCAAATCTCACATTTAGCTACAAATAAAGGTAATATCAAAAGACAATGCTTAAATACATAGCATATTAGTATAAAGAATATAACCTCAGAGTATAGATAGTGGAAAGACAACTCCGATCTTCAAGCGAAGTCTCTAAATCCACAGGGACAACTGATTGGTTGATCACAAGCCTAATTCCTCCAAACTCTAGCAATCTGGTACCCATCCGGGATTTTCATCCAAATATTTGAAAAGTAAAGCAAGCGTAAGTACATGTCGTACTCAATAAATATAACATGGGGTTTATGAGGCTCAAAAGGCTGACACTGGTTAACTGCGATTAGCTTTTAATTGTCACAATTTTAGCAAAGGAGTAGCAACAAGTTTATCACAAAGCCCATAAACACATGAGCAATGAATAGCATAAACAGTAATCATTAATGAGCATCTTCATCGTCCATATCATTAGTGATCATCTGTTCCGTAAATGTTTCAAGGCCGCTCGTGACCGTGAGCACGACTGATATACCAGTTTTACACTCTACAGAGGTTGTACACTTTCACTATGAGTCGTGATTTACCCTTTCGCCCGAGGTAGCAAATCTCTTGACCCACTTCCAAGGAAGGTTGGCAGGGTTCACTATGAGGCCTTTCAAAGGTTCGTCTAACAAGTTAGGACCATTAGATTCACTCAACAAATAGATGTAGAGCCCCCCTTCCCGATAGCACATTGACACGCAGCCTATACACATAGGGACAGAGGCCGCTCTATACCCGATTCGGCAAGCTATTCTTATACCAATAAAGGTAACCTCTAACAAGCTAGAAAAAGGTCCTCATACTGAGCTAAAGACAGAGCCATGTAGCCCTCACAACTGTACTGTAAGTCCCGAATGATCACTTATAGATAAGTCCTCAGGGAGAGGAATCTAGAGCACCATGAATAGCTCAATGCTCTAGCCCCTTGTTCCATGTTGCTAAAAGGCATCTTTTAGTGTTTATTGCACATACCATTAGTCAAGTTACAAGATCATGGTTGTAGTTGAGTAGTAGCATCAAACTACCCAATGCAATACCCCATAGGTGACAAGGTACAAGTACAAAAGACTAGGATATCCTTAGTGGTAGTCAAGGTAGACACATGCAGTATGAATTGAATGATTAAAGGTGAATAGGACAACAAGGAAGATCCCATGCTATACTTGCCTTAAAACACCGATCCTTCAGTAAGCTTTAGTCTTCAATGTTCTTCTTTTTCTTCTTGATCACCACGTATACCTCACCGACTGGACTTAATCATAAAGCACCACACAAGCATCCATACAATCATACGTGAAGCAAATAATAGATCTAAATTAGAACAGTACACCAAACATAAAATCAAGATGAAAAGTTTATAAAATGAATCTACGTCTTGCTACGAACACATAGACGCGAGAACACGCTAATCGAAGCTACGGTGAAAAAAAATACATCTACTGAAAGATTTGCTCATAAGAGAAAATATAAAACTATTAGCTTCATGTGTTTTAAATATATAAAAACATATATAAGACATTTCATAGAGATTATAATTTAAGTCAAATTTAGATTTGATTTCTAAAACTAAAGTGAAACAAATCATATTCTATTTATAAAATCCAGTTGCATAATTGTTATTTAAGATATAGTTCAAACCATGAAATTCAAGTATTAGTGACATGATAAACACTGTTACTAACACATAGATCTTGATGCTATGAATCTAACGCAACTTGAATGGACTAAAACGGATCTAGGACGCAGAAGATATGATGTAAACAAGATTTTTTTAATTGAATAATAGATTAAATCTAATCATGAATTTTTAAAAGTTAAAAACATGCTGAACAGTAGTATGAACATGTAGATTATGAAATTATGAACCTAACGCAATTTGAACGGATCAAATCGGAGTTAAAACGGAAAAGTTATGGCCAAAACAAAATCAGTGGTAAATCTGTAAATAAGTGAAAACGTATTTTGGATCTAAACCGACGAAACTACGCTTTCCAAAGAGGAAAACAGATTCTGAAAAAGTGCTATGGGCTGCGGGTTTGAAAATATTAAACTGGAGGTGCTCTTTTAAAACAAACCAGCGACGGCGGCGACGGTGACGACGACGGTGACGGCGACGGCGAGAGAAAGAGGAGAAAAATATAATTTACTACACGAGGGATTTCTCAAACTAGGGGCTCCCCATACGGTAGTTTTGGTGTGCTTTGCCTAAGGGGTTGGTTGATATATATAGGAAGAAAAACTCCTCACATCCACGTCAACAAGCGATATGATACTAATTGATGTTACCCCCTCCACATTTACTAATGGGCCTAAATAATCATTAAAGCCCATTAGTAAATAAATGCATGGGCCTTTAGGTTTTATTAGGATTATTACACATGGGCTTTGAGCGTTGGGAAAAATGAGAGATTTATTATTTTCGAAATTAATTAATTTCATGGATAAAATAATTCTAGAAAAGTCCAGAATTGATATTTACGCCACGAAAATTACTCCGAGACCTCCGAAAATTGGGGAAAAATTTCCAGAGACACTTTGGAACATGATGAACCCAAATAAATTATTTGGAGCTCATAAAAATATTATTGGGAACTTGCAACATAAAGATTAAGGTGAAGGAGGTAGGAATTAAATTCCAGAAAGAAGCTGGAAAATTCCTAGAGATAGATATTCATCTCCTAAACGTATAAAAAACACACATTTTGCACATAGAAACATGAGGTGCGACCGGCATGAATGCAACAAATACGTTTCTACCTTATGATAAATTTTAAATTAATCAAAATTTTTATGTTCCTATGTTTTCATGTGCACAAAAATTCACAAATAAATCATTTTAACTCTATTTTCAAAAGTGGCAAATTTTAGGGTGTTACAAAAGTTAGATTAGATGTTTTATCAACTAATAAGAGGATAAAATTGCATTATAAAGAAAAAATATTATTCTTAAATATAAGAATTAACAAGTAACACGTAATATCCATGGTCATAAGAAAATAGCATCAAATTAATCTGATACAACTATTATACTGGCCTATATTTTTACAATATTTCATGATCAGATGGCATAAATTTGAATGAATCAGAAACAAAAAATCATTTTTGGCCATTCGGCATAGGCCTATTGAACCTCGCAATAACTTTGAAGTTAAGCATTGAAACAAAGAACTTCTAACGAGGCGTATGCCATATAGCTGGAGGCCACATAAGTCTTGTTTGGTTGCTCGCATTTGGCAACAGCGACGATAGCAGCATTTGGCAAGCGCACCATGCATATTGAAATGGAGCGCCAATCACCGTCGGCTCCAAAATGTTCATCTCGATGGACAATTACTATAAGCAAGCGAGGAAGGATCATTCTTTATGCTACCATGAGAAAAGAAAGCACAGTGAGAAGCGGAAAATAATGAAAAGAAAGCACATGTGGAGAAGCGGAAAATAACATGGACAAGAACACAAACCATGTAGATGATCTTCTAGTGACGCCAATGGCATAAACTCATAAACAAGAAGGCGTTGGTCACCATCAGCACAGTAGCCAATTAGATTGACCAGGTTAATTTGATGTAAGAGACTGAGCATGAGAACCTCAGCCAGAAATTCCCTATTTCCTTGGAGACCATTACGATCAAGTTGCTTCACAGCAACAGCCTGGGAAGTAAAATTATGCCAGTATCCAAGACTAATACAGGGTGTAATTATAATTGTTATTTTCTTTTGTTAGCACTGTCGACCAACATTTTACTTAATGTTTCAACTCAGAAGCCAAATTTGAGAGGATTTAGCTTTACAGACAAGCATCAAAATGGTTTCAGACAGACTTACCTGCCCATTCTCCAAACGTCTTTCATATACAAGACCAAAACCTCCCTCCCCTAAAAGGCAATCTTGCCTGAAGATCTTAGTGGCTGCAGCAAGTTCATGAAAAGTGAAAGTCTGTTGCAATATTTTGACTGTTCCCGTCCCTATGGATAATTAGATCCTTCTTAGAGTAGTCCACCTTGTGATCTTGATTTATCTAAGCAAGGAGAAAGAAATTATACACTGAATCAGCAGCAGTTACACTCAAGAATTCAACATTTTAAAAGGTGCATAACTCAGAAAAGCAGAACTATATCAGTAGAAAAGTGTAAATAGATGGTGCATTTCACTTTTAAGGATACATTTACTTGTAAATAAATTCATAAAAATAGTTGTTTTATCCTAGAATGTTCCTCTTCTCTGCTTTGTAAGAAGCTATGTAGTCGGCTCAAGAAAGTTTGTGACGAGATCCTAACATACAGGTATGTTAAGCCGATGTCCCATAGTGTTCCGATGTCCCGTAGAGCTATTGTGTGTGATCGCTGTATCTACCTATGCTTTAGTTATACCCTCTAGTCTAAACTAGAATAGAACCGAAGTAATAGAGAAGTATTTAGGAACTTTGAACTCACCTGTTGTCCTCTCAACTTAGCTAAACTGCTCATTTATTTTATCATGGAATTCTACTATGTGTGTGTTATTATTCATAACTCTTATCATTATCAACACTTATCCCCACTTTTGTTTAGTTGGTATACTAGTTAGTAGATACATGATGTTGAACTATCAACTTCTTGAACCATTGTTTCCCTGTGGACAAATACGATACCTTAGAATACTACCGGTGAAAGCTACAGCGGTATCCGACGTTTGAGGATTTATCTGTGTGCGTTTAAAAATACCAACAAGCTTTCTGACGCTGTTGCCGAGCAAACAATTGGTGTAAAGATTTTGATACTAGCTTGATATCTGCTAATCTAGTTATCACTAGCTTTAGTAGGATAACCCCTTTTCTGTTGAATTGTGGAATAAGATAGGACAACAGACGCTGTTTCGACCTTCCGGCAAGCTTCCACAAGAAAATAAGAAATATTGAAGAACCCCAGGGCGCCTGAAGATTCAAGATCCATCAATGTTGGAACCCTGCTATCTCACAGGTTTGTATAGACATATATATATTATTCTAACCACGTATAGATTGGAGAAAAAGGTCAATGTCACAAAGATTCAAATCACATCTTAAGTGACGAATACAGACGCTGCACTTCTCATAAATTCAATCATGTGAGTCATGGTAAGTATGATCAAGAAAGGTGAGATAGTCTTGCTAATGGACTTTAAACTTGAGTCATTATCTTTTAAATACTTGCTCTCCACTGCATGTTTACTTTGAATAATTTATGCATCCACTCCGTTTAGTTTAAATTCTCTCATATCAAATTCACAACATATTTAGTTACATGCATACATTCATGCCACTTGCATCTTTTATTAAAAAAATCTCTCACCATGATCATGCTCTTTCATCTCTATTTGAATAAATCTCTATAATGCTTTTATGTTACCTTTTGTTTACTATAGTATGTTTAGGTTTGGAAGTATCTTTATACATCATTTTAAAGTAAGCATGGTGCTTAGTTTAAATCAAGAGGTGTGTGACCTTATTTCCAAAGGCTTTTTAAATTAGGTGTGGTGCTTAGGTTAAAATGCCTTCCTTAATCAAATTAGACATGAAGTTTAGTTTGGTTATTGAACTAAAACTTGTTGTAGTAGATATTGGTTATTTTGCTGGACTATCCCCTGCAAAAAACTCTCAAACTCAAATTGGGGAAGTTCTAAGATAAATTCACACCAGAGATGAAGCAAGGCATATTAATTCCAAAAACTTTGCACAAAGAAGACCCAACTCATTCTTCATGGAAGGAAGAACTGTGAGTATCAATGTTTATTCACATATCTTTTGTTGTAAGTTATCTTAGCCTTGAACCATGCTAGAATGCAGCTAACACATAAAATTTGTTAATAAACAAAATCTATGCTAAATCAATCCTAAAACCATTCTTTCATTGGCATAGAGGAAAACTACAAAAGTTATGGACATCAACCCGCAATGTAAATTTGTTGTATTCCATCAGGTATGTATCCACTAACATTTTGCAGAAAAAAATGAGTCTAAGTTATGCCTGTTCAAGGTATGAACCTGCAAATCCAGAAATCACCACTACAGCTGTAAAAATGGACGAGCAAATCGATAGGCTATGAGCAACATCAAAGATAATCTAGCATTGAGCCTTCCCAAGACTCAAGCTAGAATGCTGATGAGAAGCAGGATGCAACCCACCTCGTATTAACCAGGATATGCCTGCTTTCATCACCATCGAAAAGACCAGCTTGCACGTCAACAGTAAGGAATAAGACAACGAGATGCCACTACATCATGGCATGCATCATCGTGTCAATAAACATCAGTAATCAATGAGGTCTATCGATGGTGTCTTGTAAGGCCCTGAATGACCATAATCGTAAGACGACATCCCTTAGTCATTGGAGATGAAACTTCTATGTGAGTACCAATGAGGTTCCTTCTTTGATCATCAAGACGGCTAGGCGTATCGCTAACAAACAAAGAAGAAGAACCCTCCGCCATGCCATTAGAGGACAAAGACAAGCAAGGAGGAACTTGAGCTTACATCTCCAATGAACCCCAACTCGTCAGCCAAGAAATCAATAGAAATCAAGAAAGGTTGATGAAATAAGAGCATGTAGTTGTCCGTATCCTCATCTCCTGGATTAGATGATGCAAATACAAGCTAAATGCAAGGGAGAGGTCCTGCTCAGTGGACTACGAGCTCTCACCAATAGAAGATCATTCAGTAGAAACAAATCAAGGTCTGAGGAATGAAACAATGAGAAGAGTAGAAGGTCCAAACAAAATGCCTGAGAAAAGACAAAAGGATGGCATAACAAAAGAATGTGAAAGAAAGAGTACAATATAGCACACAAGATGCTCATGAACAACTCAAGCAAGGAAAGCTTCAAGCAGGAAGAAAAGTACCACCACAAGTCAACATCATATGGTGTCATCAGGCTCCAATGATGAAGGTAACATCTTAAGGTAAGTGGTCATTAATTAAAAATGATTCCCTTGATTCTGATATGCACATAAATGAAGAAACAAACATGTTTGAGTTACAACTTTACTTGATCCAACCTGACCAACTCAACATGTCTTGTTCTTTAAGCTTGTTCATAGCACCACTATTCTTGATCTTATAGTCTTAACCAAATGAGCTAAAATATTGCACATCTTATCTCTAGAAGATGATAGTCATAATCATGTAAAGATTGATACATTATGAAAAGATAGTACGATCCTTCCATAGATTAAGAAACTCAACCATTTTTGTCAAATGTTGTCAAATGCTACATTTATGCTCATCTTTCTAATCTTATCACCCATGTTATAAGAATGAACAAATCACATGACATCAACCTTATCATATTCAATATGCCTAAGGTTAGAGAAGAATAAGTAAAGTTTTGGTTATGTTGCTATTTTCCCACCAACAGAGCCCATGCAGCTTGATCTCTACCTTGTCTTCATGAGCAGGACACACTTCAAGCAAAGTGTGGGAGAGTTAGTTGATTCCCAAAATTCTACTAGTGAAAGTTCTAAATCCGGCACACAAGATGTCACTAGCTTCTACTACTAATGCTTGATTGTGAAATGCTAAACAAAGAGAAGAACAAGTCAAAAGAAAGATGAACATGTCAAACCAAAATCAAATTTAAAACCAAGACTGGGTTTGGAAGAAGAAGGTGGCACCACCATAGGAAGCGCCACTAATAGGAGGCGCCACCACAAGAATCCTCATCTTCAAGAGCAAACTGAGGGATGACGTATGCCTTTCTCTAGCCAAGGGTACCATGATAATCAAGAGACCTATCAACGCTTCAACAACAGGCTCATAATCATTGAAGAGACAATTGCTGCCATACTAGGTATGTTATTTAATCATACACAATGACAGGCAATTATGGGACACGAGGTGGCCAGTCTCCAACAATAGCAAAACCAAAATTGGGAGGCTTTGTTCTAGCACCTCCACATTCGGCCACCCCATTGAGCAACCACGTCAACAACCAGCTTAGGGGAGGAGCATCCCCCGTGCATCTAGCTAAGTATCTCTTTTCCCTTATTGTTTTTACTATTCTTAGTTTGCTTTATATATCTTAAAAAAGATGCATAACTAAACAAAAACAAAATAAAAATTCATCTCCATAGTAATAATAATATAGAAGTATGTTTATGTTTATAATGTGTGATCTAAAAAATGAAAACAAAATAAAAAGAGTGTGTCTATTTTGATTTTTAAGAGCTGAATAAAATAAAATGGACTCAAAAGATAATCTCTTAAAATGGAAATGATGAATAGTTGCTATGTTGTAATTCCTTTCAAGTATCTAGTTTTTAGCCTTGAATTCTCCCGAGTTTTAAATAAGATTGTTTTGATATAAGCATTTACTCTGAACTTAAAACTCGTGGGTAGCATATGCTTGATCTAAGTCTAGGTAATTGACTGATATGATATGAGAATGTCTGAGCTACTATTTATCTTGTTTCGAGTGACACCAAAATTCTAGAGATTTACTTTTTAGAAAACACAAAAAATGCTATGATGAGTTCCTGTATGACGAAGCTTGAATTCCCACAAGAGCTATACATGTTATTTAGGCTAGGAAAACTTCCACATATATGCTGCTTGTTTTGCATTGAGTTTGGTCAAGCCTTGTGACTCTAAGAGATTTGTCATGCTCTTAAAATCAAGATCACATACACACCACCCAAATATGCACTACTCCTACACTGAGAGTAGGAGCAAAAACATGCTTTCCATTTAGATTCACCCAAAAATGTTCTACTCCTACACTGGGGGTGAGCACAAAAACATGCTTGATAGGTTTTCCATCCACCAAATAAATGCTTCAAGTTCTTGTTACTATCTCTCAAAGTTTTGTTGTAGAAAAGAGGCATGGGGCTATGCAAAAGTTATTCATAAAAAAAGAGAGAAGAAAAAATGATGAAAAAAATAGACACAAAAGTGTCTGAGATATTGAAAACAATGGGTACTTAGATGCCTGCCTAAAAAAAGAGAAGAAAAGTATAAAGATAGCCCTATTCTCTCGTAAAAATATTTCCAAGTTTCAAATGAGAGATGTGTTTTCAAGGACCAAAGTAGAATTAGGATAGCCACCATATATATATCCGCCACATATATCCACACATATGCACATTTTGATTTGATTGTATGACTTAACTCTTTTTGGATCCGAGGTTTGACTTTACAATATATGCATTGCAAGTATGCTCTAGCTTTCTCCCTACCTATGAACTCCACATAAGCCTTAGTGATAGGAAGAGAAAAAGGCATAACATCTTTATTGCCCTGGTGAGGATCCACAATTACCATATATATATAGAGACTTGAGAGTGTCATACAATGGAATCTCTGAATTTTATTTTGAAAACTTATAAAAAACTCTAGAACAATGGTTGAGCAAAGGACTAGAGACATAGTGCTTGACTTGATCATTCTGTCTTTCAATTTCCAATAAGGTTTCACCAGGCTGTGGTGCTGTCATAACTAGAGGTGTTATGAGGAATTGTTTGAGCTCGTCAAAGGCCTTGTCGGCTTCAGGCGTCCAGGCGAACTTCCCCAAAGCTTTGAGTAGCTTGAAGAAAGGTAAACCCTTTTCCCCCCTAATTGGGATATGAAACGGCTTAAAGCCTCCGTGCATCCCGTTAGCTTTTAGACATCCTTTACGTAGGTCAGCGGTTTCATCTTGGTGACCGCTTCTATCTTTTCTAGGTTTGCTTTGATGCCGTGGTAGCTGATGACATTGCCTAGGAGTATACCCGATGGAACACCGAATATGGACTTAGTGGGATTCAGCTTCCATTGGAATTTCTTTAGGTTCTGGAAGGTTTCTTCGAGGTCGGCGTTGAGGTTATCGGCAGTCTTAGACTTAACCACCACATCATTGACATAGGCATCAACGTTCTTCCCAATTTGCTCTTAGAGGCATCGTTGGATAGCCCTCTAGTAGGTGGCGCCGGCATTCTTTAGCCCAAAAGACATGGTGGTGTAGCAATAGGCACCGAAGGGTGTGATGAATGAAGTCTTGATATGGTCTTCCTCCTTTAAGGAGATCTGGTGATAACCAGAATAGCAATCGAGAAAGCACAAGAGCTCACAACCGGCTATTGAATCTACAACCTCGTCAATGTGAGGTAAGTCAAAGGGGTCTTTAGTGCAGTGCTTGTTGAGATCGGTGTAATCAATGCACATTCTCCATTCATTATTCTTTTTTCGTACAAGGACCAAATTGGCAAGCCACTCTAGGTGATACACCTCTTTAATAAAACCAGCTGCTAAGAGCTATGTTAGTTTTGCCCTAATGGCCTCCTTTTTGTCTTGCATGAATCATCATAGCTTTTGCTTGATTGGTTTGGCGGTCGACGAGACATTTAAGGAGTGCTCGATCAGCTCTCGAGGAACGCCAGGCATGTCAGTAGGTTTCCATGCAAACATGTCGATGTTTCTATGGAGGAAGCTAACGAGCGCGTCTTCCTATTTGAGGTCAAGATGGCCCCAATCCGGGCCATCCTACTTCTATCGCCGATCACGAGCTCAACCTCCTTTATGTCTTTGGACTTAGTCATAGACCGAGGTGGCTCCTAAGTTAGGATCGCCTGCTCCTCTACTAGGATCTTCTTAGAGTTAGTGATGCAAACCTCCATTCTGGCTGAGAGGTCCATTGCTTCGATGATGGTGATTCCTTCTTGTTCATAGTCGTAGGCAGTGGAGACGTTGGCGTGTAGGGTGAGGATGCCCTGCTCCGTCGGGATCTTCAACACCATGTAGACATAATGGGGCATGGCCATGAACATGGCGAGAGCTGGTTGACCAAGGATGGTGTGGTAGGCGGTGTTGAAGTCTGCCATGAAGAAGTTCACGTACTCAGTACGGAAGTGGTCGGCGGTGCCAAAATGGACTGGCAACTTGATCTGCCCCAAAGGTTGGGATGCTCTGCAAGGTACAATACCCCAAAATGGAGAATCAATAGGGACGAGATTGTCCTTTGTGAGGCCTAACTTAGTTAGGGCTCCAGCGAAGAGGATATTGAGAGCACTCCCATCATCGATGAGGACCTTCTTGAACCACACGTTACAGATGGTTGGATCCCACACGAGTGGGAAACATCCAGGGTATGGGATATCTGCCCATTGGTCAGCCCTACTGAATGTGATAGGATGCTCCGACCAGTCCAGATATTTGGGATTGGCGACCGTGTCATACTTGGTGATCAACATGACCTACCGAGCAGTGAGCTTCTGCTGGTGTTTTCTCTCGAAGGCGGCGCATCCTCCAAAAAATTGTGGTGATGGTCTTGTTGGCATCTTGGGCAGTAGGTCGTGCGCCCTTAGGACGCTCCTCCACTTTGCCATTGTCTGACTTGTCGCCCTTGCATGTTCGCCATTTCTGCTCCTCATCGTGGAAAGCTTTGGCCATGCCATAGCATTGCCGCATGGTGTGATTGTTGTTCTTGTGAATTAGGCATGGACCATCAAGGAGTTCTTCATAGGCAGAATTGAAATTTCGCTTAGCGTGTGGCTGCACTAATTTGTCGATGGAGTTTCCTGGTCGGTGGCGACATGGTTGTGCAGCCCTTGATCCCTCTGGCTGATCAGCTTCTTCGGAGTCTGCGTATGAGTTTGCAACCTTGAAGAGTTCACCGATGATCTAGGACCTCTTGCGGTAAATTTTGTTGTACAGCTCCTGACGATGATGGAGTCCTCTAGTGAAGCAGAGATGGCCTCACTGTCTAGCCAATTCGTGGGTGGCCACATCTAATTCTGGATGTCGTTGACTTGGGCCTGAGCTGCTTTGAGCAGTGCTGGAATCTTTAGTATCTCTGGCGTTTGTGGGAGTCTAGAGAACTCATGGTGGCCACAGCCAGATTGGCGCTCGGCGTCTGCTCCACTCGCTGATTATCCACCATGAGAAACTCTTGTTGGAGATTATGGGCAAGAGGTGGTGGGCCACCTCTAGCAGCTTGGGTGGCATTTTTTGCTTCTTCATTGCGACGTCATTGATGATCAGTGTTCTTGGCTTCATGCTCATGGTGCTGGACACTAGTCTCTCCATCGACAGCAACACTGTCATGGCCAACCATGAAAAACTCTCTCCCCAAACCTAGAGGGAAAGATGGGTAGCTGTTGGCAGAGGCCTTGAAGTATGGCTCAAGAATTTCCTCTAGGATTGTGTGGAGCATTTTGTCTAGAAGATCTATTTGGATTTGCACCATGTTTACCATTGGCACAGGCTGGTCGGTCTCAAGGAAGTTGATCTGATAGAGGTCGTCGACATGGCTACGCTCGGTGTGGTTAGCAAAAAGATGGTGCACGACGTCCTGATAGATCAAACCCACACCCACCATCCCAAAAGAATAGGGCTTTAGCTTGCTCTCCATCGGGGTGGGGAGTGGTCAGAGTTGAACGGTATGCCCTTCCGAAGTTGTTGTGATCACCAGATCGGAATCTAGCTACCTTGAACGAAGTGGTCAAGCAGGTCGCTCGGTTGTAGCGGCATGGTGATCTTGGAGTACGAGAAATTCGTCGTTCGCTTTAGATTGATCTCAGACAAAACCCACGAGGAGCTGACATTCTGCTAAACGGTCTATGACCCAATCGATGGATGTGATCAGATCATCATTGTAGATGGATCTCCTAACCTAGCGGTGCGGTAGTGGGATCAGAGATGTCATTGCAAGTGTTAGCGCGATCGGTGCAGGGTGATCCTGCACCGCTGCCATGATCTCCCCGTTATCATCGAGGCCAATGATCCAAGTCATGGATTCGACCGTGAAGATCTAGCCCGGCTTGAGAAAGGACATGGAGCTTGAGAAAGTGACCATCTGGTTAGCCATGGAATTGGCACACATACCCCTTACCTGGTGCACCACTATCGGCAAAATCTAGTTGGTAGTCTACTGAGGGGTATACCCATGGTAGTAGATGATCGGTGGAGGTGCGTGTAATAGGAACCGAATGGTGACACGGGTGCAGAGACAACGGTTTAGATAGGTTCAAGCTATCTAATCGACGTAATACCCTATGTCCTGTGTCTTTGGTTGATTGTATTAAATATGAGATGAATTCGAGGGGGTCCCTACCCGCCTTATATAGTCTGGGGGGTAGGGTTACAAGTCGGTTTAGGCCTAGATCTATTCAGTTATATGGTAAGTATTTATAAGGAATATGACATCTATCATATCTGAAAAGATCTTCCTTCATTGCCAAGATGTCTTCTGATTGCCTTGCAGTGCACACCGACCACAACTAGGCACCGTAGGTCTTGATCTTATGGGATGGACCTCCCCTGGCGGTGCAGCCCATGTCTGTTGTCGTGGGTACCTGGGTTATACCCCCGGACCAAGTGAAGGTTAAGAAGCCCCATGGTTGAAGGTAATATGGGTAAGTTTAAAAGTTAGGTTAGTTTATTCTAATCCAGAGGAGAATTTTTGATTGAATGCATGTGTACTTTTGAGGCGTGAAAGCATTGTAGCAACTCCTGACCCATTGTTCTAGTTTAACTTTGCTTAGGGACTGTCAAAGGGTAAGCTTGGGGGAACTTGTTGATGGTTGTTAATGTCAATCATAAACCATCAACATATCCAACATATATGCTTAATTCCACCACTAAACATAGGTATAGGGGTTTAAACTAAAGAATTCCATGAGCTTTTGTGAATATGTGAATGTAGGAGGATTATCTAGAAAATAGCCCGGGACCACTGTCATACACTCTAAATAGGAAAACCGACATCAACAAGTGATTCTACCTACGACACCTGTGAAAGTTGACTCAACATGGAGCCCAAGACCCACCACCAGAGGGGGAGGCCCACCTAGCATTATGGTGCGCCGACCGGCCTAGTGGGGAGGTCAGTTCAGTCTACTCTAGAGTCCATTCGCTCTCCATCGCCTCGTATGCGTTTCTAAGATCTACACCCTTGATTTTAATGCGGTTTTAGGTTGGTTTATCCAACGATGATTGAGGGAGTCGACGCAGATCGATGACGTGGCAATGCCTTGCCCCCTACTCCATCTCCCCTATCTAAGTGTTGACGGTAGTTAACATTCATCATAAACCGTCAATATAACTTGCATAAATGGCTAAAATGGATCACCACTATAGACTTAGGGGTTTAAACTGACAATTTCCATGAGTTTTGGTGAATCTATGTTGTCAGCAGGATTTAATCAGAAAACCACCAAGGAGGACCTATTCATCAAAGTAAATTATGGAATTATGCCATGTAAACAACATGGGAACACTCTAGAAGACTCTAGGAGGCTATCCACCGAAGTGGAGCCCGTGCCCCTAACATGTGGGGTCGGTTGGCCCCACTAGCAGACCGGTCGGCCTATGGTCCCCCCATGTTAGCCCCTCGTTGCTATGCTGGTTCTCCACCACCTTAAGGATTGCATCTCCACCATTTATTCAAGTTGGTTTGATCTGAGGGCTCAAGATTAATGCTTTGACCTATATATACCTGCCTACACCCCCCTACAAGGCATTGACTTTTGATCCTAAGAGCCTAAGGGCTAGAAACCCTCATCCATATTTCCACCAGGATCAGAGCTAGCAATCAAGAGAAGATTAGTCCTCGATAGGATCTAGTCTTGTATTAGAGATAGAGAGATAGAGTGAGAGGAAAGAGTTTGGAGGAGTCCTGGCCTATTGGTGTTCACTCTATGGCTTGTACCCTGGTGGAATCAAGTTCTTTATGAGCTTGCTTCTGAGATTTCTTTGGTAATCGACTTCTAATTCAAGTAAGCATCTTGTTCATATTGTTCTTCAGGTTTGCGACTCTCTTTTGAGTACTTTAATCCTTGTAGCTCTTGGGTTAAACTAGTATTCATAGTGTAAGCGTGGTGCTTAGACTCAGTTACTCGTGGATGTACCCTATTTTCTAGATCGGTGGTAGCTCACGAGGGTGACTCTTATAGCCTCATTGAATCCTTTGTAGTCCACCTCCTGTTAGTAGGCCTAGCAGGACCTTGTTACTATAGGAAACATACTCTATCTGTGTTTTCTCTAGTAATATCCCTAGAATTGAACAATAGAAGATAAAGTTTATCAAAGTTAGAACTAGAAGACCTTAGCAGTCTCCCCAACACTCCTATTATCTAGCCTTGATTGTGAAGTTAGCTTAAGTTAGATTTGGTTATTCTCACACATGTTTCTTTGAGTTCAATATAAAACTAGGTACTCTCGGTGAAGTGCTACATCGGTATAATATCTGTGCGCTTGTGGATTATTCTGTGTGCATTAATATATACCAACAAGCATTTCAGGCACCGTTGTCGGGGAAACGGTTGCTGAGTTAACTTTGAATCTAGCTTATCCTTCTATCATTATTCTTTTATCTTTTATTCTTTTATCTTTTCTTTTATCTTTACCATGGATCAAGAATGCACCCCTATCTACCGATATGGTGCACCCACGAGCGCATGCCTATATCCACAAGAATCTTCAAAGCCTATCCTAACACTTGGCTATGAGTTGCGCCCATGTTTAATTAATATGGTTTAGGATCAACCCTTTTCGGGCGAAGATGATGAAAACCCCTATTCCCACCTAAATGAGTTTGAGCAGACCTGTGCATGCCTACACATAGCGGGCATGTGAGATGAAACCTTACGATGGAAGCTTTTTCCTTTCTCTTTGATGGGAAAAGCTAAATGTTGGTACACGCTCACCATAGGGACTAGACAAAGAGATTGGGAAGCCTTATGTTCTAGCTTTTGCTTACATTTCTTTCCCATCTCTAGAATAGTCAGCCTTTGTTTAGAGGTTCTATCTTGTAAACAAGAAGAAAAATAATCTCTAGGCATGGCTTGGGAATGTCTTAACGCTCTCATTAATACTAGCCCTGACCTTGACATTCAAGACCCCATTCTTCTTCAACGCTTTTATATGGGTCTTGATAGAAAAACCTTGAAGCATCTCGATGCGGCCTTAGGAGGCTCGTTCCTCCATGCTTCTGCCAATTCGGGGAGAAGCATTCTTACAAAAAATCCTAGAGAACACCACTGAAGAAGTAGAAAATAAGCCGCTAGAGGAGGAATCCTAGATAGCTGAACAAGAACCTTTGCCTAACCCATCATCAACTTTAGCTATCCCAAATTCGGAACCACCGAAAAAGGAGGAAACTCCAATTTTGTATTTTATGCTTGAATCTGAGGATGAACTTTTTGATGAATACGGAGATACCTCGAATTACCATATCATGAGCAGACCCCAGAAGCCTAGGAAATCATCATTCCATGAAGAAATCATAGATCCTTCTGAGGAAGCTTTCCTTCAAAAGACTACGAAAGAGCTAGTATCTATTATAAGCAATGAATGGTTAGAAGAATCAGAGCTTTCCTCTGATATGATTCGCTTAGATTCACCTTCTATATCCATTCATAGCCAAATTAATAAAGCTCTTTTGATGCTCTTTATAATCTAGTTGTGGGTGTTAATATTATGTCTGCATCTTTTGCTCATGATTTATTGAAACACATGCCATTAACCCCAACAACAAAGTTATTGAAAAGTCTATTAGGACACATTCTTCCAAGTTTGGGAATTTTCTATGTCCTTCCTATCTAGGTAAAAGGAACTAAGGTTCATCTGAGCTTCTATATTTTTGATATTATGGAGTTCGACCTATTGAAGGACAACCAATCGAAAGACTTATCCAAGAAGGACAAATGGGGAAGTTGAATATAAGACTTGGGAAAAAACTTTAAACTTTCTATACCCATTACTCATTCTCTAAATGCTAAGACCGAGCCAATTCCCAAGGAAGACCCAAAGGAAGAGGTTAAGGTTGCATCTCTTGATGACTTGATCGAACCCAACCTTGAAGATGATGCCCATCTCTTCATCTAGGAGGAAGAAGAAAATCCTACTGAGTCGGAACCTCTAGATGAATTGCTAGAACCACCTAAGCCCACCATTGATCTTAAACCCCTACCTTCTAGTCTTAGATATGATTTTCTCAATAATGATCAGGATTCTCCTGTGATCATAAGTGATAAACTTTCTTAGGAAGAATCCCTACGCTTGCTAACTGTCTTAGAAAAGCATCGCTCTGCTTTTGGTTACTCGCTCCAAGACCTTAAGGGAATTAGCTTTGCACTTTGCACCCATTGCATCCCTACAGACCCAGATTCTATACCTTCTAGGGAGCCCTAGTGTAGGCTTAATAATACCATGAGAGAAGTTGTTAAGAAAGAGGTTTTAAAACTCTTGTATGCCAGGATCATCTATCCCGTACCGCATAGTGGGTGGGTAATCCCTATTCAAGTTGTGCCTAAAAGGGAGGCATGACTATTGTTAAAAATGAAAAGAATGAATTAATCCCTCAAAGAACCGTCACTAGATGGCGGATGTGTATTGACTACCGAAAACTTAACAAGGCAACCAAGAAAGATCACTTTCCATTGCCCTTCATTGATGAAATGTTGGAGCGACTGGTAAATCACTCTTTCTTCTGTTTCCTTGATGGGTATTCAGGTTATCACCAGATTCCGATTCATCCAGATGACCAAAGCAAAACCACTTTTACATGTCCATATGGAACTTATCCTTACCATAGAATGTCTTTTGGGCTATGTAATGCTCCAGCTTGTTTTCAAAGATGCATGATGTCTATATTTTCTGATATGATTGAAGAAATCATAGAAGTTTTCATGGATAATTTTTCTGTTGATGGAAAAACTTTTGATGATTTTCTTAAAAATTTAGACAAGGTTTTGCAAAGATATGAGGAAAAGCACTTAGTCCTTAATTGGGAAAAATGTCATTTCATGGTTAGAGAAGGTATAGTGCTTGGACATTTGGTGTCCGAACGAGGGATAGAGGTAGACAGAGCTAAAATTGAAGTAATTGAACAATTACTTCCTCCCGTAAATATCAGACGGATCCGCAGTTTTCTTGGTCATGCGGGGTTTTACCGCCGCTTTATAAAAGATTTTTCTCATATTGCTAGACCACTTACAAATCTTTTGGCTAAGGATGCTCCCTTTAAATTTGATGATGCATGCTTAAAATCTTTTAACATTCTTAAGAAAGCACTCATCTCTACACCAATCATTCAACCCCCTGATTGGTCGCTACCTTTTGAAATTATGTGTGATGCTAGTGATTATGCTATAGGGGGCAGTTTTGGGACAAACAAAAGATAAAAAGAATCATGCAATTGCTTATGCTAGCAAAACTCTGACATGACCTCAACTTAATTATGCAACAACTAAAAAAGCGCACATGGCTGTTGTTTTTGCCATTGATAAGTTTAGATCTTACTTAGTAGGAGCTAAGGTGATTATTTATACTGATCATGCTGCTTTAAAATATCTGCTCACTAAGAAAGATGCTAAACCTTGACTTATAAGATGGATTTTGTTACTCCAAGAATTTGACTTAGAAATAAAAGATAAAAATGGAGTAGAAAATTATGTTATCGATCACTTGTCCAGAATGTAGTTTGAAAATTTACAGGAATTGCCCATCAATGATTTGTTGTGAGATGACATGCTCTTCAAGATCACGAAATCCGACCCTTGGTACATGAATATTGTTAATTTTATGGTTGCAGGTTATGCACCACTAGGGGAGAACAAAAGAAAGCTCATCTACGAAAGTCATCTCCACATATGGGATGAACCGTACCTCTTCAGAGTCTGCTCTGACGGCCTACTTAGGAGATGTGTACCGGAAGAAGAAGGCATCAAGATTATAGAACGATGCCACTCATCACCACATGGAGGACATTATGGCGCATTCCGCACTCATTCAAAGATCTAGCAAAGTGGATTCTTCTGGCCAACCATGTATGAAGACATGAAGGACTTCATCAAGAGATGTGGAGCATGTTAGAGGTACGGGAATATTAATTCAAGAGATGCGATGCCACTCACCAACAACCTCTAGATTGAGCTCTTTGATGTTTGGGGAATCGACTACATGGGACCATTTCCAAAGTCAAAGAACTATGAATACATCTTGGTGGTAGTTGACTATGTATCCAAGTGGGTTGAAGCCATGCCCTGCAGAGCATCTGATGCTAAGAACTCGAAGAAAATGTTTGAAGAAACAATATTTCTATGATTTGAAGTTCCAAGGATGGTGATTAGTGATGAAGGCACTCACTTCACTAACAAGAATTTTCACAATTACTTGTCAAAACATGGGATCCATCACAATGTCGCTACTCCATACCACCCTTAGATAGTGGCCAAGCAAAAACATCAAATAATCAAATCAAGAACATTCTATAAAAGACGGTCAATGAAATGGGAACTGCATGGAAGGATAGACTACCTGATGCACTATGGGCTTATAGAACGGCCTATAAAACACCACTTGGGATGTCACCATACCAACTTGTCTATGGAAAGACCTATCATCTGCCTGTTGAGCTAGAATTCAAGGCTCACTGGGCCATCAAGCGATGGAACATGGACTTTGAAGCCACAGGAACCAAGAGGAAGATGCAACTCTCTGAGCTTGATGAATGGCATGAAAAAGCATATCATAATGCCAAGATATACAAGGAGAGAACAAAGAGATGGCATGTCAAGAGGATCAAGAAGAAGGAGTTTGCCCCTGAAGATAAGGTATTACTTTTTAATTCCAAGGTGAAATTATTTGGACACAGGAAACTTTGGAGCAAATGGGAAGGACCATTCAAGGTGATAACAACCTCGTCGCATGGAGTGGTAACACATCAAAATGACGAAGGTACGTTATTCAAGGTAAATGGCCACCGTCTCAAGATCCTTCTAGAACCTAAAAAACCACATGAGGATTTTGACGAGGTAGATTTTCTGATTTTACCATAGATTTACACCACTGTCATACTCTTTACATTTCGTAACGCAAAAATATACTTTTCAGGATTAGAAATCACCGCGAGAAAAATCCCCGCAAGAAGATGACATGTGGGGCCTACCAGTCCCACCTATAGGCCGGTTGGCCCACCTGTTAGCCTCCTCACGCAATTTTGATTCTCTTGTGTCTTCTAGATCCTTCCTCCCCACAATCCCATAGTTTTTTGACACATTCTTCTTTCTTTCGTTATGAGACCTCTAATGGATAGATCTTGACCCTTGCTGCAAGTTGTTCCCCCTATAAGCGAGCCCCTGCCTGCCTCCATAGCCATCCCATCAAATCCTCCTGTCTCCAACAGTAGCAAAGCTCTCCTCTCTAGTCCCCATGGCCAACAAGCAGATCGTCCCTTGCGGTTTTGATCTAAACAAGAAGCCCGACGCGCTTGCACTGAGCGTCGTTCCTCCAAAGATCACCCCCATTATCTCAAGCTAGTCTTACTTCACCCAAGCTATCTGTCATCCAATGATCACTCCATTGCCGCCACACCCACTTCTTTGAAGGCAAGCCACGCCAACAAGAGCCTCATCTAGACGTCCAGAAGCTAATCAAGGTGACCAAGGAGATCAACCTCCTTCCTACGAAGGGACATGAGGTGCTAACTAGAGTCAAGACCAATATGTTTGGAGATGTTACATGTGCGAAATATCAGTCGGTCACCCCTCGTACAACCATCAATGGAGTCCGGGCTATGCTAGATCAAATCAAGGTTGTTCCCCTGAAGGAGAAGAAGAGGAAGGCGCCATCAACTCTCCAAGAGAATAAGGAGAAACACCCTTGGATGACCATTGCCCTCTTAGAGAAAAAGATTGAAGATCTAAGCGATGTTGTCTATACCTTAGAACAGAGGATCGGCGAAGAACACATTTATTGCAAGAGCCTGCAACAAGATTTAAATGCTTTGAATCATTTTGTTGCTAAGACGAGGAAGTGAGAATTAGGTAGTTGATGATAAGGCACGAGTGGTTAGGTCAAGTGTTTAAAGATAGTAGGGCTTAGCTCAGATTGTTAGAGTGGTTGAAGTTTGTGCTAGCTAGTCAAGAGTTTGTGTTTATGTTGGTTTGTGTAATAAAGTGCCTTATGATGTTAATGGAGTCTTATTATTATTATCTGCTCTCTATTTCTTTTAGATATATGTTTTATCTCCACATGTTGTGCATAAAGGTATACAGGAAAACAAGTGTGGGGGAAGCACACCGCGACAATAGAACGGAATTCGATCACAAAAATCATGAAATTCAAGAAGTAATGGACTAAGAACCATGTCGACCAAAGATGGACCCAAACGGGCTCTGGAGCAGGCCGCCCAGTCTCCCCTATAGGCTGGTCGGCCCACCATAGTGGCCCCATGCTTCATCCACGGTCAGGTTTGATCCCAATACATTCTATTTTCACATGTTTCACTTTATGTTTCAAACCGAATTGAAAATCCTTTGATAAAACAACTTTAAAACCTGAGGAAAGATTATTTTTCTCCTTAGATCCTTGTTTTGACTTTACAATATATGCAATGCAAGTATATTTTCATATTTATCCCTACCTAAGCTCCATATAAGCTTTTAGAAGTAGACAAAAGAAGGCAAAGTCATCAATGCCTTGGTGAGGATCCAAAAATACTATATATACAGAGTGATTTGAGAGTACCACAAAAGGAGAAGGTAAGCTATGTTTTGTTTTCAAAAATTTTAAAATTTTTCTCCAATTGACTTGACTGAAGGAAGATGGTGATCTGTTTCAAGCTCTTCCATTCTTCAACCGCCCAAAGTTTCACGGTAGACACTTTGAATCATGCAGAGCATGTATGACTGGGAATAGTTTTATGTTGATGACTTGTCCTAAGGTTATGTCTTGAGTAATCCATCCTTTTATCGAGGATGAGTAAAAGCCTAAGTGTGGTGGAGCTTGTTGACGGTAGTTAACACTCATCACAAACCGTCAATATAACATGCATAAATGGCTAAAATGGATCACCACTGTAGACTTAGGGGTTTAAACTGACAATTTCCATAAGTTTTAGTGAATCTGTGTTGTCAGGAGGATTTAATCAGAAAACCACCAAAGAGGACCTATTCGTCAAAGGAAAATATAGAATTCCACCATGTAAATTACATGGGAAGACTCTAGAAGACCCTAGGAGGCTCTCCACCGAAGCGAAGCTCATGTCCCTGACATGTGGGGCCAGGTGCCTCACCTATAGGACGGCCGGCCTATGGCCCCCCATGTTAGCCCCTCGTTGCTATGTTGGTTCTCTACTGCCTTAAGGATTGCATCTCCGCCATTTATTCAAGTCGGTTTGATCCGAGGGCTCAGGATTGACGCTCTGGCATACATATACCTACCTGCACCCCCTCTAGGGCATTGGCATTTGATCCTAAGAGCCTAAGGGCTAGACACCCTAATCCATATTTCCACCAGGATCAGAGCTAGCAATCAAGAGAAGATTAGTCCTCGATAGGATCTAGTCTTGTATTAGAGATAGAGAGATAGATTGAGAGAAAAGAGTTTGGAGGAGTCCTGGCCTGTCGGTGCTCACTCTACAACTTGTACCCTGGCGGAATCAAGTTCTTTATGAGCTTGCTTCTGAGATTTCTTTAGTAATCGACTTCTAATTCAAGTAAGCATCTTGTTCATATTGTTCTTCAGGTTTACGACTCTCTTTTGAGTACTTTAATCCTTGTAGCTCCTAGGTTAAAGTAGTATTCATAGTGTAAGCGTGTTGCTTAGACTCGGTTACTCGTGGATGTACCCTATTTTCTAGATCGGTGGTAGCTCGCGAGGGTGACTCTTATAGCCTCGTTGAATCCTTTGTAGTCCACCTCCTGTTAGTAGGCCTAGCATGACCTTGTTACTATAGGCAACATACTCTGTCTGTGTTTTCTCTAGTAATATCCCTAGAATTGAACAATAGAAGACAAAGCTTACCAAAGTTAGAACTAGAAGACCTTAGCAGTCTCCTCTACACTCCTATTATCTAGCCTTGATTGTGAAGTTGGGTTAAGTTGGATTTGGTTATTCTCACACACGTTTCCTCGAGTTTAATATAAAACTAGGTACTCCCGGTGATGTGCTACATCAGTATAATATCCATGCGCTTGCGGATTATTCTGTGAGCATTAATATATACCAACAATAAGGCGCCCACTAGTTCCTCTAGGAGGCCATCATCTATTGAGAGCCATCTCTCATTCAAATCAAGATACACCACAAGAGAGAAATCTCCACAAAGCTCTCAAGATGCAGAAGTAGATTAGTTAGTTTGAGAGTTAGGGAGAGTTGAGCCATGCTCAGGTTATAGAGAAATCTTCGGAGGTTGGGTATATCTTTGTATCTTACCTTTGCAAGACTTATGCTTTAATATAGTTATCTTATCTATTTACTTTTATGCCTTTCATGTGTATGGTTAGTATAGTTTTCATACCTTAGCATTGGATCTTCGCTTGCATTGAGTGCTCTAGTTATGGATCATGACTAGGGTAGTAATCGATTGGCTAGACATGGCGTCTAGTTTATAGGTTACCTAAGATGGCACCCAACCCTATGGATAGCTGTGGTAGCCCTAGGTGGTGACAGCCCTGATGCCCGACGTAGTCCACCAGGTTCGGGTTGGTGTTTGTAGGACCATAGTCAGAGCTTCCTAGTCTCTTTCTCATCCCTTTCTGAGGCTAGTGTTCCGATGTCCCGTAGTGCTATTGTGTGTGATCGCTATATCTACCCATGCTTTAGTTATACCCTCTAGTCTAAACTAGAATAGAACCGAAGTAATAGAGAAATATTTAGGAACTTTGAACTCACCCGTTGTCCTCTCAACTTAGCTAAACTGCTTATTTATTTTATCATGGAATTCTCCTATGTGTGTGTTATTATTCATAACTCTTATCATTATCAACACTTATCCCCACTTTTGTTTAGTTGGTATACTAGTTAGTAGATACATGATGGTGAACTATCAGCATCTTGAACCAACATTTCCCTGTGGACAAATACGATACCTTGGAATACTCCCGGGTGAAAGCTATAGCAGTATCCTTGTGCTTGCGGATTTATCTGTGTGCATTTAAAAATACCAACAACACCGTCACGGTGGACGGTGCCCTATCAGGCGCCTATCGATGTCTGAGATGGAAGAACGCCGCTGGCTCGGCCTTTGTTTCAATTGCAATGAAAAGTTCGGGCGTGGTCACAACCAAGTGTGCCAGCACCTGTTCTTGTTGGACCTAGCGGCGGCGGATGATGACCATGACGCCACCCCCAATGACTCGACACTACGAAACCACCGCTATCGCTCCACGCGATCACCGACGTCCACACCAGCAACACCATGCTGGTGCGCCTCCAACTGGGCGACATCAATGTCCACACCCTCATCGACTTGGGCTCGATGCAAAACCTCATCACCAAGGAAGTTGCCAGCCCCACTGGTCTCCCATGGTCTGCTGTAGCTACGCACCCATCACAATGGTTAATGGCGAGCGCGCGCCGTGCACAGGCGTGTATAAGCGGGTGTCGTTCTCCATTGCTAGCGATCAATTCTCCATTGACTTCTTCATGCTCCCCTTGCCAAGGTACGATGTGGTGCTGGGTACCCAATGGCTCACCACACTTGGCCCCATCCTGTTGGACTCTGCGGCCTTCACTATGTCCTTTTGGCACAAGGAATGTCCGAGTCTGTGGGCACTTGAAGAAGTTCGTCGGCACCCCTCCAGCTGCACCACCAGCGCTTCCATCCTACCCACCATGATGATATGGTACCTGAACCAGAACGTGCTTCCTGTACGCACCTCGTTTGGGGTGTTCGCCAGGTTCTCATGCACTAGGAAATGCGAACCAGCTGCATCGGCCACTTGGGAAGACATCGACAGGCATCCTCAATCGCTATACATCCTTCCAGCTTGAGGACAAGCTGCTCATCGAGGGGGAGAGATGTCATGCGCATGCAGCTGTGATCAATAGCAATTAATAGATGGTTGAGGATTAGTAGTTATGGCAGCAGCAGTAGAGGCGCATGCAGCTGCCAGGAGCACGGCAGTAGAGGAGCATGCGGCTGTAATCAATGGCAATTAGAGTCTGGGGAATAGATTAGAGTTAATGAGAGATTAGAGTTAACGTTGGGGAGAGAAACAAGGATCTAGGGCTGGGCGCCTAGGGGCTGAGCTCCTCTATATTTATACCCTGTAACCAGTTGAGATTGAATCAAGCAATGAACAAACCTATTCCTAATCTCCCTATTCTCTCAACCCCTTCAACATAGGGCGTCCAGTGGATAAACCCCACGCCATTACCAACCCAAGCTACGAGCTTCGCAGTCGAGGGCCAGCTACCTTGAGTACCAATGCCCTTGACAACCTTGCTGACTTGAAAAGGATGAGATACTTGTTAACCTTCTTTCATATTTGTTAACTAGTGGCCAAAATCAGCAACTGTTGGCTTTATTAAGCTCTGGGGTAAACTAAGGTAGGTAAAGGGCAGAGTACCTTTGGGAGCAACCAAATGTCTGAGCCAAAAGGTTAAATCTCTCTTCATTGACATTAATAGGTACCATCATAGACTTTGCATAGTTTACTTTGAGGCCTGTTAACTCAGCAAAAGAATTGAAAATTGCTTTCAAGAAAATAATTGCCTTGCATCCCCTTGCATGAAGATAATGGTATCATCTGCATATTGCAAGATAGGGAAGTCATGGTCATGAGGTAGTGTCACAGGTGGGGAGAGAAGACCTTGCTGCTGAGCTGAATTGAGGATACTTTGTAAAAAATCAGCTACAAGACAAAAAGAAGAGGGGACAGGGGGTCCCCTTGCCTCACTTCCCTGTTGCAGTGGAAAACCTTGCTAGGAACACCATTTAGTAAGGCTACAGAAGTACCAGATGTAAAAATCATTCTCATCCACTTAATCCAAAGTTCAGGAAAGCCCTTTTGTTTACCATGATTTGTATCATTAGTTCATGCTCAACTTTGTCAACTTCTTTTTCAAAGTCTAGTTTTAGTATAATGATTTCCCTTCTTGATTGGTGGCAAAGATGCACGAACTCTAAGGACCAAGCTAAACAATCCTGAATGGATCTTGCCTTAATGAAACCATACTGATTTTTATGGATGAGCCTAGGAAAAACCTGTTGAACTCTATTTGCAAGAATCTTAGTTATGACCTTCATGGAGGTGTTCAGGAGGGAGATGGGTCTAAAATCTAAAACTCTAATGGTGTTATCATTTTTTAGCACTAGGGACAATATGAGATCCATTCAGACTTTGCATACAAACATTTCCCAAGTAGAAAGAATTACAAAGATTGTAGAAATCATTGCAGATGATGTGCTAGCACCTTTTAATAAAATCAGTGTTAAAGCCATCTTGGCCAGGAGCTTTATCTAAAGGCAAACTTTTAAGCACCAAATCAATTTCTTCGTTACTAAAATGGGTCACCAAGGAGGACAAATCATGATTAGATTGGATAAGATCAGACAAATTGAAGGTGATACCAGTGAATGAAGATACTCCCAGCCTTTCCTTGAAGTAGTGCTAAATAAGATTAGCCATGTCCTTGTGATCAGTGACCAACTGACTAGATGAGTCTTCAAGAGCTGTAATGAGATTGCCCCTGTATTTGATTGTAGCATTAGCATGAAAAAAACTTTGTGCTTCCATCACCTAATGTGGTCCATTTGATAGACCATGTTTGCCTCCAATAGATATGCTGCTGGTGTTGGAGAGAAGTAAGTTTTTCCTCCAGCAAGGATTTGAAGTTCCATTCTGGAATGGTTAAGTCCCTGAATTCTTCAATGAACAGTAGAAAAGAAAGGGTTAGCTTGACATTAGCAATTGCCAATTTGAGGCTGGAGAGGTTTTTTGCCACTCCTTTAAAACTCTCAGGTTTTTGAATTTTGCAGTAATGATTTGCTACATCTGTGATGTAAACAGGAGCCACCCAACCCTGCTGAACAACATTCATAAAGTCATGATGATCCAACCAAAAGTTTCCAAAACAAAAGATATTTCTACTGGGATGGAAGTGGAGATGGAAATCAGACAAGGTACATGGTCAGAGGTCTCCATGACCAGAGGGTAGACAAAGGTTGTAGGGTAGGAGATTGTCCAATTAGCAGATGTAAAGAACCAATCCAGCCTTTCTAGAAGTGGAGCAAGTTGCTTATTAGTCCAAGTAAACCCCGTACCTTTCAGGGGCAATTCAATAAGACCTAGTGCACTTATAGCTTCATTAAACAAGTACATTTAAGTGTGGTCACCTCCACGTTTATTCCTATCAGCTGGACTTCTGTATAGGTTAAAATCTCCCACCAACAACCAATTAGTCAAGTCAGGCATCTGAACATTCTTGAACCAGCTAAGAAAATCCCTTTTACCAGATGAGGTACAAGGAAGCATAAATGTTAGAGAGGACTCAGATGTCATTATTGTGCTTAGAACAAAACTCTAGAGAAAGACAGTTGTTATTCTAAAAAATCTTAGTGCCAGCGAAAAGAGAAGATTTCAAGATGACAATGGATCCACCAGAAGCACCTAAAGAAGGTATGTATTCAAAAGCATCAAAAGAAGGTGTACAAATTTTCTTAATGAACATAAGATCAAAAGATTGTTTCTTAGTTTCTTGGAGACAGACAATGTCACACTTACTTTCAACAATTCTGTCTCTTACAGCATCCCATTTTTTTTATCAGAGTTAATACCTCTAACATTCCAACATAAAATATTCCAATTTCTAGTAGCCATAAAACAAAAGAAATGGGCAACATAGGTCCTAGACTACTGAGGACCAGTGGAAGCATCCCCCTGACTAGAGGATTCAGCTTGAGAGTTCTTTGCCTTCTTTTTGGTCACTACTTTCTTTCTTGTAGGCTTGGCTTGGAGCTTGGAAGGAGACAGATCATCAGGGTTAAGACCATAGAAGGAGGCACCCAGGTTCTTGATGATCTTGGGAGAGATTGTTGGAGGTGTAACTGAGCAACACCCAGGCAATTTCTGTCCTTACAGATGGAGGATTTGAAGCCTATATGTAGTTTCTTGAGCCTTGTGCTTCTTCTCACATCAACTTCAGAGAGGGGTGCTTTCCCTTTGCCTTTGCCCCTGTGCCTTTTAGGAGTCTGGAGCCCATCAGAGCTATCAACCAATGAGCTAGGCATCTTCTAGATGTGACAGCTGCTCATCCTCTAGGAGTTCTAGCACCATAGAGGATGATTGTTCAAAGTTTGAAAAAGCAGGAAGGACAACATTTGGGCAATCTTTAGGAACGGAGAAAAGGGTGGCATTACCTGACATTTCAGATCTCATAAAGCTCGAAGCATTGGATTGTAGGAAATCCTTGGCCCAGTCAAAAGTCGGAGACTGCAAAAGGAGGAAAGAAAAGAAATTCATCCAAGAATCAGGGATAAGATCTGAAGGAGCACATTGAGAATGGTGGGAAAAGAATTTTACCCAATATCTGTAGGCCTCAGGTGAAGGACCAAGAGGAGGCAGGTGACCAATTGGAGACAAGTTACCAAAAATATGATCAACAGCAGGTTGAGCAATCTGCACCATCCCAATCTGTATATTCTGGTCAACAGGTTCAGGGCCAAGCTGATGGAGATTGTCAGCATCATAACCCAGCAGATCTTCAATCTGAATTTCATGTGGGATCATTGGCTGGAGGTTGTTGAAATCAGGAAAGGGTGCAATTTCAACTTGAGGAATGGGTAGTGCAACTTTAGGAGGCTCAACATCAGAGTCCGTGCCAGTTAATTCATCCATGACAGTGATGTGCTCCTGCTGATTCTGAACAGCCTCTGGGCCTCCCAAATGAGCAGCACCAGCAGGGTTGATGATGACTTCTTCCTGAAGATCTTACTACAGTTATGATGAGTAATAGGAGAGTAGCGAACACCAAGAACATGGGAAGCAAACTCACCAAAAGAAGAGAAGGTAACCAGTGAGGAGGCTGAAGAAGAAGTCATCGCTGAAGGCGACGGTGCCCTGAGGCGCCAAGCTCGACTCCAGGGGACGATTACAGGGGGAGGAGGAAGAATACCGGTGACTTCTTTAATGTATTCGGTGATTGAGTGAAACAATTTAGGCCTTAAAGAGGGCACCTGCCCACCTGGCAGCGAATGATCCCGACATATTCGAGAAACTGAAGGGTCGGGGGCAGGGTGGGAGAATCCAGGCGCAATATCACATTTGCCAGAATCGTGCCCAGGTTGGAGGCATTTGCGGCAACGGATAGGGCCTGTGCAAAAAGGCAGCTCATGGGCCAGAGTCAAACATTTAGGACACAAATTGATTACAGGCTTGAAGCCAGGGTGTTTGAACGAATCTGGCACTGGGCCTAAAATGCCAACACGTGAAAACTGTTGGGTGGCCTCAGCAATTGAATGTGTCTGAACGGCCGAATAATGAGACGATGAAACTTAATTACCAAAATTAATACGCGAAAAAACCAGTCTTCGGCCAGGATTATTGTGAAATTTGAAATTTGAAAACTCCATGGAAGATGAAGCAAGAGGAAGACGATGATGACCATGGACAGGGATAGCATTGGCACCTGTAAGATGAGTAGGCTGGCGCTGAGGTGGACGGCCTCTTTTGACAACGTCAGACCATTCGGCTGCTTGCACTGCTTCCCAGTTGCGCAACTCTGCTTCATAGTTTGGCCCGCCACCATGCCAGAGGTGGAAGAAGATTTTGAGGTCTGAGCACTCGAACGAACGTAGCTTGAAGATGTGAAAAGCCCACAGACTTCGATGAAATGGAGAACCTGAAAACACGATCAGCCAACTGCACCACACGAAAGGCTTGAGAATGGCCTCCCCGCACAGATTGAAGCAGAGCCCCAACCGATTGAGGAGAGAGATGAAACTTGCATCTTCCCACAGATAGAACGAGAACAAATTCTTGCGAAGAGGAAGAGGAAACAAAATTGATTGGGGAACCAAAACGACGAAGAACCTCGGCCTCAGTCACCCGACCAGGCCAGGAATCGAGAATTGGAACCTCCATGGCCAGTGATGAGGCTGAGGTGCCATGGGAGGTGAGCTTCTCAGAAGTCGCCGGGATCACCATTTCAACCGAGATCCAGAGTTTGTATAGAGCAAATTGTGTGTGTGTGTGTCTACAGATGATGAGCTACAAAGGTTTCTCTGCGATCAATTCAGGATCCTTGCTCGGATTAATGAGTCTATACATAGGGGCCGGTTCGAGGACTCCCTTGTGCGTGAGCAGAACCCAGAGATGTGTGATATACTCGCCACCGGTAGCCAGTTTGTTAATGTGGGCGGTCAGATTGTTGGACGGTGTGACGCATAGCAGCTTCTCTGCCCACACCCTTGCAAGCAATTCCCATAGTGTTGACTTGTTGTTGGAGTATTGGTCCATTAGTTGGTCGGCTAACTTTATGCCATCGGCCAGGATGCCTTCGTATTTGTCGCCATTTTTGCCGAGACCGGACAGCCTATCCAAGACGGCGTCCTTGGAGCGGCACCCGACTAGGCAGTGTTGTTGCGCGTTAACCTGCAGCTCTTCCAAGAAGAGTTTCGTGCTGTGGAAGTTGTCCATCACCAGTTCCGTTGCGTAGAACAGCAGGTAGGAACTGTAGTCCGAGAGCGTGGTGGTCACCAGCTTGTTCTCGTCGGGGATGGCGGTGGTGGCGACCTGCTGCTGGGAAGTCTGCTTGTAGTCACATACCGTAGTAGCAATGTGCCAGATGAGCATGCTTCGAATGATCCCCTGACCATGTATGCTCCATCTAAAAATCAACAAGAGTGAGTCTTCGTATAATGGTCGTCCTGTCCTGAGATATAAGATATTGAAGGTTTAAAATTTTATGCCTAATTATAAAGTATATGCTCCAATCCAAAATATCGTAAAGCTCTTTATACCTCAATGATTCTTCTTTCCCCATGTTGATGAGCGTCCTGACACCATGGTTCATGTTGTGGCTGTGTTTAGTTGGGCGAAATTTGGGAATTTAGCTACGGTAGCACTTTCATTTTTATTTGGCAATTAGTATTCAATCATGGACTAATTAGGCTCAAAACGTTCGTGTCGCGATTTCCAACCAAACTGTGCAATTAGTTTTTTTTTCGTCTACATTTAATGTTCTATACACGTATCGTAAGATTCGATGTGATGACTGCTGTAGCACTTTTTGAGAAAACTTTTTAGAACTAAACAAGGCCTGTATCACCTTATTTCATACTCACTTGCATTATTGCCAGTGACCCGGACCCATCAACCCGTCCACATGTTTCTTTTATTTTTAACACTTTTTTTAAACTATTCTTAATTCTAACACGGTTTTTTTTTAAAAGTAACACTTTTGGCCGCGTCTATTTTCAGGGCGCGGTGAAACAACTCTGCCGCGCCATGCATGGCGGCGCGTCAGGGTTGCGCACATGGCAACGTCCCGGCCCGCTGGTCGCTGATGTGGCAGACCTTGCCGTGCCACCGATCAGGGCGCGACTGTGACGTGCCACCCGTCAGAGCACGGCAGAGCCAAATAGAGGCCCACGACCCAGTCCCTTTCCTCCCTCTCTGTTTCACTCCACGCCGCATAGCAACCGCCTCCGCGCCTCCCCCGCCGGCTCCCTCTCTCCCTTGTCTCCCTCTCTCAGTCCCTTTCTATCCCCACTACGCCACCGCCCCTCCCCGTCGCCGGTGCGGCCGCCGCTTTCCTGTGGCGCGGCCTCCCTCTCTCCCCATCCTCTTCCTCCCCTATCACCCCCTGTCCTTAACCCTCCTCCAACTTTGGGCGCAGAAGAAGCATGTGTCTAGAATTGTTGAGTTCTCCTTTCATAATTGCAACGAATATTTTGTCAAGAGGTGGGAACTTGCGCAGAGGAATATAGCTGAGCAGGAGCGATTTGGAAAGGCTGGAGCAGAACATTTGAAGGAGGGCGAGGAATTGGCCAAGCAGCACACCGCCGAGCCGTATGGACTCCGCCATTATATCTTTAGTGTACGGGGCAAGGGTGGCACAAGCTTAAGCAGCGAACATTATGGTGGACGAAACTATCGAGTTGATCTTCACAAAGTAGAGTGCAGTTGCAACGTCCCTCAGATCATGTAGGCCCCTTGCTCTCAAATGATCACGACCTGCAGGGTTCACGGGTATAACTTTGAGAATATGCCATATATGTCACCCTTGTATCTTCGTTCGAACACCGTTAGTATTTGGGAGAGGAGCTTCGAGCCATACGTTGACCCGACATAGTGGCCTGTAGTAAGCGGCCTCCGCTTCATCTGGGGCCTCTACGGCCTGAGTGAAGAACACGTCATCATCCTCCTTCGCCTACAAGCCTCCTTCCTTGCCCTCTCCTCCTCTAACGCCCTCCGTCTCTCCAACCCCCATTCATCAAGCCTAACATCGATCGGGTTACGAATACCGCGCTGTCTAGCAAACTCACGCATCTTGTTTTTATGATGTTTAACGAATAGGTTGACGTAGTCAGGTCCATATCCCCTGTTCCGTGCAATTACTTGTCTCCCCTTTAGTTCATCCAAGAACTTAGCTTGACCATCATAATATTTCCACCTGTATTTCCTAGTGCTCTGTTCAAACAAAAAATTATATCAGGGTTTATCATAGCTTGATCTCCGCATTCGCGCAGAGGAGGTTCCTCGAGTCGTCTAACTGCGGCTAGGTGCTTCTCCTTAGCCGTCATTGGCGGGGGTTAGGTGGGTTGGAACCCACCGCTTGAACCCATCACGTGGATGTCTCCCTCTACATCAATCGTCGAAAAGGAGGTACCTAGGGTCAAACTTGTCTGCACCATCAATCCATTGAAAGAAAAAACGCCTCTCATGGGTCTACACAATAAGATTCCAACAAAATATTAGTAGCCTACTTAAACAAATGAAGAAAAAAAGATAGTGAAAATAATTACTTACATTAAAACGACTACATATGTAGAAGCAACGTGCCGCTGTGTCTGGATGTCTCGATTGAAACACGTCAGCCGGGAAACCACAGTCACAGTTAGGGACAGGGAGGTCAGGAGAGACGGGGTATCTTTGCAAGACGCGTCGGGGTATAATTCTCTAGGACGACCCCGTTTTCGCCAAAACTCCTCCCGATACATGTCTTGCATTTAACAAAACAGTTGTAATTTAACAAACAGAAATCAAAACATCACAAATTAATGTCAACGAGAACCATTTGCATTATAACAAATAAAATATAACCTACACTTTGATGCAAATTCTATCTTAGATGTAAACATGTAAACTATATAAAAACTATACTTTGGTCACTAAAAATTGGGTACATCAACAGTGTGTCCATATATTTATTCACATATAAAAGTTGAGATGCAATCTCAAACAAGCAAAATTCATATAAAAATTGATCTTAGAATACATGGTAATCATAATTCTAAGTAACCAATTAACCTTAACATTGGCAATCATAATCCTAATATGTCAATTCAATGTTCTAGCTAACTCATATTTTTCTCCATACCCTAACTACTCATTAAAATCCTTCGATCCACCGTGGAGGAGCTTCATTACCTTAACAAGGCCGAGGAGGAGCTTCGGGGAAGGTAGGAAGGGGGCCGGCAAGGGAGGGAAAGTCAGAGGTCGATTGTGGGGGAGTCGGGAGGCAATGGCGCGGTGGTGCAGGCTGGGAAGCGCGGCGGCGGGGGCTGGGCGGCGCGGAGGCTGCTGTTGTGCGGCGCGGAGTGAAACAGAGAGGGAGGAAAGGGACTGAGCCACGGGCCTCTATTTGGCTCTGCTGCGCCATGACGGGTGGCGCGTCATAGCCGCGCCCTGATAGGTGGCGCGGCAAGGCCTGCCACATCAGCGACCAGCAGGCCAGGACGTTGCCACGTACGCACTCTTGACGTGCCGCTATGCATAACGCGGCAGAGTTGTTTCGCCGCGCCCTGGAAATAGGCGCGATCAAAAGTGTTACTTTTGAAAGAAAAAAAAAACAGTGTTAGAATTAAGACGCAGGACGTTGTATACAGCGCGCTTCACAGGCATGGGCAGATCCTGGTGAGCCACGAAGCTGCGCCGGAACAGTTTACGCCTTACCCGCTTCGGTAGAAGAAACGGCACGCGAGCAACAAGAGAATTTTGGGACCGGATGCAAGCACCCAGAAGCGAGTACTGCAGATGAACCCTAGCAACCTCTCCATGATGGGTTGCCCTCGCCACCGAGGATGGCGCACGTACCTGCACGCCATGCTCACCTTGTGCCAGTCGAGAACAGCAGTGTCATGTACCGGAACGATTCCACCATCACGAACAGAATGGTCAGCCTGGTCAGCCAGATGTCGAATCCCGTGGCGACCGCCGCAGCGGATGAACCAACGAGGGCATCGTCACCCTCAGGGTCAGGGCCACGGTACCGCAGCAAGGCTGGGGAGAAGAGAGCACACAAGCTCAGCGTCACCGCCGCGCTGAACACTAGTGTCTCAGGTACCAAAGTTTGGTGAAGAGATGGGTGCCTCGCGTAGAAGAAATCAAACAGAAAACCGAGCTCCACCTCGGTGATACGGTACTCCCACTCATGCTCTTCGACGTCCCCAGGCGGGTTCCAACTGGTTTCATACTCTTTGCGGGTGGGATAGCACCCAGTGAAGCGACGCAGGAGCTGCCTGAACAGAGCAAATGACAGGCACAAGTCCTTAAGATTGCCTGAGCTCAACAGCGCACCGTCGCACTCCTTCACCATCTGAATGTCCACATCTCTGTCTCCTCTACGTCCATCCTCCAAGCCCGCATCACCGTCACCGTCAACGTCACCAATGAGCAGGAGCCTGTCTCTCCTGGTGATGAACCTGTTCTCCTCGGCGAGAGTATGTTCTCGGCTACCCGCCAGCAGGAAACCCCACAGGCGCATCGAGAGCTTAACAACGTTGAAGAGGACAACTCTGATCTGGAGGTGCAAGGAGCTGGGGTAGGAAAGGAGCAGGAACAGGACATAGACAATCTGGGCGGCCTGGTTCAGCATGGTGCGGGCTTGCTGGTCAGAGCCATCGATGCTGCAGGCAGCAATGCCATCAGCGCAGCCAAGGAGGAAGCACGCCCATACGACCACGAGCTCGTTGCGGACGGCGGAGGACTGCATGAGCCCAGTGGTGTAGGATACGGCCGGGTAGCTCAGTATAAGCGCCAGCGCCAGCCAGATTAGGAATCGGAAATCGGGGCTGCGGCTGCTCCGGCGGCCTGAGCTGAGGAAGACCGGTGTGACGAGGAGCGCAAAGGTGAGGGTGACCAGCACCTCCACGGGCTACTTTGGCAGCCCAAATTCCCGGAGGGATCCCTGCGAATTTCTTGGGCCAATCTCCCCGTGCCAATCTCCCCGGTCTCCCCCGGACCAAATTTTGGTGCTCTTTAGAACCCCATCAACCCGAGGTTCGCAACCCGTTTCCCTTCGTTTTTCACGCAGAAATAATCCACGTGCGAGGAGGCCGGGAGGGTTTCCCCGTGCGCTCGCGAGTCGCACGCGGCTTCTTCCTCCGCTCGCGACGCCGCCCAGTCGCAAGGCCGCCGCCACCACAGCATCCGGTCGCTGCCGCGCCGATATCCAGTCTCTGCCGCCCCTCCGCCTCACGCCAACGGTGAGCCCGTCTCCGTCGCCGTGACTTTTGTGGTCGGCGCACCCTGGCTCCACTTCGCTCCACTACCGTCATTATCGTCAGTCAGTCCACCTCCATCCACATCTCCTTCCCCATAGAAGCTTCTCGATCTGCTAGAGTTTCATCCACATTTGTTTCTGGTTGATCTTGGAGTTACCGGTCCGCAGCTCGGACGCTTCTACCACTAGCCATTGTGCCGTCCGCGAGCAACACCGACGTCGCTGGCAACACGACACAACCTCTGCCTCTACAGGTTAGTCTTCTGTCCGCATCTCACACCCCTACTTGTAAATCTGGGCAAAACCGCTACTAGAAAGATCCACCGTGCTGCACCAAGGTTGTTTCAGATCCAATTGCTGCATATAGCTTAAAGAACTTTACTATTCATTAGCAGAGTGATTCTATGGTTTCTTGTTTGTAATGTGAAAATAGATATCATGAATTATGATTCTTCAATAATCGGTAGAGATTGTAATGTTCATTGGTGAGCTGGTTTCTGTGTTCAAAACACCATTGCAATAGAATAGGATGGCATGCTGTGATGGATTTTTTTCTAGCATTGCACAACAACTATATGCATGCTTGTAACGGTCCAGACATATATTGGTTGGGACGTTTGGTAGTCTTGCTATTTTCTAGCATGCAGACTAGTATAGTAACCGGTCACTGCAGTAGCAATTTTCTGCAAGGTGACTGATGCATTTCTTTTATTCTATTGTGACTTGTTGTGCTTTTTAGTATAGTCTTGCTATTCTCTAGATGTTAATATATTTTTTCTAAAAATTGAGCTAGCCAAACTTGACCCTATGGTTTGAAAAAGAGGGAGTAGCGTAATTAAACCTGCAAAGCCAACACCGCACCTAGGTTTTGAATCTGAAGGATCTGAAGGATTATTGTCTACTTTGTGCCATGTTTGTTAACTTTTACTCTCGCTGACGGTCAGCACGAGATCTTAAGCAGAGTGTGCCTTTTTAATTTGATGGCAGCGTGGGATCTTAAGCAGAGTTTGTTATTTAATTCTAGTGGCGTCATACTCGTTATTTACTCAATCTAATAATCTGCGTGCTAAATCTTGACAAGTGCTTCTGCTACGGCCTCTAATAGCACAAGTCTATTTGCTATTTTTGATGGGCTAGACGTCTCAAGTGCATACAATGAAGCTCAATCTGCACCTTCCAATCAAGATTCTATGCAAGGAGCAAGGGGTGGGAGAAAGCGTAAGCAAAGTCATATTGGTTTTGCTATTGAGAATTTTGTGCAGTATAAAAAGATGCAAACAAGCAAAACCATGGAAAGTCTCAATGAAAAGAAGAAACAAGATGAAGAATTTTCAGTCCACAAGTGTCTCAATAAAGTGGATGCAATGGAACTTACTGATGTAGAGAAGGCGTATGCTATGAATGTCTTCAAATCTTAGATAGACAGGGAGGTATTCATGAAAATAAAAAACAAAAGTGTTCGCTTGATTTGGCTCAAACAACAGATTAGGTATATTATTTGAATCTGCCCTTCTAATATCTGGGGTATATATGAACTGCAGTCATTAGTTTAGGTACTTCCATTTTTCTTGTCTGAACTGTAGCTTACTATCGTCCGTTCAACAATAGCTTGTTCTGCACAACTGCATTTCCTTTTTTTTGTTCGGATCTAAATTCTTGACAGCAACAATGCCTTCCATTATCATTTAAATATTACATATTAGTGTAGACTTATTTTGAACATATTTTTGCTATTGCACAACGATGACCAGGTAGTCAAAATGCACTCTTGGTCATCATTGTTGGAATAGATTAGTGTACTCTTATTTTAGTATTGGTAAAGTTAATAACTTAGTATAAAGTATAGCATTCCTCTTTTTTTCCTGTGCCAGCAGTCTAGCCATGGTTGGTTTCCTGAAGCTGTCCAGACAAGTAGTTGAACCAACTATTTTCACCATGTTTTGTAGCAAGTTTGAACTGAATATTTCCACCCATACTAACAGGACCTCACAAACGTTGTGTTTTGTTTGTGGCACTTGTATGAATACAGTGGAAGTAATAAGTCAATCCAAGATGTTAGATGGCACTTTGCTGTTTCAATCATATTTCTTTCTTTTTCTTTTGAGAAAGCTAAACTATCCTTTTTGTGCCTAGTGATTCATTATATCGTATAATCATTGAAATAAGTATGGTTCTTTCTTTTTTTGTGAGTGAGCATGGTCACAATTGAGCTGCAAAATGAACTTGTTCTGTTCTTGACCATCTTTCTTTGAGCTACAAATGATAGTCATCAGCACATAGTCCAGGTGGACAGGCTCCCAGCTTGTCTGCAGGCTGCCTCTAGCAGAGCGAGTGCATCCGTCCTCGCCCTAAGCACAAACTCCTAGCTTTTTGGATCATTGATTTTGATTTTGTCTAGTTGTAAATTTGTTTAAGCTATTATACTTTTTCTTTGTGTTACTTGCAGAGGGATCGGTGGAAGCAATGCATGATCCGAGAAAAGTGATGCGGACATGCTCAACATTTGTGCTGTCATCTTGTCTGCAGTCAATCAATGCGTGATCTGAGAATTGTCAGTTTATAGTGATCCTATTTTATTTTTCATTACCTCATTAGGTATTGAAGGAACCGTGACGCCTAAGAGGGGGGGGGGGGGTGAATTAGGCAACTTAAAAAACATAACTCTAAACTATGGCCTCTTTTTCTAACCCTAGCAAAACATATGCAATAGATAAACTATCTAGTTGTGCAACTATGATTTTACTAGTGTGTTGCTATCTCTACCGCAAACGTAGTAAAGTAATCAATGTAAATGCGGAAGCTAAAGAGCAAGGTAGAGATATCCAAACTCCCGTCGACGACTCCGGTATTTTTATCGAGGTATCGAGAAGCGCGCAAGCTTCCCCCTAGTCCTTGTTGGAGCCCCTCGCACGGAATCCCTCGCAAGGGCCAAGCTCCTAGTCGGGTAACTCCATGGATAGCCTCGGGCCTTCCCCACGCGCAAGTGGGTCTCCGACGTGCCTTCCGGCAAGCCTCTCCTAGATGCTCCCCACCGTCTTCACTATCAAGCTTCCGGCCGAAACGCCACGCGCCTTGTTCCCTTCGGTACACGATGGCGGCCACACCACAAACGCGGTTGGTGTGATCTCACAAGACTTCAAGCCCCTCCGATGTACAATAATGGTGCGCGGAAGCACCAAGTGGTAAGAGGTACGCAAACCTCACTAAACACTAGGCCTAAACCTAGAGCAAGCGCGTGAGCGATGGTCTAATCAACCTAAGCACTTCGCAAAGCACCTACGCTAATCACCTAGTAAATCATTAAGCTCTATGCAAGTGGAGATCACTAAAATGGTGTATCAACACCCTTGGTATGTTTCCTCAGCTCCACACCTCTCAAATGGCCGATTGGGGGTTGTATTTATAAGCCCCACTGAGAAAGTAGCCGTTGGGGTCGAATTCCCGTGAAACTGCTACTGACCGGATGCTGAATCGTCCAGACCGGACGCGTCCGGTCGTCCCGACCGTTGAGCTAGCAATATATTGATCAGACGCTGGCCAGCGTCCGGTTGACTGCCACCGGACGCGTTCGGTCGCAGATTTGCCGCTTTGTAACATTACTGTACTCGATCGGACACTACTGTCCTGCGTCTGGTCAGTTTCAGCGCCCGCGTCCGGTCCAGTGTCCGGTCGCCTGTCTGCCGAGTCCTCTGCCCAGCGTCAGGTCGCTTGTCCAGCGTCCGGTCAACTCAGTGAGCTCGTACGGCTTGGTTCCAATCTTCGTGCTTGGACTTTGCTTGATATCTTGGGTCTTCTCTTGTGCTTCTAAGGTCTTTCTTAAGGTGTTGATCATCGGATCACCACGTCGCCTTTGTCCAAGTCACGTCTTGCACCCTATTGAACTACAAAATAAACACTTGCAAATTCATTCGTCCAATTTGGTTGTGTTGGTCATCAAACACCAAAATCCAACGTAAATGGGCCATGGGTCCATTTTCCTTGCAATCTCCCCCTTTTTGGTGATTGATGACAACACGACCAAAGCAAGCAAATGATAAGAATTTGGAGATTAAAAAACTACCTACTTGCTAGGATGCAATGCAAAGGGCAAAGTTATATGATACTAATTGATAGATGCCAATTAAAACTTTACTTAAAAGCTTGTCTTGCCCTTGCAAATGTCCCCATGTGATATTATGGATTAAAGCCTAGCTTTCTAAAAAAAAATTCTCCCATTACTTAGACTAATCCATAATTCACTTTCCTCCCTTTCTCGGACCATTACTACTTGTAACTAAATGCTTGTCTTTGGTCCTTCAAATTCTCCTTCTTTGGCATCAAACACCCAAAAAGGAATATATTAGTAGCACAAGGGAGGGTCAAACTTTATGAACCAAAAGAATGATTTGATTAGCATGGAATAGGTCACAAAACTTGATTATCACATTATATAGACTAAACTCCCCCTAAATTTATGCATACATATGATAAAAAGCAAAGCATATACATAATTAGCAATTTATTGCACAAGAGAGGTTAATCTATATAATGCATGGAGAAAGCAAATAAATATCAAAGTGAGATCAACATGGTGATATCGGTTTAGAAATACCACATGTGAAAATCAAGTTGACTTCTATCAATTGAAGTATAATGCTTTCCTCCGGGGACTCCATTTTCCTTGCAATGAGACTACTACACACAAGATAAGCTTGAAAAGGTGTTAGTCTCAAAGCATCCAACTTGTAGATTAAGGAGAAAATTTCCTATTTGACACCAGAAATAATGATGCTTTTCTATTTGACACCGAAATTAAAATTCTTTCCTATATGTCCTCCACTTAAGTTTTTCTTTCCTATTTGACATTTCCATCAGTTCTGTTAGCAACTAACGTTAGTTGTCCAAGTGAGGCAATGGGAAAAGACCGTTATGCCCTTTGAGGGAAGCAAATGAACTCGGTAGTCTCTAGGAGTCGTGGCTGTTCGTCCTCAGGGCTGGCCATCGCGGACACGCGGGCGAGCGCCGCGGCCTTGAGGCCGGCCATCGCAGACATGGGGGCGGCCAGCGCGACCAAGGCGTGAGCGAGCAGGGCCGGCGCGCCGAGGACACAGCACCAACTCACAGCAGGCCACCGCGCCTGCTAGCTCCGGCGAGGCCGCGCCCATCCCGTCGCCGCACCTGCGAGCTCTGGCCCCGGCCACGCCGCTGTGGGAGAGGCCGCCATGGCCGTGTGCCTGCGAACCCTGAACGCCGGCCGCAAGCTGTGCTCTATTTTGCCCCCGTGTTTCTTTGCTTGATGTCATCATGACGTCATACGCGTTATATGGCTGTTTTCCTTTAGAAAAATAATCTCATAAATTCATTATATATTATGAATACACGTATACGTGTCTCACACCAGCAGCAAAACTGAGCCATCCATCTCGTGATCTACGGCTAAGATTAAACGGATTGATATTGAACTGATATAATTATAAGTAATTATATAAGATTATGTTCATTCCTTTATTTATTTTACAAAAGCAAAAAGAAAAATATAGCAGTTCGAGATAAAAACATTCAAAAAGAAAATAGCAATGTCAACCATGGAATGTCATGACTGGTAAAAAAAAACTCCAGGGGTAAAATGGACTTTTCTCCTAGGACTTAACACCGTTAGCCGTCCAAACTGACGGAAATGTCAAATGGGAAAGAAAAACTCGAGTGAAGGATAGATAGGAAAGAATTTCAGTTTCGGTGTCAAATAAGAAAGCCGCAATATTTCTGGTGTCAAATAGGAAATTTTCTCTAGATTAAGCTCCCCCTAAATTTGTGTACACAAGTGTTGAATACTTGTAAAATTTGTGCACATTGATTTAAGTATCAAAATACCACTTGAAAGATGATATTTGGGAGAGATTATCTATAATTTGGACTTTGGCTCATATTAGATAAATAATTATAAAACAAGCTATGTGCCGTGCTCCTAAACAATTTTAAACCATGTAGGTTTGCTCCAAGGGTTGATAATGAAACTGAGCAAGCCTACCATATGATATACCTATTGAATGCATGACAAAAGATTTAAGCATGTAAATGCAAACATAGGCATGAAAGATAACTAGATGCTTTAAGAGTATATCAATTGAAAAACTAATACCAATTGAAATGAATACTAATTGAAAGTAATGATATTTAGTTACCTAACATGGGAAGGAGAATTTAGGTCCATAGTATTCACTAACCTACTTGGCAATGCCTTTGTCCATCATAATGCACCCCATGAAATGCACCCAAACTTTGCCAAGTCTCCAAATTCTCCGATGTCCGATGGACTTCTCACTTCCCTTTCGGGATCCAAACCTTCTTGGTGCTCTTCATGTTTCAAATGATTTCCTTTGGCACCCAAAAGCGTTTGACCCCATTGTTGGCTTGCTTGTTCACCTTGATGGCCACCACCTTGTCATTTTTCTTTTTCTTCAAGAGATAAGGTGTGGATGCCTTCTTGTCCACCTTATTGGTGTAGGTGTTGGAGAGCTTGCTTGTTTGCTTTTTCTCCTTCTTCTTTGCTCCTCCCCCATTCTTCACCTTGCACTCATAGGACTTGTGTCCTTCCTTGTGGCATACATAGCAAACAACGATTTGTCCTTCATCAAGCTTCTTCACTCCCTTGATGGTGTTATCTTGATGAAGTTGGGTTTGCTTCGCCTTGCCTTTCACTTGAGTCAAGTCCTTGGTGAGGCAAGCTACTTCTTGCTTGAGTTGCTCATTCTCCTTTGCAACCTCTTGTGTGCATGTATCTACAATAACTTTCTCAACATAAACTTGGTTGCACAAAGGTGAGTCTAAACATAAATCATTACAAGAAGTAGAGGCATCCTTTTTAGACATGTTAAAGATAGAACTTTTCTTTTTAGATGCCTTGGTGGGGGTTGTGCTAACGGCTTCAAGATTAGCAACTTTATTAGTTAGCTCATCACAATGTTTGCACATGGTTTCCATTTTAGCAAGCAAACTATTATATGCTACTTGTGAGCTAGCTAACTTTTCTTTTAATTTTTCATTTTTCTTTAAGAGTTGCTCATCATTGATTGTGCATGCATTTGTTGTTGCACTAGTCTCAAGTTTCTCAATTTTAGTAGATAGTTCAACATTGAGATTAGCAAAGTTCTCATATTGTTCAAGTAAGGTTTTGTATGCTTTTTGTGAACTATCTAGCTTTTCTTTTAAACTTTTGAGCTTCTTTTGTTGACTACTGCAAGCTTTAGCATAATTAAGATTTTCTTGCACAAGTTCATGATAAGAAGGCATATCATCATCACTATCACTCTCACTAAAGGAAGAGCTTTCGTTACCTCGTGCCATAAGGCACACACGAGAAGAGCTTGATGATGAGTGCTTGCGGCCTCGCCTCTTGTGATGGGGTTCTTCCTCACTTGAAGAATCATCCCATGATCTTATTGATGTGAGGGCTTGGTTTTTGCATGCCTTCTTCTTTGTCTTGGGTGTGGGCTTGTTTGGACAAACTTCCACAAAGTGCCCCAACTCGCCACATCCATAGCATCCTCTCTTTCTTTGCTTATTTCTTTGATTTGTGAAAATGAAATCTTGAATTTGGATGGGCACACCCTTGACATTGAGCCTTTGGATCACCTTCTCCACCTTGTTGATCACTTTGATTGATTCTTCATCAAGATCGGAGGTGGAGGAGGAAGATTGATCATCACTTGAATCTTCATCATCATCATCATTGTCCTTATCTTCTTCTTCATCTTCACTTGAGGAACTTGAGCTTGAGCTTGTCTCAACTTTCTTGCCCTTCATCTTCTTTTTCTCGCTACAAGCGAGAGCTTTGCCTTTGCTTGATGAAGAAGCTTCTTCTTGACCCATCTTACGTGACATTTCAAATGCCACTAACTTGCCAATGGCTATGCTCAGGGTCATGTTGCTCAAGTCCTCCATGTTGTGAAGGATGGTGATGATGCTTGCATATTTCTTTTGTGGTAGCACGGAGATGATCTTCCTCATGATGTCTGCATCATCTAGCTTTAATAATCCTATAGAATGGAGTTCATTGATAATTAGATTCAAATGAGAATACATATCACGAACAAGCTCATCATCATTCATAGTAAAGAAATCATAGTTTTGCTTTGCTAGATAATGTTTTTGCTCACAGACATTGCTTGTGCCGTCATGGAGCTCTTGGTGTTTTAACTAAATTTCATGTGCCGTATTTAAAGTGAATACTTTGTTAAAAACGTCCATACTAAGTGATTCAAACAAGCAATTTTTAGCTCTAGCATTGAAGTGCATTTCTTTTTCATCACTCTTTGTGGGTTTTTTAGGATTCTTGATGGGTTTCATCCCGTCACGAGTGACTCTCCATACACCCAAATCAACCGCCTCAAGGTGGCAAGCCATTCTAGCTTTATAGTATGGGAAGTTAGTGCCATCAAATTGTGGAGACCTAGCGGTATCCATCCCAACCACTCTACAATAGCATCGGCTCAATGGCGGTTAAGCCAAAGGTTCAAATATGAGCCAACCGGCTCTGATACTAATTGAAGGGACCGTGACGCCAAAGAGGGAGGGTGGATTAGGCAACTTAAAAAACCTAACTCTAAACTATGGCCTCTTTTTCTAACCCTAGCAAAACCTATGCAATAGATAAACTATCTAGTTGTGCAACTATGGTTTTGCTAGCGTGTTGCTATCTCTACCGCAAACATAGTAAAGTAATCAATGTAAATGCGGAAGCTAAAGAGCAAGGTAGAGTTATGCAAACTCCCGTCGACGACTCCGGTATTTTTACCGAGATATCGAGAAGCGCGCAAGCTTCCCCCTAGTCCTCGTTGGAGCCCCTCGCAAGGAATCCCTCGCAAGGGCCAAGCTCCCAGTCGGGTAACTCCGTGGATAGCCTCGGGCCTTCTCCACACGCAAGTGGGTCTTCCGACGTGCCTTCTGGCAAGCCTTTCCCGGATGCTCCCCGCCGTCTTCACTATCAAGCTTTCGGCCGAAACGACGTGGGCCTTGTTCCCTCCGGTACACGGTGGCGGCCACACCATAAACACGGTTGGTGTGATCTCGCAAGACTTCAAGCCCCTCCGATGTACAATAATAGTGCGCGCAAGCACCGAGTGGTAAGAGGTATGCAAACATCACTAAACACTAGGCCTAAACCTAGAGCAAGCGCATGAGCGATGGTCTAATCAACCTAAGCACTTCGCAAAGCACCTACGCTAATCACCTAGTGAATCATTAAGCTCTATGCAAGTGGAGATCACTAAAATAGTGTATCAACACCCTTGGTATGTTTCCTCAGCTCCACACCTCTCAGATGGCCGGTTGGGGGTTGTATTTATAAGCCCCACTGAGAAATTAGCCGTTGGGGTCGAATTCCCGCGAAACTGCTACTGACCGGACATTGAATCGTCCTGACCGGACGTGTCCGGTCGTCCCGACCGTTGAGCCGGCAATATACTAATCGAACGCTGGCCAGCGTCCGGTCGGCTGCCACCGGACGCGTCCGGTCGTAGATTTGCCGCTCAGGAACCTTACTGTACTCGATCGGACGCTGCTGTCCTGCGTCCGGTCCAGTGTCCGGTCGCCTGTCTGCCGAGTCCTCTGCCCAGCGTCTGGTCGCTTGTCCAGCGTCCGGTCACCTTAGTGAGATCGTTTCTTCGCGATCTTTCGTACGGCTTGGTTCCAATCTTCGTGCTTGGATTTTGCTTGATATCTTGGCTCTTCTCTTGTGCTTCTAAGGTCTTTCTTAAGGTGTTGATCATCGGATCACCACTGTCGCCTTCGTCCAAGTCACGTCTTGCACCCTATTGAACTACTAAAATAAACACTTGTAAATTCATTAGTCCAATTTGGTCGTGTTGGTCATCAAACACCAAAATCCAACGTAAATGGGCCAAGGGTCCATTTTCCTTATAGGTATGTTGATGGAGATGATAGTAGGAATGCCGTATATTAGCTTTGTTGGAAAAGATGATACTTGAGTAGAACTTCTGTACGAATTTAACATGTGGTGCTTTAATTTATTTATATTATGTTTTCTGCTATTTTGTGTATATATCTTTGTTGGAAAAGTATGGTATAGTGATAATCTGTAGATTTGTACGCATAGCTTACGTGACAACAACAAATAGAGAGGTGTATTTTCTCGTGACCGAAGCAGGGAAATTGCATTCCGCTTCCAAACGATAGCAGGGAAATTACCCATGCGTGGATATCTCCCCTGGAATTTGGATAGGGATTCTACTGTCCAAGAAAATCCCTCCCTTCTGATTTGTTCCCAGGGTTAATCAACCTATGGCTGCCAAAGTAGCCCCACACGGACCATGCGGCCCACTGGGGCTGGCTGCCCACGCCGTGGTAGCACCGGGTGGCGTTCTGGATGGACAAGTGCTCCTGGCATCATCTTTTGGTTCTGCAGAGGTTTATTGCTAGTATAATTGATAGTCGACTTTGATCATGAACACTGTCACTATATACAGAAGAAGAGATGGTGGCAAGTATGAGTTCTTGTGATTGAGTCAATTTCACCGATTATTTTGAACAAGATGTTATCCTTCACGGAACCGGAACAATATTTTTTAACAGGGACTTTTGGATGTGGAAATCCTTGGGCATGAGTTAACATTTCACGGTTTCGTGTGATTCATCATATTTAATTTAATTGTTTAAAAATATGGATGAAGTCGACATTCAAACTTTTGTTCTCTCTTGACTATCGTAACCCACTAGATGGTCTTCAATCTTCATGCATGGAAATGGACCGGAAGCCCGGTGGAACCAACGACAAGTCTAGATATTGTCAGTTTAATTGTCACCAATCACTATGATCTGGACTTCCATACAGAAAACACCAATGATGGCGAACCAGCAGCGGAACATGCACGGGAAATTGCATGTGTAATGCCAATCTTGACCTTCTTTGGCACGCTGGGTCATTTCATTATCTCATCTCGTACAAGATTATCTATGGTTCGCTTTGTTGGTTCATGAATTCACATTGCACCAACCGTGCGGTGACAGCTTAGCAACACATGTCATCTGTCCGCTCCCGTCACCCACGCCTTTTGTTTTGTTTTGAAATTAAATAACAACACCCCTCCCATCAAAAAAGCAAGTGCAATTGATCTTGCTCAATTATATTCGATTTGTAATGGAATTCCAAATGGCACTTACGAAGGGACCGTGATGTCTATGTCTAACAGCAGGATGAATTAGACACTAGTGCAGAAATAGTTTTTGTTGAGGTCTGAATTTTTTTTACATATGCGGTTAAAGAGCGCAGGCTCTAGTACAAACAAACATGTGGGACCATGGATTTGAACCGCTAGTGCAGATACACCTACAGTGTGGTAGTGTTAGGTGAATGTCACTTAAGTATATATACCACCAATGTAAATTGATTCTACACTATAGCTAGTTGTTGTCTTTAGTTACTACCACACATACGGTTTTCTTAATTGCCGCCTACTAACAAATATTTACACTAGCGGTTTTCTTAATATTTACTCTATAAATACTTTTTTCTTTCCCCAACCAGAACTATACAGATGAAGCCACCCTCCATTGTTGCCATCCTTGGAGGTCCAAAAATTGCAAAATACAAAGAGGGAGGTTTTCATCTTCATTTCTTTGAAGCAGGTTGCTCAAGAAGGCTAATTAATGCCTATTGTTGAGTACGTAACAGCGGCGGTACCTAAACCCTAGATTGGATAGCGCTATAATAGTGCTATTAACCCCTTGATTGATTCCCTTAATTAGTCAGGGGCTCAGGGGCCACACCCAGTGGTTGCGCTCATATGCCCTTGCCGCATAACGGAAAAAGGCCCATCAGGTCTTAGGTGGCCCAATTAGAAAGCAACTTTGGTTCCTAGGGAACGCCTTGGGACAGGTCAGCGGCCAAGTCTCCATGCTCGAGGGCTCAGGAAGCTTCAGAGAGTGCCTAGTCTCGAACGGTCACAACCGACCACAGAAGGCTGGGAAGCTTGGCTCCCTCAAGGTGTTGTGTCTCGACCAACCTTTCACTCGCAGCGACATGGGAAATCACCTGATAAACCCTGACAGAGGTCCAGAGCATGACACGTGGGCAGAGCTACAGGGTTCCATGCCCTACAAGAGCTCTGCCTCCTCAACTTCGTGAGGCTGTGTCAACCACTCCCATTTCAATGTCACTGCCAGGGGTGTGACACAACATGACAAAGCGAGCGCGCACCATCTATGTCAGGATCGCCTCCCTCTTAAGTAGGTTACTTAACCTGAGTAGTCTTCCATTGACTACCATTAGTTAGATAAGACACTTAATCGGTCATCGTAGTACACCACCCATATGATGTACTGAACTAGTTGTCGCGGGGTCAAAACCGAGGCAAACATTGTTGTTCGTCGAGTGTCACTGACTGTGAGGTCTCTGGTGGTTCGGGTAGACTCAAGAACACAAAGAACACACAGAGGACACAGAGGTTTATCCTGGTTCGGGCTATCGAGGCCCTACGTCTATCAGTTTGATGATCCTTGTATTCAAGAGCACCCAAATCGAGAGGTTACAACAGAGTGTAAGAGAGATTTGGCCAGGGATCGCTAGGTGTTAATCCTAGGCTCGTCGGCGATCAGGTCTCTTCCTCGTCGGAGAGTGTAAGAGACAATGGAAAGGGGAAGAGCTCTCGGTACTCCTCTCGGGGTGGCTCTACTCTCGGTGCAGAGCTCAAGCTGTTGGTCATGAGGACTCGAATGAATCTGTTTTGTTCTTCTGTTCGTCCTCTCCCCTCTATAGGATCCGACCTCCCCTTATATATCGAGTTAGGTCGGGTACATGGCGGTTTGGGGAGTTTAGTCTATTGTCTACATGTGTCAGGGTATAGGAGGGCAGTTGCAGCAGCGCAGATGGACCTTGGCATTGGTGTGGAGCCGAAGAAGCCCTGGTCATCGTCCGGCTGCTTTGTTCTAATGCTTTGACCGTCAGGCTTTGTCTGCTTGGACCAGCCTCCACCAGGTGCACCTTCTGGAGGCTTCCTTGGTGGCGAAGGTGTACGTCTTGGGGGCTAACGAGTGGGCACGGGAGCCCCCGAGCCCCTGAAGCCAGCGGAGGGTTTTTTGTCCCCTTATGTCATGCCTCGTGCGTGACCCTATCGGAAGAGAGGTTGACAGTGCTTGCACCCACTAGTGCAGGCGCTAGGGAGCCCCCGATCCATGGGCGCTCGGGGCGCTTACTTCCAGCCTAGGTCTTGGCTTGCGCTAGGGGCCGGGACTAAGGATCGGGCTCAGGGCTCCCGTCGATTAGGAGCCTGGGGCTCGTGTGAGCCCTCGAGCCCCGAGCAGAGGTAGAGGACACACTCGGGCTAGTGCCTAGTCCTTGGCTAGAAGGTCCGTGCGAGTGCACCTGAGGGTCGTGATAACCTGTGCATGAGGAAGGTGATGGTTGCGTGGGTCCCCTGGCCTAGTCTCTCCTAAGGGAATGCCCCTTCCCTTGGCAGTTCAAAGAACGCCGTAGAAAGGATGAACTTAGGTGAGACATAATGACACTCCCGGACTCCGATGGTCAACTACAAGTTCTAGCACGCATTGTCAGGAGCGGCTCAGTGTTGTCGGCCATGACAACAAGGAATGAGGATGAATGATTCGAACCCCCAGAAAACTCTATAGCAGAACTAGCTTGCGCTGTTCTACCACCTCTCTCTTTCTCTCTTCCATTGTAAAAACAAACATGAAGAACTTGTTGCTGGACATAGGGCATAGACATCCGGACTAGGATAAGCCCTTTTGTATCTTGAGTGCTAAACCACCGAAGTCCCACACATCGACTCATCGATCAATTCACTAATCACTCATCATGGTTATGAACCCACAACAGTCTAAATTGATGCATTTGAGAAAATAAATAACAATGCATATAAACTTGTAAGATGCGCAAGTCTAAATTGATACCTAGAGCTGCTAGTCCTTGTAAGATAATTGAGAAAATAAATAACAATGCATATAAACTTAAGTTGTCTTCTGAGTTCGGGGTTAGTTCCACCTTTAACATTGCAGATTTGAAGCCATATATGGGAGACCAAGATGAGCTTCAGTCGAGGATGACTCCACTTCAAGAGGGAGAGGATGATGTGGACATCACTCCTTATGATGTACCTACCACTCCACCAACAGCTATGCAAGGATCGATGACTACAGCTAGAATGTGACAATTAAATCTAGAGGTGAGCTTGTTTTTAAGCGATCCTTTTCATGATTATGAGAATAAATTGCTACCTAATGATGTTATCATTCTTAAGAACATTGGAGCGGGTCACGAAGAGCTTGGAGAAAGGCAAGGAGTTAAAGAAGGCCCGCAAGGGCGTCCAAGTCAAGAGGGAGGTCTAGCCTAACTTGAATTCAAGTCCAGCTCAGCCTTCAGGAGCAGCCCGCACTAAAATGTATGCCCAAGACGCATACAAACTCCATTTGTGATGTTCTACTTATGCACGTAAAGATAACTTCATAAGCTAATCAATGGCATTGGTTTCACATCAAAATTCCACCGAAGTCAATAGGAATCTGCCAGTGTGCTGTAACACTGTGTATCATCTTAGAGCCCATTAGGGGGCACATCCATTGGGTATACACGCCCTCAAAGACTTTATATTGAGCCTCCACCAAGGTTTTGGGATTTTGCTTAGATTCATCTATCATTGAACAGTCGACGTTCATCGGTTTGTGAGATCCTAACTTTGAGTGCTTAATTGTACATTCATAATTGTCACTTCATTCAGATTGTGATCTTTAGAGTTCTTACTTGTGTTCTTCGATTCATAGGCAGGGATTAGCTAGTCTTGTTGAGGTCAACTGGATTGTGACATGGTTGCTAACTAGAGAGATATGGTGCTATTGCAAAGGTTTAGGTTTTTTGATATAAAACCGGATCGGTGTGTCACTTCTCCACCGAATCGAGATTTACCGCCACCCGACAGAAGATCAGGACCCTCATTCTCATCACTGCACTTCATAGACACATCAAGGGGAAAAAAACAGGACTGCGACTGATGCATTGACTAATAACAAGTGGATCAACGATATCAACTATGACTGATGATTGACATCATTACAGAATATGTAGTGATGTGGGGTCTAATACAAGAAGTGGGTCGGCAAGAACAACCATACACAACCACATGGACATGAACGGCGAATGGACAGTACTCCGCAAGGTCAGCATACACCCTCCAGTTTGAGGGCAAGGTAAAATGTCAAATAGCAAGAGCGACATGGAAGACCAAAGCACCTCCCAAATGTAGGTTCTTCCTTTGGATGATGCTACAAGATAGGATTTGGACGGCGGCAAGACTGCAACTGAGAGGGTGGCTGAATAGTCTACCAAGCACGTTGTTCATTGAATGTCCACACTCGAGGCAAATCTGGACAGCAATAGCGGCCTGGTCCTGTAGAAGAAGCCTATCCCCCTCATCGTTGAATAGCCAGCTATAAGATCTCAAACAATGGTTTGCTAGCATTGCTGATCAAGAACCACCTTCTATCATGGAAGGCACAAGAGCACTAGCCATGCTCATTAGTTTGGGAGATATGGCTAGAAATGAGCAATAGAGTTTTCAGTCAGAAGGTGGTTAGTGCAGGGATCAAGGCCGATGGAAATGATCACCCTTGCACACCATCGGAATAGTCAAGAATCATATGTTTAGGTGATAAATTTTCCTTTTTTTCGAAGTTGAGCTGTCGTTTTTTATTTTTAGTGTAAATTAGACTACTATCTTCAGGGGTGACAAGCAATGAAGCAATCCAATCAAGAACTGGAAGCCTTGTAAAATTCATGTGCTGCTCGCACGCTTTGTACTCTGCTTCTCCACGTATATAAATACAAGCCGGCATGGGATCTTTCGGAAAAAAAAAACTCATAATTTAATCCGGCTATATGGAAAGGCATGAGGGCTTTGTCATCAAACCTTAGAAACTTTGGCCATTAATTGTTTTTAGAATATCTTGTTCAGAAAAAAGATCATATGGTAGGCCTGTGTCTTGAAAAAATACTGTAAGAGATACTCGCAAAATTTGTTTCTAGAGATAGCTTACATATGGCACACATCACATTTATACAGAAACACTTTAACAACCCATCTTGTGGAAGAAGGGAATCAACGACTGGTCTTGGGAACGACACGTACGCCTTGTTCAGGATACCACATGAATCTCACAGCTCAAAGTGTAGCTACAGTAAGGTGGTATCGTAGATCTCCATGCCAGGACATCAGATTTCCCACGAAGCACATCCCTCCCCAACAAAACATCTGGAACAGTTATCATCGGAGCTTCATCCTGAGCAGAAACTATCTGGTACCCATTAAAAATGGTGCAATATTCCTTAGAGCCATTCAACAAGGGAAACAACATGGGAAGTAGTTTTCTGTCTTGTGAAGGACTAATGACAGGATGCGCATCGAGTAAGAATGGATATCTCTTGTTGACCTCCTTGAAACATGACAAAGCCATGCGCCAGAACTTCGCACTGAGGTTATCTCTCAGCATCCTAGCTATGGCGTTTCCAGCAATGAAGGAACCCTTCAGGCACGTGGCGATCTCCATGGCCAACGATGCGAGCTCCGGTTCCTCCTCAGGGTGCATGCTCCCAAATGCAAGAGCTTTGAAGAAGTACCAGTACGCTTCCTGAGTTAGATATCCTATCTTGAGAGCCCTTGTTGTTCCTAATCTCATAATCTTGTTGGACCGGCTACAGATTATGATCTTGGTCACAACATTTGTTGTAGATGTAGCAAACCTTGTGGATGCTGAGCATCGAATTAGACGACTCCATGAAGCCTCACTGATATCTCCGTTCACTTCAACAATAACCAAAACACTCTTGCTGCCTCTCTCCGAGGCATGCCTATGATACTTCACCCTGCTACCACCACCTCTGACATGAGTAGCAATCCTTTCATCAAGGTCGTCTTCGGCGAAGAACACAATCCGGTAAAAGGCCCTGCGCACCCTTTCATCGTTGCATACATATTCAAGAAGTGTGCTTTTACCGGATTTCGGTGGACCAACAATTGGTAGGACATCAGGATGATGATCTTCAGTAGAGCAGCCAGCAGGAGGGTACTTTTGGGCCAAGACGAAGTTGATAATGTGTTCCATCTCTACATGGCGATCAAACATACAGTTCTCCAGGTTCAAGTAGGTGCTATACAAACAGCGGTACAATGGAGGGCAGCCCTTTAGGAAGACGACGAACTCCGCTGCATCAGTGATGACTATCTCTAGGGAGCCGAGCACCTGACGCAATTTTTTCTCACCAAATTGACTACTACTCCTGCCACCACTACTACTACGACGCAACTGAATGCGCTTGGCAGGGTTTAACTTAGAGATGGCAAAGGACGAGTAGTGACTCACGTTATCATCCTTGGCTTGTTGGTGGGCTGCTGGGTCGTACTTGAAGGCGTCCAGCGCGTACTGGCCTCTGAACATGCCCGCCTGCAGGATCTTGAGCTGCTCGAGCATGGCCTGGCTCCTGATCTGCCGACCGTGGGCTTCTTCGACGATGATGCCAACCCTTAACAGCTTGCGGCGCAGGTCCTCGTCGGAGGGTAAGGAAGCTGCCTCTGCCTTGTCCTTGGAGAGTTTGGCGATGAAGAAAGACATGGATCGATTGGTGATCTCACCCAGAAATGCAGATAAAGCAGCCTCCATTTGATTAGTATAATCAGACTTGCATTGGTCAGGAAGCACAGAGCCGGAAAAGAGAGCATATATCTTATCTGAAGTACGACTAGTATTTCTTCTGTCCGTTGTGGTCGATGCAGTGGCGGACGGTGCCAGACCGCCGGAGGCAATACACCTCTTACCGTCCTACGCACGGCAGGCAACGGGGCAAGGGTCAACGCCGGCAAGCGAACGGTCCAGACTCCAGAGCAGGCATACAAGTCGACACCGTGATTGGAGCTAGTTTATTGTGAGAGAAAAATATTATATTATAACTGATAAATTCTGGCTGAAATCAATAAACTAATAGACTGATTAGCAGGACCGAGCGAGGGAGACTTTCCACGCCACTTTCCCACAATCTAGAGACATTTGAATACATTCAGAGTTGACCAGAGACATTTGAATACATGGGGAAGGTTGACGCTTTCATTAGAGATAAACGACATCAAAGTCTTTGGTCTAAAAAAATACATTGAGCAATAGCATACGCCCTGTTTATTTGGGCTGGTTGGGTTTATAAGTCATAACTAAAAATACTAAATACTATTGATTGGTTTGGTATAAGAAAAAATGCTGTTCGTTGGTTGATAAGCCATGGCTTATAAGTCAAATACGATCAAGCGAATAGGCTGATAGTTCAACTGCAATACTGTATTGTATCATCCAATTGTACCAAGTAATATTTGTATTAGTTTCTGAGCAAATACTACCTTTCTCGCTCATATCTAATAGTACTTATTAACGTGCATCCACTTTGTCGCTGACCATTTGTCGCCTTTAATCACTGGACTTGCAGCTAAATTGAAAGGGATTATTTGCAGTTGAATACAATGGCATACATGCATGACGCTTAATTAACCGTATGTTGAAAAACATGTCATAACAGCAAGATTACTGGGTAATATAAACTCACCATGCATGCTTTGGGATCACGAGATCCATCAGGCTTCATGCTCCAGAAAAGCAATGCATCTCCCATTTTGGGTTTAACAGAGATACCCCACTACTGTAGAAACCATTTTTAGGGATGGCTTATAACTCTTTGTAGGGGCGGTTTGGCCAGCCGCCCCTACCAAACCGTCTCTACTATTTGTAGGGACGGTTCTCAGGCCGCCTCTACAAATTATTTGTAAGGGCAGCTGTAGTATCAGCAGTCCCTACAAATTGATTTACAGGGGCGGCTGTAGTACTAGCTGCCTCTATAATACCTATTTGTAGGGGCGGTTTAATCTAGAACTGCCACTACAGTACGTTTTCCAGTAAAAGAATTCAAATTTATAATTCAAATTTGACCAGAACACTGTTTGTTTCCGCATATTCCATCTAGCATTCGCGTTGCCGAAGGCCCCACGACCAATGTTCCGAACCGCGTTCGCGTTGTCGAACGCCCTGCGACCAGCGTTCCGAACCGCGTTCGCGTTGCCGAACGCTCCGCGACCAACGTTCCGAACCGCGTTCGCGTTGCCGAATGCCCCGCGACCAGCGTTTCGAACCCCTTAGACTACAAGCACAAGAGTATTATATAAACTACAATTACAAGTTCAATTCACAAGAATATATACAATCCATCATTAAATATACAAATTCCATACACATTGTTATCAACGTCCTAGGGCTAGTCTTTCAGTCTCACGAAGGTGTTGATACTGAGGATTTCTACCTAAGTTAGACTCTCGGTCATGGTAGACGTCTTTGACGTGTACAATCTGGTTCAATATGAAGTTGCAAAGATCGCCGACGAGCTCTAAGAGTTGGTCATCCTTGTATGGATCTCTTTTTATTCCTTTCTCTTCTTTCCACTAGAAGAGAACAATTTTCGGTTTAGTATTTTCATACCATGTACTGAAGTTTTTATACTATGGGTGAAGAGGTTCAAACTTACCTTTAAGGGGTGTCTTCTGTAGGCACCAGTGTTACTCATCATATAATATATATAGTATCCACAATGTACACTCCCAGGCTTCTGTTTGGGGCACTGTGTGTTTTGCATATGAAAATGTTAAGTAATGTTTTTGACAGCCATGTAATGGAGTACTGAAGAAGTAAGTTACACTTACCACACATAGTGTTTTTATAGCCAGCTTGCCTTCCATGATGATTAGTGACATAGAACCTAAATGTCCTGTTCGAATCATTTTAGCAAATACAACTTGTTATAATCCAAAAGTGAACGTTACAAGTATGTATACAAACATATAAGCTAATGAGGATAGTCGATAGGTATACGTCTTGAGAATCGATATGAAGTCTTTGTATGTCACCGGGTCCCTATCTATTGAATCAAAGACCCATGCCATGCTCCTCCCGACATCAATGGCTATACAAATCCAGTGGTTGCTGCATGGATTTAATCATAGAACTAGATAAGCTCTTTTGCATCGAATAAAATATATCGAACAAAGCTTTAAGTATAGAGTTGAACTTACTCGAAGTTGTATGGTAGCCATATAGTAGAGTGTTGTTGGAGAGTTTTGAAAGCCAGGGCAATGTATGCCGCAACCTTAAGGGACTCTTCCCTTAGTTTTGCTGTATGGATGTGCTCTTTCTCCCGAAGAGTCTTTGCAGCAGCTAGCTCTTTGGCATCCAGTTTCCACTATTTAGGATAATTAAAATTTGTTTGGGCTATAGCTTGAGGGTATAGACACTCGGCTTTCACACTTGGCATTTGTTTGACAATGTGCACTTGCATTCTACAAATCATGGAGTGGGTTAGTTACAACAAAATTCAAAGATTACATTCATATCATATAGGGAGGACAAGGACTTACAGGAACCATGTGCGAATTAGATTCATCTCCATTTCTCCTAGGTGAAAACATGTGTGCATGTCATTGAAGTCAAAGACAATTTTCCTAGCTGGGCTTCCAAATATGCCGGTAGGGAAGCATGCTTGTATGAGGTCTATGCTCATTGGGAGAACACGAAAGTACCAATCATGGAACCTTCTTATTCCAAGTGGTAGGCGCTGAATGTCCCAGTTTGGTAGGAAGGGCTTGCCTCTTTCATATATTTTCGGGCAATCCTTTGACCATTTGATGGCATCAATATTTGGATACTGCTTTGCAATTTGGTGGAGTTTGCTAGTGACGGCCTCCTCAGAACCCCGTGATGGGACTTTTTAACTTGGTTCTCAGGCTTGAACTGGTCATGGGAATACCACTTGGACATCGACAAGACGTCTTTCATCGGAACGTAAACTAGCCTTATGGTGATTGGATGCTTCTTTCAAAGTTCCCATTCAGGCACGTCCTCATCTTCTTATGCATCACCTTCTTCAGGAGGCACTCGTTGTTCATGTATCGGTTGTGCTTGTTGAGAAGACTGTGGCATCTCATCATGCACATGCTCGGTACAAGCTGAAGAAGGTTGTGGCATCTCATCAGGCACATGCTTGCTAGGAGGCGGGGAAGAATGTGGTATCTTAGGAATGTGGTGGTCACGAGACGATGAAAATATCTCCTCGACCTCAACAACTTGCTCCAAATTTGGGAGAGGGGGAGGCGGCGAAGAAGTAGTCAATATAATATCCCGTTTGTGCCAGAGGATGAACTGCCCCATAACGTCTCCAAGTAACACCAGTCCCTCGGGAGTTACAGTAGTCTATCCTCTATAGTATGAACTCGGGCTTCAAGGTATGCACCTCGACCCTAGTGTAGTCCGACGGTATCTTACTATTGTGGTGTAAGCCACTAGGAAGGATGTGCCACACCCGTTGCCACCTCCATCATAGTGCTCTACCAGGCCACTGAGAAACACCAAGGTGTAACTAGTTGGTTCCTGTATGCGATCGATGGGGGTTGTGGTTGCAGTGGAACCTTGGCTGCTAGGAACTTTCAGAGGGCTGCCAACTAATGCCTGTTCTCCCAACAGGCGTCACTAATATCCGTGGCTCCGTAGACAGCCCTTACTCCTCCAGCGCCTTTGCAACTAGAGCCTTTACTTGGAGCTCAAGATTAGTCTCCCGGTCTCTGCCATGTTTCTTCTATATGTGCCTGTCCTCTTCGAATCCTTGCTTCTAGGTCATCCTTTTCCCTAGCCCCCTAGTGCGGCCTGTGTGCTCCTTGTTTCCCAAGCCAAGGCAAAGCTCATCCCTCTCTCTGGAAGGATTGAATGAGCCCTTCTCCTTGTCTTCAGCATATTTTAGTATCCTTGATACTGCCTCTTGGGTCTCTGGCTTATTAAACTTAAGATTACCGCCGGATGATTCTGTACTCCTCGCATATATCTAATTCCTTGAGCATACCTTCAAATTTATCAGATCAATATTCCCAGCAGCTGCGGCCTCTTCGTCCATCTTTCTAAACTGCTCTTCCTTGGCATAGTAGCCACCGGGGCCTAGATGATGGTAGTGTTTGTTCCTCTTCACCAGCTCGGTGTTACGGGCACTGAGCTCCAATGCCTTTGGTGAAGTATTTTGAGCCACGAGCTCCTCCCATTGACTAGGAGTTATTTTGCCGAACTCATTGAAGGGAGTTAACCCCTTTTTGATATACTTCGTGTTGAGCTCCGACCTCCAACGTCGGAATGACTCTCCCATCATCATGAAAGCATTTCTTTTACCAGTTCATGCTTACCCTCCAGAAATCTAAAATTGAGCTTTAGCTGCCTATCCCATAGTTTATTCTTTTTGTTCTCTGGTACCTCTTTCTAGTTAAGGATTGCTGGGTTCAATTTATCTCTTACTAGGGCCCCGATCACATTACGGAATCGTCCTCTTAATTCCTTCGGCTCAAGGATCTCCCCTGCTGGCCCAACCTCCATTATCACATAGCATGCCTTATCTGGATATAGATTTCCTTTTCTATCCCCTCATTTCCTCTTAGGCATGGTAGTCGTGGTTGTGTCTTGAGGTTGTGGAGTAGAGGCATCGTGATCCGTCTCTGTGGCTGTTGCCTCTGCTCTCCTTTCCTCTACTCCATCTTGTCCAGCGAGATGTCACGGACGTCGATGTTGTCTTTTCTGAGTTTTAGGAGGGACCTATATATACGACAGGTCAAAGTGTTAGCACAGGTAACACAGCCAAAGCTTTAGCAAAATTTACAAGCTAAGGCTTTTTCCCTATCTCCTCATTCGGGTCAAAATCCTTGTCCAAATCTTCCTTCGTTGGCCTCCTTCTGGCTTCACGTGGGAAAGGATCCTTGGGACTTTCATATCCCTCTTCTGAGTCATCATCATCATCATTCTCTTCTTCTTCACCTTCAGCAGCCTCTCCTGCTCTTCCTTCTGCTCCCCTTCCTCCTTATCACACTACTCCTGAGTAAGCATCACTTCTAAATCCTTTTCTAACTCATTATCGAACTGCTCCTGAGTTAGCTGGTCCTCTAGTGCTTGCTCCTCATAGGTTGGCTGCTCATCATGCTCGAGGCATCGAGCTACACTATCTGGTATCCACGACATTATTTCGCGCTTTGTTCTAATAGATGTAAGAAAGTGTGCTTTAGGTACGCGAGAAGGTATAAGAAATTAAAAAGGTATATAAACCAAAGTAGTCCTATAAAACAACAATATATAAAAAAATGAGTAGTAGCAGTAGTAGAGGCCTTAGAAACATGTCAATCATCATTTGATCATGAACTTGGAGCATCAAGGCATCATAACAGAGAAGAGAGGAGAAGGTAATGTAGGGGCGACTGCTAATGATGCCAAGTTCCTCATAAGTTCTTGATCATCAGCTCATATTCCATATAATGTATTGAAAGGGCATCTAGCCCTTTAGTGGGTTTTGGATGATTGAATGACAACGTGATTAAAGAACTAACCCGTTTGCTAAGTGTGGATAGGTAATAGGTTATCTCACAGGTACTTAATTAAAGCCAAAATGATGTGTTGTTGTATAAACAATCTAGTTCAAGCACAAGACAACAATGCAAATGGAATTCATGCAAATGCTTGTTTATTGTGGGATTTTCATGTACTATGTGAAAGCAAGCTCGTGAGTATTAATTAATGAGACATAAGGGATTGCATATGGAATGGTCTCATATTTGAAGCTTGCTAAATTGAAATGAAAAAGATAACAATACATATGAATGGATGATTCAACACAAGATGTGACTTAATGGCTTGAGATGGTGAAGATAGCAAGGAAAGGCTTCGAGATACTAAGCAAGGGTGAAGGGCAAGCGACGGCTTGGTGGCCAAAGAACCTATCTAGGGTGAAGAAGAAAGTACTTGCATTTAGTTGAGGTACTAATCAAGCTAAGATGATCATATTGATGTGAAGGATTAAATCTATATTGGACAAGTTGATTAAAGTGACTTGATGCATTTGGAGTTATTCATATTTGATGAATGGAATCAAGTCACGTGCTCAAGATGGCTATGCTCAAGTGACAAGATCAATATTGACATGTTGGCACCCTCACTTGATGAAGATTGAAAGACACGACATCAATTTAAAGAAGATCAACTCAAAAGGTTTAATTTCTTTTTTCTTTTGATCTTGAGTTAATAGGTATGCCATACTATTAAGAGGGATGCAAGTTTAGGTGGTCTGAGGAAGATAGAGTGCTCAAGTATAATAATTAAATCAAAAGAGAGACACTCTAGCACTTCACGAGCATAAAGAATAATTTTCTGTGACTGTCGGTGTTGGAAGTCCCGACGTAAGCCGGAACTCCCGACAGTCGGAAGTCATGACTCTTGTCGGAAGTGCTGACTCCCAGTCACTGCCTGTGCGATGACTGTGGACGTCGGAAGTTCCGACGTGAGTCGGAACTCCCGACAATCGGAAGTCCCGACCCAAGCCGGGAGTCCTGGCATCGATGGTTCTACTGACCTGTTGACTGTGCACGTCGGAAGTCCCGATGTTCGTTGGAAGTTCCGACCGTCGGAAGTCCCGATGTTCGTCAGAAGTTCCGACGTTGGCTGTCTCGGGTGGACTTTGACCTTGCATGAACAGTGTTTTCTTCATACGTCGGAAGTCCCGAGATCTGCGTCGGAACTCCCAACGTAGATCTGAACGGTTAGTTTTTGCCTTGGAGTATATATACCCGTCTCCTTGATTCTAACCGTTGCCCACTCACTTCATTGCAACGAACACTCAGCCAAAACAGCCCCCAAGCATTCTAGGCTCCCCTCTCTTCACTCCTTTGCTTCCAACTTTGATTCCCAAAGGGTTTGAGTGATTGGAGAGTGGATTGAGTGAGAAAAACACTTTGAGCAAGCTTGAGCACTTGATTTCTTCGTCAAGCCGGTTTGATTTGCATTTGTTACTCTTGGGGATTTCCCCTAGCCGGCGAGGCGTCGCCCAAGAGCTTCCATCTTGTGGAAGAGCCTTGGGAAGTTTGTATTACCCTTGTTTTCTAGTGAAGAAACTCAAGTGACCGTTGTGGTATCCTTGAGTGAGGCAAGGAGGTGGAAGAGACTCCGACCAAAGTGGTCACCTCAACAACGAGGACGTAGGAGCTCCTTTGTGGGGCTACCGAACCTCGGGATAAATTCTTGTCTCCTGCGTGCTTGTTGTTGTTGTGATTTGCTTGAATTTACATGTATTTAGTTATCTTCCTCTCTCTAGCTATTTCTTAGGGTTTGGGCCTCGATCTATGGAGTGGTGGCTTATCAACGTCAAGAGAGTGACCCAACACCTTACCTTACCACTAGGAAGTGGGTTTGTAAGTTATCGACATCACAAAGTTCATTTTAGCACTTGTAGTTCATTTCCCGTAGGGGTCGGAAGTGCTGACAGTTTACGTTGGAAGTTCTGACCCAAACTGTCAGGACTTCTAACACGTCGGAAGTTCTGACCCAAACATCGGGACTTCTGACACGTCGGAAGTTCTGACCCAAACTGTCGGGACTTCCGACATTAACTGACTAGTGCATTTTGATTCAACTCTTTGGTTGCCGTTGTTTGGCTCCCTAGGTTTATCTAGTATCTTTTATATACTTTGTGGCTAACTTATGAGGGGTTGTATTACTTTGATTTGGAGTTTCCATTTTGGAAACTCCTATTACTAATCGTTGCCGCTTTTAAAGGTGTTGATTTTTCAGAAACGCCTATTCACCCCCCCTCTAGGCGACATCCTAGATCCTTTCATGTATAGACTTGGACAATTTCATCATCAGCAAAACAAAGGAGAGGAGAGGAGAGGATAGATTTGGCAAAAAAAAGCAACAGTTGCTTAACAAACATAGAGAGGAAAAGGTGTAAAAAAGGAACTGCTGCTTCTCAAACATAGAGGATAGGAAAGGTGGCAAAAATAGAGGAGAGGGGAGATTTGGCAAAAAAAGCAGGTGCTGCTTCCCGAAAAAAGCAACAGCTGCCATACTGACTTTTCTCGATCACACATGAACATCATATGCTTAATATCTTCCGAACCTGATAGGCGGATCGGACAATCAGAAGTAGTAGACAGTAGTAGTAGGGAAGTAGTAGAATTAGTTGACAGAAGTACAAGTAGTTGATAGAAGACAGAAGTAGAAGTAGTAAACAGTAGTAGTAGGGAAGTAGTAGAAGTAGCAAAAAAGCAACAACTACTTAGGAGAGGAGAGGAGTAGAGTGGAGTAGAGGAGAGTAGTAGTAGAAGAGGAGTGGTAGAGTAGTAGGAGAAGAGCAGGAGGATAGTATAGTAGTAGAGTAGTGGTAGGAGTAGCAAGTAGTAGTAATAGGAGTTGTAGGAGACCAACCAGCAGCCACTAGTAGTAAGAGTTGATAGAAGACAAAAGATAATAAGTAGCAATAGTAGTAAGTAGAGAGAGGAGTAGTAGGAGTAGCAAGTTGTAGTAGGAGTAGTTGGCCAGCAGCCACCAAGTACTAGGAGCAGACAGCAAGTACAGAGAAGATTAGTAGCCACCAGCCACATAGTAAGAGAGAATAGTAGTAGAGAGTAGAGACTATGGAGTAGTAGAGCAGTAGTAGGACAGCAAGTAGTAGTAATGAGAGTTGTAGGAGACCAACCAGCAGCCCGCAGCCCACAGCCAGCAGCCACAGTTAGGAAAGCAATAGCAGTTAGGAGAAGATAATAAGTAGCAGTAGTAGTAAGTAGAGAGAGGAGGAGGACAACCAGCAAGCAATGAAAATAAAAATCAACTATCTATATTCCCAAGAAAAAGGTTTCAAAACATAAAAGAGACTAGCAGTTATTATAGAAAGACAACTATCTATGTTCCTAAGAAAAAGGTGTACTATGAAGTTTTCATTTTAACAAACTGGAAGAGAAACCAGCAATGTGATAGGTAGCTACGTAGAACTTTCATGTACATGCAGAACTACCAAAAAATGTGTGAACTTATAGTCCATTAAATTAGGTAGGAAAGTTGAATTTATAGTTATTTACAGGCCCAGTTATACAGAAGGTTGAACTAGATGCCAAATTTGGAAATTAAACAAGTTGAGGTTTTTTTCTCACAAGAACACCAAGCTGTAGTGGCTTATAAAAATGACAAGCCACAGACTGCTCTAGCCGCACAACACTGTGGAAAGGGTAGCTGTTCATAATGATGATGTTGGTGATACAATGTATAATACATTGTTAAAGCACGCTAGAACAATTCCTGCGAGTGTGCCAGTTGGCAACTAGTTCATGGTATAATGTACTGCATCAAACAAATACAGGAAATTGAAGTAAAGACTGATTAATTGAATACATGTTAAATTCAAGAGCAAGCACATATGTCACTGGTACATGGGCAAATCAATGATTTCGGACAACAGTTCAAAACATATCACAGCAATGAAAAATAGCAAGGCTAATAGTAAAAAAAATGTGAGGCTAGGTGCAGTGCAAAGAGTGCTACAAAGGCAAACATTAACACCAGGATGTCATGCCAACTACATGAGAGATGCCTTGTGCCCTTTGCACACATGAGAACCTATCCCTATGATAAATAGTTCTACAGCTGGGTCACATGAGTGGCAATGTCAAAGACAGTTACCAAAAGCACCCTTATCATGCTTCAAACACAGCTCTGTTTTTCGCAATATCATTTATTCTTTGGACAAACTCTGCCTATAGGACACCGAACAGGCATGATACACAAAAAATCATTTACCCAAATCTTCCCCTCCCCTCTACACATTGTTCAGGGAACTCCCCAAATACTACCCACCTAGACAATTTACTTGCTGCAATGATAAAAGTAAGGAGTAGAACAGCTTTGGTGGCCAAATCCTGCCAGTGGGTCGCCTCAATTCCTAGGTGCATGTCATTTTTTGGTCGCCTCAATGCCAGTGGCCAAATGCCTCAATGTAAAGAAAGATTGCACTAGAAATAAATATAAAAAAATATTGGTGCATGTTGTGTAATCCCCCACTGCAACATTAGGTTTAACTTATATGTTCAAGTAAGAGCTTAAAAATGGAACACCACCTGAGGCACCTCAAAATTTCAATGTTTTACACATTATCATTAGAATGTGCACACTATTAGATGTTGCCTGATTTAATACAAACTGATTTATTTTTTGTGACAATTACTAGCTTGCTTCAATAGATAAGCTCAAACAAAACACAGAACTGGTGCTTAGGTCATGCCGCATGCATAAAAAACACTAACATCAAAGTTGTTGATTAGTGACTGTGAGAGATTGAGTTTCCTAAGTTTCCAAAGACAACTAAGATATTTTACAAAATCACAGACAAAAGGTTTGGGTCATATGGATGGGAAAAAAATTGGGATGTAAAGAGCAATCAGCGAAACTGAATATTCATTAATATTGTTATCTCAAGGAACCTAGAAGAAGTGAAGAATGCCAATGCAACTTTTGTATCCATACATCACTATTCATTACTATTCCACATGATTTCATAGCATTGTTCCCCTTTGAGAGAATCTCATGCTCCTAATACTACATGACAGTACAAAGGATGGACAACCAAAAAAAGTGAGGATAAAATTCAGGCTTTATTAATTTCAAAATCAACCATCTATTTACCAGGGGAAACTATCCATAACCAAAAAAAGGAAGGCATTTGTAGTGGCATAATTTAGCACTGATCCAAAACACTAGCCAATGCAACTTGTCGCAGCACTCATATACAAAGAAAAACAAATAGATTTAAATTCAACACATCCATTCAATGCCACCAAGGAGAACATGCCTAACGAACTAGCCATGATGATGAGAGGTCACTGCTGCTGATTGAGCCATTGAAGGAAAAACAAAAAAACAGTGCAAAGAGCTGGAAGAAAGCATCAACACACTCACCGGAGAGCACCGGAAGGAGTGCGGATGCCGGTGGAGGTGCGCGGAGGCCGCTCACCATTGGAGGTGTGGACGGTAGGGAAGGAGTGCGGACACCGGAGAGCTCGGGCACCGTGGCCACTCGCCGCGAGAGGGAGCACAGACAGCCGACACACCTGGGCCACGGGAGGGCGGGGAGCAGGCCCACGGCACCTCAAGGTCGGAAACCCTAGCGTCGCCGGTTGGGTGCGGGGAGGGGGCACGCAGGTGCAGGAAGGGGGCGCGGGCATCGAGAGAGGTCCGGGGGTGCGGAGAGGGGGCACGGGCGTCGGGAGAGGTCTGGGAGGCGGTGTCGGCGGGGCGTCGGGGAAGGAGTGGGTAGCCTGACAGCGTCAGAGGAAGAAGAGAGCGCCCTACAGGTTTTCACCCGTGCACCCTTGTATTTATACTCAGGCCGATTTCTAGGGGCGGTTCCTGATCCAGCCGCCCCTACAAATGCATTTATAGGGGCGGTTCCTGATCCAACCGCCCCTACAAATATTTTCTATTTTTTTAAATTATTAATTCTGTATTTTTTATATCACAAAACACAAAGTAATATAAAAATAATTGTATATATGCACAAATATAATGTTTTGTATTATTCTATATATGCAGAAATATATATATAAATAATTATAGTCAAAACAATATAGAAAACAAAAAAACAAAAATTAAAATTTTGAATTTTAAAACTCCAACTACAATTTTATGACATTAAATGAAATAAAATGAAAATATTGTAAACATAAAAGTTGTATAACTCATCAACATGTACAACTTTTATTTTGGTCATCTTGTCATGTGACTTTGTTTGAACGATTCAAAATTTGAAATTCAAACAATTTCAACTTGAAACAATATTTTAAAGAGTAAATGATTTCAGATGAAAAACTCATGAATACCAAAGTTGTAGAACTCATCAATATGTACAACTTTTATGTTGATCATATTTTATTTGACCAAATTTGAATAGTTGAAATTTTGAATTTCAATAAATGGCAACTTCAAACTAAGATTTTGAAACCTTAAATGATTTCAACAATAAAAGTCGTGAACATAAAAGTTGTTGAACTCATCACTATCTACAACTTTTATTTTGGTCACTTCTTCATATGACAAAGTATTAATAAACATTGTTCACAAATTCACATATGACTTATAGTTTCATGAACTATATGAGAAACATGTTGATTTGTGAACAATGTTTACTATCACTTTGTCAGATGAAGAAATGATCAAAATAAAAGTTGTAGATCTTGATGAGTTATACAACTTTGGTATTCATCACTTTTTCAGCTGAAATCATTTAATGGTTGAAAATCTCATTCGAACTTGTCATTTTTGAAATTTGAAAATTTGAAGTGCTCAAACTTTGTCAAATGAAAAGGATGACCAAATCAACACACTAACTTGATAGGGCATGATTTTAGAAAATTTTAGGAAAAAAAACCATCACATTTGGAGTTAGTATGAGGAAGAAAGACTAGTTACAAATTTATCCCAGAGATTTAAAAAAATCACAACTGTTCATAATGATCAATGATGAACAAGTGTGATTTCTCTTTTTAATCTGTGGCTGAAACTTGTAACTAGTTTTTCTCCCTCATACTAACTCCAAATGTAATGGTTTTTTCCTAAAATTTTCTAAAATCATGCGCTATCATTTTAGTCTAGTCATCTATCTTTGTCACTAATTTTGAATAATTCAAATTTTGAATTTCAGAAAATGATAGCTTCAAACCTGATTTTCAAACACAAAATGATTTCAGCTGTAAAGGTGATGAATATAAAAGTTGTATAACTCGTCAAGACCTCCTACTTTTATTTTGGTCATTTCTTCATTTTATAAAGTGTTAAGTGATTTCATAAAGTTTTAGTAGTAATATAGTGGATGTTCAAATTGATTCATCTGGATGTTGCAAAGGGTAGTCTCACACATATGCATAAATGTAGTCTCACATATATACAAAAATATGTAGTCTTACATACATACATAAATATATAGTCTCACACGTATGCATAAATGAAGTCTTACAAACACATACTTACACAAACACTCCACGTTCAACAACTAGCTAGCCCGCTGTAACGACTTTCTCCTTGATACCTTTTCGTTCCCATGGCAATATGTCTTTGGGTAGGTTCTTTTCCACAACACTGATCTTTTTAGGAAAGTCTGTGAATAGCGGCATCTCATTGTAGTTATTGTAAGCTTCAACATCGTCAACGCCATCAACTCTAATAATGTGTTGTTTCCTGAAGGCAACCACGTGCTTTGTCTTCTTCTTCGGGGGGAGGTTACTTAGTGGGTCAAACATATAGAAAACTTGTGTGACACGTAAAGCAAGCATCCAAGGGTCATCTTGGTAGCCTAGATTCTCTAGGTCCAGGACTCTTAATCCAATCTCATTCAGTTGGTGTTGTTTGATCTAGCGGCATCGAAACAGGGCCACCGTTATATCCCTTCCATAGTCAAGTTCCCATATCTCTTCAATGATGTCAAAGTATTGGATCTTTCACCCCAATGCATCGAGAGCCTCTATTCGAACACCGCTATTTTGGTTCACATATTTACTATCCTTTGCGTGGGTATAGTATGTATACCCATTGATGTCATAAGCATTCCAAGATATCACTTATCTCAATGGCCCCTCCGCCAACCTACTGATGATAATAGAGTCTATGGTTTCTCTAGGCGATATGTTTTGGTCCTTCAACCATGTAGTTAGTCGTTGCTTGTGTTGTTTTATGACCCAATCATCCGAACGGCCATTTCTCTCTGCCATAATGATAGCCAAGTGTTTATCAATGTACGGTTGTATCAGTTGTGTACTCCGCAAGACACTGTAATGCGCCCGACTCACCTCTTTGTAATCATGATCGATGAACACTTTTCTACCATTGGTGCCCTTCCCAGCCAGCCTACCCTTGTGACGAGAATCGGGTTTACCAATCCTTTTTTGTACTTTTAGGTACTCTTGACAGCACTCGACGACTTCTTCAGTATTGTAACCCTCTATCATGGAGCCCTCTAGGTATGCTTGATTATGCACGTATCGACTTAGAACCGACATGAACCACTCGTAGGACCATATTTCATGCAAGTAGCAAGGGCCCAGCGCCTGTATCTGATGAACCATGTGAATCATAAGATGTGGCATTATATAAAAAAAGCAGGAGGTAAACACATCTCTAGTTGGTTTTGTGTCTCCACCATAAATTTATATAGGTCACTCAGCTCTTGCTTGCCAATCGTCTTTTGTGAGATCTTCAAAAAGAAGTAGCACATGCGGGTGATGGCCATTTCAAGAACTCTAGCTTTATAGCCCTGATTGCAATAGGTAGAAATACTATCAGCATCACATAGCAATCGTGAGCCTTGCAGTGTTTTATTGACAAGTCTTTCATCGACACTAGCTTCTTCACATTTGCTAAAAACCAAGTCGAGACTTTGATCCCCCTCAGGAAAGTGCATATAGCTCTCTTCTCGTCTGGTGTTAGGTTGAAGCACGCTGTGGGCAGAGTGTATTTTCCATTAGCCTCAAGTACCAGGTGAAGTTGTGGCATCACTTTTAGCTGCACCATATCTTTCCGTGCTTTCAGACCATCCTTTGACTTGCCTGTGTCTATCAAGGTAGCAATGAGACTCTTAAAGACATTCTTCTGCACGTGCATAGCATCAATGGCATGGAGGACCTCCAAGTCTGGCCAATAAGGTAGATACTAAAAGAAGATCGATTGTTTCTTGAAAGGTACGCCTTCGACAGGAGGTGTGCTTCTATCTCTATTTGTCCTATCCAGATTCTTCTTTCCATAGATGACATGTATGTTTTTCACCATTCTGTACACGTGTTCTCTATTATGACGTCTCTCCAGAGGGGGTTCATTCTCTGGGGTGTTGTCATAAAATCTAAAGAACAATTTACTGTGGTACTTGTGACTTGTCTTTAAGAAGCGTCGGTTCCTTAGGTAAACTATCTTCTTAGATGCATCTAGGTACACCCATATAGTACCATTCAAGCAAACCAAGCATCCCGTCTTCCCTTTGATCTGTCCAGACAAAGCAAACAGCATGGGGTAATCATTGATAGTAACAAATATTATTGCTCTATATATGAAGTCCTCCTTTCGAAATGCATCATACATCTGCTCCCCATGCCTCCATAGCCTCTCCATTTCTTACATCAAAGGCTCGAGGAACACGTCTATATCAATGCCTGGTTGTTTAGGGCCAGAAATAAGAATAGTGAGGAGAAGGTACTTTCTTTTCTGACACAACCATGTTGGGATGTTGTACACTAGCCATATGTTGTGGTCACTCATCCTCTCATTGAATGGATTCATTCCATCAGTGCTCAAGCCAAACCGTATATTCCTTGGGTCATCGCTGAATTCTTTATGCTTCTCATCAAACCTTTGCCACTGACTACAATCAGCCGGGTGTGCAATCTTATCATCATCCACCTTGCGCTCATCATCCCACCATATCATGAGTGCGGCTTCTTTAGGGTTTAGGAAGATACGTCTCAAGTGGTCGGTCACTGGTAGGTACTATATTACCAAGGTAGGAATTCTTCTTTGCTTTGTATCGTTGCCTAATAGAGTGTCCTCTGGGGGCTGAGATTCTTGTACCACCTTTTTTGTACCCTTCTTATTTATCTTTTTCCCATGGAGGCTTCGTCCCCACCGTAAAGGTTATTGTTCTTGTACTGGCTGGCCCCACACCGGGGATATTTATCCAGTGACTTGAACGTTTTGTCATGAAAAAGTATATAGTGGTTGGGGCATGCATGGATTTTTTTCAACCCCCATTGTCAATGGACTTATGACCTTCTTCGCTTGATATGTGTTGGCGGGAATTGAGTTTTGTTGTGGCAGCACCCTTGACAAGAGATGCAATAGATCATTGAAACTACAGTCTGACCAGCCGTACTTAGCCTTCAGGATGAGCAGCTCAAGCACAAAACGTAGCAATGTCCAATGTGTCGGACAACCCTTTTCAATACCATATACAGTCTCCTTCAATGCTTTTATCACCCTTTCTAAATTTTCTATACCTTTCGGGCTATTTAGTAAAATCTTTGGTCTAAGGGCTCGAATCATGTCCTCCAAATCATCTTCATCCCTGACACGTGCTCCACCATTATTATTGGCACCACCTTCGTCGTTACCATCCCAACCACCAGCATCACCACCTTGTTCATTGCCAAACTCAAAATCCATTTGTGCATCAAGCTCTGCTGAATATTGGGATAGGGATTCTATGGTTTCGTCGTCGTATTCCTCCTCATCCTCATCATTAATAATAACCGTTTCACCATGATGAATCCACACTGTGTAGTCCTCAACAAATCCTCACATAATCAAATGTGATATGATGATAGTCACATCTGTCTATGTCATACGGTTCTTGCAATCTTTATAGGGATAAATAATTGTATCCTTATTCTCTTTCAATGTCGTTGCATGCTTCTTTGCGGCTTCAATAAATTTATCCACCTCTTCACGGAAACCTGCCTTGAACCTTAATGAACCATACATCCAAGAGTTCCTGTACTCCATTTTTTACAACAACAACAAAACAAACATTAAATGACTACTTATTCAGATATATATAAAAATGAATCAAATTAATAATTACTTGAGAATAATTGTATATACTTCAGATATATATGAATATAAATCTAATATAATTACATGAAGCATACAAACACACCATGGTAGAGGAAAATTAATTAATGGTCCATTTATCCATAAATAATTAAAATACATATTTATTGATTACAATAAACAATTTCAAAGACAACAATTAGCAACAATTATACTTTACCCAATATCTTTCATGCAAACCCTAGTCCAATTTTATCAAACATAAATTTACAAAAACTAAATTAATAAAAAAAATCAAACCTTAGATCTAGATCTACATGTACATGAAACATGCATAAAACTAACTAATTGTTCACTAAAATTAAGAAACATGGACCAAATAAGGGTATGATCTTGTTCTCCTCCCTAATTTACCCTAGTACATTTCAAACTTGGGTCTAATTTGCTTCATAAATAGCTCAAGCACCATAGAAGAGAGAGAAAAACAAAACTTTAATTACTCACTAACCAACCATTAAAACTTAAAAAAGTGTGGAATAGCATTTTCTTACCTTCTACAACCTCTCCACCAAAGGATTTAAGACCAAAACCCCCCCCCCTAGTAGAGCAATTTTTGGGAGGTGCCCAACACCTCCCCATCTTTCTTTCACGGGTTGGAGTGAGTGACTCGAGAAGGAAGAAAGTGCTGCAGTTGTGTTATATGTGGGTTATTTGTAGGGGCGGCTGGTGATTGAGCCGCCCCTACAAATCGGAGGTATTTTATACGGGGGCATTTGTAGGGGCGGCTCAATCACCAGCCGCTCCTACAAATAGAAACACCGGGGGCGGCTGTTGAGTGAGCCGCTCTGACAAATCAGACCCATTTGTAGGGGTGACTCGTATCACCAGCCGCCCCTGCTGTTCTATTTGTAGGGGCGGCTGGTGTCTGGGCTCCCGAGCACGCCACTGTAGGGGCGGCTCCATCACCAGCCGTCTCTACAAAAAATTCGTCCCGTTGCTAAAAATATTTTTTACGTAGTGCCCCTCTTTGCCGACGGTGCGCTGCCTTTCGCTGTCGCGTTAGGGAAAACAGTCTCACCACCCTCTTCGACATCCCGAGCTTCATAAAAAAAATATCACCATGAAGAAAACGTCATTCTCACATTTTTTTTATTTAGTCACCGATAATAATACTCACAGATACATGAGAAAAGTCGCCATACGAGGTCCTCCTACTTTGGTGATGGAACTACCGTCGGTGTACTCAAAGTGAGGCTCGAACTTCTGCCCAACTGCATAGTGGAGAACTTGAAGGCCCTCTCCATTCTCTACAAAAGTAGAGCGACATAAGAGATTGATTATATGATGAATTATTATGATCAAACATCTTAATTACCATAATCCCATAATCCAGGTGAAGCCAGATTATAGAGAATCGATTGTCCAACTTATCAAACTAAAAAGGATAAAATACAAATTTCTCACTTTAACCCACCAATAATCAATCATCATATTATTTTGAGACAAACACTCTGGTTATTATAATCTATAATCCTAATTATAATAATCCTATGTATAATCCTGATTATAATAATCCATTTGTGATCTAAACAAGCCCTTAGCTCTATCAAACAACACCATCCAAACATCAAACGTAGTGAGTATACTAAATATTTTTTCCATGGAATAGTAGGAAAACACATCAACATTAAAATACCTCCATCTTGAAAGGATGCAAATTTAGGTTAGTCAAACTACTAAAAATTTGACCAGATTTATAGAACAGAGTATATTCAAATTTATGACACAAAATATGTATACTACATATAACAATTAAGACATTTTCATGACTAACCGAATGACATTTATTTCATCTCATAATACTGATATTTTCTTAAAAACTTGATCAAACCTGAGTACTACTCTAGAATCGCATCTTTTCCGGATGAAGTACATACCTATAGGTACCGAGGTGTAATCTGCTATCCTTTGCTCAATTGTACGAACAATTGTGTCCTGCCCTCTTGTAAGAAACATTCCTGAACTTGTTCGGCTACTGCATATATCGCCATCAAGCAAAATGAGTATCACACACAGGTAATGCAACATTGTAACATTTCCTGAAATTGGAATTTAGGCAATGCTCAAACCTGCTATCCTTGCCCCCTCCGGTCAGGGGATCAACTACTTTCGACCTCGTCAGGCGAGGCTTTGCTAGTGAAATCAGATGGTCACATTCTATCTTGGACTGAGAACGAATAGCGTAGGATTCAGTGGTTACGAGATTACATGGTGAAGCAAACTAAAATGAACGGAAAGACAGTCGACAATAACAAAAGGGAGGTTGAAAATGAACAAGAAATTAATTAGTACTGACATTAAATTAAATCAACAGCCAAACAGACATGACTTCATATATACACATGTTGAAAATATTTGTCAAGTGAGAATAAGTAGAAAAAAAAATGATAAACATAACATGTTCCTCCCCATTCCACATTCATATACACTGTATGAAATTAGGATGGTAAAGATTACAATGTACATCCTGCTCCGCTAAAAAAAGGCTCTTAGTATATACTAGTAGACGTTTCAAGTAAGCTGCCAGTAGTGCTGCCGCCATACACTACGTAAAAAATGTTTTTTAGCAATAGGATGATTCTTTTTGTAGGGGCGGCTGGTGATAGAGCCGCCCCTACAAATGGTTGCTAAATGAGCCGCCCTTACAAATAAATTTGTAGGGGTGGCCGGTGTTATCAGCCGTCCCTACAAATGGCCCGATTTGTAGGGGCGGCTAGATATCCAGCCGCCCCTACAAATTGATTTGTAGGGACGGCTCAATATCCAGTCGCCCCTACAAATTGATTTGTATGGATGGCTCAACAATGAAGTGCCTCTACAAATAGACGCCGAAGTAAGCACTTAAATTCAAATTTTGTAAACGACCTCGGATGAAGAAACAATCTAAATGAAAGTTGAAGATCTCGAAAAGTTATGAAACTTTGTAGTTGACAACTTTTTCAGTTGAGATCATTTACTACTTAAAAATACTGTTTTAAATTATTATTCCTGTTTTGTCCTCTAATTCGGAGCCAATTCTTAAAACTGGCCTAGTTTTCACATACGAACTCCGATTTGGACGTTCCATATATCAAAATCGATCAAAAAATTTTTTTGGATCCGTCCATCCTTGCTTTGTTGGGGTCGGAGAATTTTAAATTGGTCAAAAACTGATCACAAGATCATCTTTTCGTGGTCACAAGCTTTTTGTCGATTTTGAGCACGTCTTCTGAAATTTCCATAGGCCACATCTTTCACTTGTTTGAGCTCATATTTTCTGTGGTTACTTCTTTTGTGCTCCTAAGTGAAGGAAAAATATCAAAAAAAGAAAAAGAAAAAGTTAAAATTTCCCAAAAAACGATAGTCCAAAAAATAGAAAAAAAGAGAGGGGCAAAAGAGGAACACTATCTAGAGGAGCACATAAAGAAGGCCCAACGTTATTTTGGAACACTAATTGATTTTAGATGAAAAAATCATGAACATAGCAGTTGCAGAACTTATTAAGATCTATAAGTTTTATTTTGGTCATTTCTTCATCCGATAAAGTGGTAATAACATTGTTCACAGAATTTACATATCTCTCTTATAGTTTCATAAACAATAAGAGGGATATGTAACATTTGTGAACAATATTACTACCGCTATGTCGGATGAATAAATGATCAAAATAGAAGTTATAGATCTCGAAAAGTTATGAAACTCTATAGTTGACAACTTTTTAATTTGAAATCATCTTGTCAAGAAAAATTACGTTTGAATTTCTAAAATTTGAAATTTAAATTTTGTAAACAACCTCAGATGGAGAAACAACCAAAATAAAAGTTGTAGATCTCGATAAGTTATGAAACTTTGTAGTTGACAACTTTTTGATTTGAAATCATCTTGTCAAGAAAAACTACGTTTGAATTTCCAAAAATTTAAAATTTGAATTTTTTAAACGACCTTGGATGGACAAACAATAAAAATGAAAGTTGTAGACTTGAAAAGTTATGAAACTTTATACTTGATAACTTTCTCATTTGAAACCATCTTGTCATGAAAAACTACGTTCGAATTTCTATTATTTGAAATTCAAATTTTATAAGTGACCTCGGATGGAGAAACTACCAAAATAAAAGTTGTAGATCTCGAAAAGTTATAAAACTTTGTAGTTGACAACTTTTTTCATTTGAATTAGTTTAGGGCCTCAAACAATCAATTTATGCTCAGTTTTGTATAATACATGGGGAATCAAAATGGATTGTGGACACAAGTGAATGTGATGTGTAGTGGTAGAGGAGATGGTGCGAGAGAGAGGTCGCCCGTTTGAATCCCGGCTGACGCAAAGTGTGAAAAAATCGTGAAAAAATGCTGCAACCATAGAGTGAGGGTGTGTGTAGCTGCCGATGGGGACCTCCTCGATTAAAAAAATTTGCTATTTTTTTGCCCCTTTTTTTGTGGTTTCTGAAAATTGATTTGTAGGAGTGGTTCAATATCCAGCCGCCTCTACAAATCAGATTTGTAGGGGTGGCTAATAACACCAGTCGCCCCTACAAATCGATTTGTAGGGGCGACTGATAACACCAGCCACCCCTACAAATCGATTTATAGGAACGGCCTGAGAATCGCCCCTACAAATCAGTGATTTTTAGCCACCCTTTCATAGGGGCGGCTGGCAAAACCGCCCCTACAGAGGGTTACCGGCCGCCCCTAAAAACCTTTTTCTACGTAGTGATAATATCGTCCCACTATGTTCTTTTGTGCATCTATCATAAGTGTACAAAAACATTAGGGATAGGATTAATTCGTAAATAAGTTAAATCACATGTAAATTTCAGTGGAAGAGGGGCGATTGATGAGCTGGTGGTGTCGCAGGCAGCTAAGCAAATTCGATCGCACGAGCATCAACTAACAGTGGTTTGGTGTTTTGCTGCCCCCACTCCTCAACTAAGATTTCATCAACATACAAAAAAAAAAGGAAAATTTTTCTGTGGGACACTCCACTTATGTGAAATTGGTTGTGGGACACTGAAATATTTTTTCTGGGTTGTGGGACACTAATTTCTTTCATGTAAGACACCGCCCAGTGTACCTAGAGCAAAGAAAAAAATACCGTATCCTGCAACCAATTCTATGAACGACCAGTGTCCTGTAGCAACAAAGAAAAACAACTCGGTCGTGATCTCCAAATTATTAACCAGTGTAATAAGATTGCATGTAGGACATCATATGGTCTTTTTCGCGTAATAATAGAAAGGAACGAGGCAAGGGACTCACAAGGAAGTTGTGGTACAGCCTAGCGTGGGCTCCGACGACAACTCCTCCGTCCAGAGCCTTGCTTTTTTCGGTGGCATCTTTGCAGGTCCTGTGTAGAGGAATTTGTTGAATCGGTATAATAGTATCGTGGCGTCCATAAAATTCTTATCATCATGGGCTGTTTATCGGAGCACATAATTGCTCAGTGTATTATTATTAACGATTAGTTTATCTAGCTAGTTAGGCTACCTGTCATTGTCAAAGGGGCTGACTGATATATGGTAGTAGTGCGTGGAGAAGGTAATAATAACTAATAATAAACCTCAAATTTAACTTCCCATATATATAGATTTCTGACCTTATATATACGAATACATGTTGACCTGAATTTGGGTAGGAGAAAGGAGTCTAGCTAAATTCTGAAACTAATACAATGAGATCAATCACGTCAATTAATCAGATTGAGAAAAAAGTGAGTAGATTGCTTCACATTGTGACAAAAAAAAATCCAAACTCATCTAAGTTCGTGATCGGAAAAGAAAAACATACGAAGGATTAAGCAACAAAACTTTGCAGATTATTACTACACCTGACGCAGTACAGATGTTTTGGACGAATCAAATTAACCAATGTTAACCACACGTTGAAACGATAAATCCACTGACATATTTACCAATATTAGAAAAGCTTGTCCAAGATGCATGTGGTTTACCTAAGCCGCCGCCGCCGCAGCGTGATGAATCGGACGACGACGATACCTCCGCCTGCTTGTCTGCTTTTCTCCACGCTGAGAAAAAAACAGCATAACGCAGCCAGCCGCCGGTCCTCCATCACTGCATGCACCTCGTCTATTTCTCTCCCGCTAGTTGCCCACAATAAAGTTTCGGAAAAAGTCTACTTCACCCCTCCCACCTTTTATACTTGATCTACTTCACCCCCAACTATGAAACTGTCTATTTTACCCCCTAAACTTTTCAAAACCGTCTATTTTACCCCCCTGGGCGGGTTTTCGGCGGCGGCTTTGCTACAGTAACAACAGGGGTTTGGTACAGTAACAGCGGGTTGCTACAGTGACGGTGTGTTTGAATTTCCTTTTTTTATTTATTTTCGGTGAATTTTTGAAAAATCATAAAATAAAAAATCTAATTTTATTGGACTCCACGTGAGTAGATCTACACATGTGGAGTCCAATAAAATTAGATTTTTCTATGATTTTTAAAAAAATTCACCGAAAATAAATAAAAAAAAAGAAAATTCAAAAACAACAACACCGTAGCAACTGTACTGTAGCAACACTGTTGTTACTGTAGCAATTCTCCAAAAGCTGAATTTTTGTGGACATATTTCTCATAGTGTTATAAACCCCTCCATAAAATTTCATGTTGTTTGGAGATCGTTTGACTATGTTTTTTACTTTTCCCTAAAAGCACTCTTTCTCGGTCGTTTTGGTCTCCGATTGCTTCCTCATCTTTCTAGCATCATTTCTTAGGTCCATAGTACTGCTGTGACTACGTGATCTTGGCAAGTGCTACTTGAGGGGTTCATGGATTGTATATGGGACATAGGCCAAGTTCTTGCAAAGAACTTTAATCGGCTCTCATTCAATCCCCCCCCCCCCCCCCCCCCGAGAGCAACCGTGTCTCTGCTGCTCGGCTCTCTTCCTTAAGTGAAACACACACGTCGAAAAGGATCAAGAAAACTATTGAAGAGTGGAAAGATATAGAAAAGTATTTTTGTGCACATAACTCTTCAAATGGTGACTCAGATAGTGAGCTTTAGAAAAAAAATATTGGAGATGCTCTAAGGTTAGGAAAGGGCAGCCAGCATTGGCGCCTTTGTTCAGCGCGTGGCCGATGCCTGATCTCCACTGGTAATATGGATTGACGGCCTGACGCCTCATATTTACGCGGAGTGCTTCATGGTTTTTTTCGCAATCGTGTCCTTGGTATGTTTTTCATTACTAGCAAACGTGCCCGTGCGTTATAACAGAACCCAATAGTATATAATTCGTAGCTCATATGAACACGGTTAATAAGGCCGGATCACATGTGAGATACGTAGAGCGCGATCCAACACATATTGCACTTAGATTCTGTATCCATTGTCGCTAGACATAAGTTGTTCTGATTAGTATGAGTATGGGTTATGAGTCCACGTCCCATAACATGAAAAGCTGGACAGAAGAAAGTCTTCACTTCCCGGATAGTTAGGAGAAGGTGGACAGATAAAATAAAAATGAAATTTAAACTCTTTAATAATAGATATAGATAAATACTATGTATAAATGTTTAGATATAGATAGAGCTGTTAAGCTACGAAGAGTTTTTGAGTTTTGGTTCTTTTTTATTTTTTTGTTCCGTTAATGCCCGTGTTTAATTTTTTTCCACCGTTCCATCTCTATTCTCTAGCGCGTTTAGATTTTCTTTGTTCTTCAGGTTTCGAGTTCAATTACGTCCAGTAATGCCTTTTCGTGTTCAGGTCCGGTAATTCATGCTTCCAGTTTCTTTTCTTTCCGTCCTTGTTGGTGTCCGGTTTTCTGTTGGCTTCGGAAGCAATTTTTACACGATTGCTATCATCCTCACAAGTAGTTTGGAAAAACCGGACCAAAAAATGAAATAAAAAAAGATAGTTGGGATGTATGATTTAAGTACTATAGTTAGATGAATATTTGCTTTTAAAAAAGATGAATATTTTTGACTTCTTAGGGTTCATTCACCGCCGTCTCTGTATTCTCCGTCGAGATCCAGGAACGACCCCTTCTCACCAGCCCTCAGCTCCCCAACCAAGCACGTGAAGGACGCGGCGGTGACTGTGCTCCCGGCTGCGGTGGCGGCGGCCGTCCCCGCTGCCCGGGGGGTGCGGGTGGCGAGGTGCGCGCGTCCACGGACGCGGCGGTCCGTGGTGACGAAGCTAGAGGGCGGGCTCGGCAAGCCGGTGCCCACCACCAACTACCACGCCTGCTACGAGTACCAGCGCCGCTGAGGGATGCTCGCAGTGTGGCGGGCGATGAGGAGGAGGACGACGTCGACGACCTGGAGGGCGAGTTCGGCCTGCAGGACTGGTGGCGCGGGGCATGACGATGACCCGCAGTACGTCGCCGAGTCCATGCTCAGGGCTAGAGGCGGACCGACCTATAGGGCGAGCTTGGGCGGCCGCCCTAGGTCCTCTCTGGTGAGTTCCACTAGTAGCCTTAGTTCTCTCGGCCGACGACGGCATCCGTCAAGCGACTCAGCGAGCGCAGTCGCAAGTTGGTCATCTGCGTGAGGTTGAAGAAGATGCGTCCTGCTGGGCTGTCTAGCAAATAAGGCCCATCCCCACCCTAGTCCTCAAGGGTCATGGCCCATTTTCTGGCCCAATGGCAATAGGGCTTGGCGCAAGGCAAGTTAGAAGGACCAGGGGCACACGCACATTCGCTCAATCGCTCGCATAGCAGCTCAGGAGCTCAGCAGCGGCGCTCCAATCCAACTCGCGGCGGTGCTCCACTGCTCTAGGCTGGCATGCCATGCTCCTTGCCTCCCTTCTCCGGCTTCCCCGTCCCTAGCCCCTAGCCCCCTATGCCGGCGTCCAAGTGAGCGGCGGCGGGTGGCCCTGCGCGCGGCTGCACGGCTACGCTCGGGCGACCGAGGAGCGAGGACGTCAGCACCCAGCAGGCAGCAGAAGATGGATGGGAGAGGAGATGAAGCGATTGTGGGAAGAGATGAAGCTAGAGCCGGCGATGCGTCTAGTACGGCGAGGAGGTCGGCAGCTCCAACTCCATTGAGCCAGAAGCGGTATAAGAAAATAGGTGCTGCCCTTAATCCATTATCCATTGCAAATTGTTAGTCAAATAAATAGATAAAGATTGATCTCTGACTAGTGAAATCAATTCAACGGTTAATTGGTTTTGCAGATTTGAAAAGCTTTTTTCCTAGTACAAATTCCGCAAGCGATTGGTTACAATAGTATGATTGGTTGGAATATAGTGTGGCTAAGGATGCAACATTTTGCTTCTATTGCTTTCTTTTTAAGCAAAAGCCCTTAGAAACACATTTTGGTCATGATGCATTCAGTAAAGACGGGCATAGTAATTGGATTACAATATAGATAGGGTATACATACATAGTTAGATTGGTATATCGGTCAAGTTTTGTATCTGTACGTAGCGATCTGCCCTAGCTCATATTTTTGGCTGGGTCCGCCACTGCTCAGGGCACAGATGAGCTACGGCTGCGGTGGGGACGCACATCCTGGCTTCAGCCCGTCCCCAATGTGCCGCTCCTCACCAACGGCCAAATGGTACATACATGCTGCTCTTCTCTTCCTCTGCTGCTTGCATTGCTTGCTTTCGATTGAAGTCTGCAGGCTAAGACAAGCAAGCAAACGAAGCCATTATTGTTATAAAGCAACAAATAGTGATACTTAAGTGAATAAGAATTGCTATAGCTTGTTTGTCCTCTGCCTGAAACTCTGTTGTCTAAAGGTCCATGATTGCATAGATAAGTCACCCGAATTGTTGTGGAGAAATATGAATATGCCAATATGACACCCAAGTGTTTTTTCTGCTAATTAAACATTGTCATGTATTGAGTATGTCCCTTTTCATATTCGTTGTTCCATGTGGGATGATTTGAACAGTTGATTCAGTTACCTATCTGAATAATATCGCTTAAACTTGTCTTTCCTGTTACCTTAGCATTTTACATGTCTCAGTTATGAACTCTGGATATTTGCTAGCTCTTTTGGTTCAGATGATACTCCATTTATTTCCAATTCCATTGGTGTCATCACCCCTGCATCTCAGCATGGATGGGATCAAACCTATAATATCATGATCTATATGGTGTACATTTGTTTCCTTATTGTCTGATGCTTCTATCAAGCACTTGTTTGATAGGAATTGCATGTTGTTTTTCTTCCAAAGGAAGCAGCTCATCTTCTAATGTTTGTTTATTTTTCAGGTCATCTGAACCAATAGGTACTGGTGCCACTTTCAAGGCCTTGAGGGCATGGCTGCCAACAACATGGCTGCTAGCCTTAACCAGCAGATGATAGCAGATGAAGGGAATGTTGAACGCTCACATAATGAAGTCTTCTAAATCATTGCCTAGTAGTTGAGGCATGTTTAGGATTGCAACATCTTACTGATCTTGGATATGTGCAACTGCATATCGACTTACTTTGTATGAACTAGTTGTAAGGTTGCTAGTTGCTTTGCTTAAACTTCTGTATTCTTCATAGCTCATATTGTTCCAGGCTTATAAGCATTTGAAATCGCTTGGATATATCGTTGGAAGATTTGATGTTCCTTGGACAATGAAGCATAGTTGTACTTGTGACACTGATTAGAGCTTAAATAGAGTAAGACTAAAGTTATGATCTCTACAATTAATCTAGTTCCATGCCTATCAACTTTGTATCAAATTATCACCCAAAGGTTTCTGGTGACAATACTCTGTTTTTCCCTTCCCCATACTGGTCTGAACAAGGAAAAAACACTAATGAAACTGAGGCATTATTTATGTTGACTAGGGAAAAAGGATTGGATTGGCTGAAAATGTCAGATTAGAACTTGACTAATCTATGAATGCATGTGCCAAGTATATCTATAATAGGTTTGGCTCTGGCACTGGAAATGTCAGATTAGTCACCACCTGAAGTTGTCTAATACATCTTTCAGATAGATAATAGTGATTGTAAGACTGAATTAGTGAAAAAGACGTACCAAGTACCAATCATCATAAAATGTAACCACAAACACAGAAATCAAGGTTACAAGTAGCATAACAGCCATGGTGGCTTTGGAATTACTTAGCACTAAAAGCCTAAAGCAACCAGTAATAGCTCCAACTCAAAGCAATCCTACATCTCAAGCCATATCCAGCCCAAGGCAAGGGTAAGCTCATTTTGTAATGGGTAAGCTTCATGCCTCTAATTCAATAGCCTGAAAAAATGTGCAATCACTTTATTTTGACTGATGATCCACCAAATCATTATCTGTAACGTTGGACATAACTAAAAGTACGCAAGCTGATAATACAGTATGGGTAAGTTCACTGTAAATATGTTAAGATAGTTCCATTATTAGTAAAATTTGGTGGTGGTAACTGGTAAGCAATCTGAGATGCAGGAATCTGAGAAATGAACAATAAATTAAGAATCACTGAAACTAACAGCTGACCCATGGTGCACCAAACTTCAGTTACTTCAACATTGAAAAAACCATTACTAATTGGGCTATTTGATAATCGACAAGGCTAATTAGAAAACTAGACATGATAGTAGAATGACAGTGCTTATCAGACATATACAGTAGCCCAGTGAGAGGGTTCAAAGTACTACATGGGTTCAACTGGTCATAGGCTCACATCACTTCGAGATGACCAAGCCAATCTTCAGATAAATAAGAAATTGTAGATTCAGATCAATATGAAATTGCAGGTTCAATACAGGATAACAAAATCATATAGATTGCAAAACTCAAGGCATATATAACAGAAACAGTGTTGCGTCTTGGGCATCCCAAGACTACAATACAATTACCAGATGAAACAAACAATAAAAGAAAATCACACCATAAATCTCTTTACATGATGTCGAACAGGTTCATCAAATAAAATCTGCCCTACAGAGCATGGTTTCATTTTAACTAGACTTACAAGTTCCTCTAAACCAGAGTTCACTTACTAGCCATGTACTAACTATAACCAGTGCAAATGATTGCAAATCGAATTACACTACTAACATATTCTCAGCGAACAAAAACCTAGAGAAAAGGAAACTGATGATCATGTGGCAATGTTCAAAGGATATGAAAGAAAAGCAATATTCTCTAGTAAAGCAGCGAGTGCAGGGTTTCAGTTTCAATTTAGTTGAGGGCAGCATCACAAGGTCCAACTAACTACTAGGCTTGCGCTACACACGACTGAGTAGCATGACAACACAAGCATCACTTCAAATGAGTTATGCACCAGCGTACCTATTATACAACAGCAAGCGGATCCTTGGCAAATCATATACCCAGCACATCTTTAGGGAGCTTTGTTTCCAACAAATGAAGAGTAACATTAGCCATAACTAGACAATCCTCATAGATAGGTAGTTTTTAGCTTTGATGAACATTACTCTTAACTACCTCTTCTCTCATGGAGCATGTTCGACGATTGTGACCCTCACCCTTACACAGGGTACATTTCATCTTAGATTTCTTCTTATTTGAAACTGACTTCAATTTTTTCTTCGGGGCCCCTCTGCTAGGAACATGCATGGGAACTAAGACATTTCTTGACTCTGCAGAATCAACATCTAGGGTTTGTGGCAACACCGGACCATACCTCGTGTCTCTGTTCTCTCCTCTATTTGGTAGGATCATAGCAGCTTCCTCATGCAGAACGCGTTTGAGCCGCACATATGCTTCAGGTGAATGAGATGCTATGAAGGATGTAGTGTGACTGATATTGCGTAGCTCATGGTACCTCTATAGGCTATCGGAATAGTCATACATGGTGCTCTTCCTTACAGGAGGAAATGCACTCTTGTCCCCCCTTGTCCACCTTTTCAAAACATAGCAGCCTAGAAGCTCGCGTTCTTTGTGATAGCCCAATACAAAGAAGATGTGTGAGCAGGGGGTTCCAAGGGACTATAACTTAAGATAAGAACAAGAAATTCTCTTCAGATTGCCTTCATCAACACATATCTCGCATTTCACATGGTATTCTCTATCTCCTTTATCCTCCCTGCCAACAATATACTTAATCGTATCATAGCCATCTAGAATCTCTCTCGCAAAACACTTTTTTGGCTGCTTTTATGCAGAACTGCACCATGGCAAAAACTCTTGGTGTGAATGATTCCGCAGCCTCTTTCTCAATAATTGAAGCATCTGGTTCTCAGCATGGCAAAGAATTCGATGCTTGAAAGTCCAGATTTGCTTCATTACTGCGCAGCCGTGAAAGGCAGTGGTCAAAGTGCTCTACCAGCTCGAACAGTGTCATTTTATGATCTAGATTTACCTAAAACCTAGAGTTTAGGCTTTCACTCCACTGGTTGCTCCTCAGTCCTAAATAGCAATTATCAGCATGATACGTAGCACACCAGATTTCCCTCCTCTCATACATCTGATACAACCACGACTCCTTATCTATAATGTTATGCTTATCCAAGAATTCCAGCCATTTCCTCTCAATATCTTCTATGGAGAAACACTCATAAAGGAAATACCTGAAATCATCCTTCACACCATCATCATGAAGATTACGCACAATGTTCTGCTCAATATGCCATATGCATTGCCTATGCGATGAATTCGGCCACACTAGCCCGATTGCTCTCTGCATAGCAAGGTCTCCATCAGTGATCACGAAAACCGGATGCTTCTGAACCATGGCATCAGAGAATGTGCTAAGAATCCACACATATGACTCAATTGTCTCCTAGGAAATAATTCCACATGCAAAAAGAACTATGCTGCCATGGTGATTCACCCCAATAAAAGGAAAAAGGGGCAGGTTGTACCGATTCGTTTTGTACATGCTATCAAATACGACGACATCACCAAATGCGACATAATCAAGCCGACACTGACTATCACACCAGAGTAGTCCCTTGAGGTGCCCTTTCTCATCAGTATTGTAGTCGAAGAAGAAATCAAGATCCCTATGTCTTCATTCTGTCAGGTAACTGATGACTGTTTGAGCATCACCAGTCTCCACCTTATTGCGATGGAAAAAATTATACAAGTCCCTTGATGTAAATCCAACCTTATCATACCCATCGTATTGCATTTCTATAATATCCATTATCTGGTGTTTGCGGATCCCAGAAATTTGCATTGCCACAATATCAGCTTTCTGCTCGTCGCTGATTCTTCTATGTGAACGCAGAAGACAAGTAAGGTCTCGTTCCGCCATCGGATGGTTGTGTTCATAGATGAAATCCTTCACATACCACTGCCATGTGTTCTGATCCCGTGCAATCACAAATTTAGCAGGGCATTCAACATGAGTAATATTCCGCGGCTTCATAGCTGCAAACAAACTTCCGAAGGGTCCTCTCATTGTGGTCATTGCCCCACTCACAATAGCTTTTCCTCACACTAAATCCTTTCCCGCTACCGTATTTGTTATAAAATCAATATCCTTCTTTTTCACTACCAAACATCTTCCTAACAATTTTATTATACTCCAGCAAAGAATCAAGACCTAGCATTTCCTCCTGCATCAATTAAAAAAATAGAGTACATTAGTATGCCACGTCCTACAAAGATATCTTATGCATAACAGGTTCTTTGCCTACATGCAATCATCAGTAAAGAAAAAGAAATGACCAACCCTAGTTAACAACTCCATCGCAAAGAGCGTCATGACAACAGCAAGTTCGAAATTAGATTGCTCAAATCACGTGTGCAGTTATAAGCACCACTTAACCCACCAAAAATAAATAAACCTATATGAGGAATACAATATATGCCAAGAATCAAATTCACAAACAAACATTGTTTACCATGTGCATCAATGCCATATAGCACATGTTCAAAACTGTGGCACCAACAGATTGCAGATAGATAGTCACACATCAAAAACAAGTTTAGTAGCAGAGCATGCAGCTGAAACCAGATTTCACCGGATTATATTATCACTGCTGAAAAGGACCTGACACATTTTTATGATTTTCAGCTGTGCTTTATCTCACTAATAACCAAAGTACAGTTTACATAATCCTCCAAGCAAAGTATGTTTGTTTAAGATGGCCATGTCCTAGCAACGAGCAATGGTTTATCCTGAAATCAGGATATCATTCCATTGACACTGTTCGCAAGTGAGATGAATAGAATTTAGAATTTATGAATCCATCGTTAAGTGCAAAACAAGTGCTTGGATCATACACCGGAAACAAATGCATTGTTGCATTCCCAATTCATGCTATATGAGATAAATCAAATGCAAAACAAGTGCAGAGGACGGGAACCTTGGCCTTCTGCGATTGGAGCTCGATTGGATCTAGATCAGAGAGTTCTCCATGGCAAGCGCTGTTGACGAAGAGCACGGGGTGGCCAACGGGGGCCAAGCACGTCTCCTCGGCAACTGCAATGACGGCGCCAGCGGGGGCACGGGCCGCAAGCGCTAGGCGCGGGCGCAGGTGCCGTTCGCGTCAGGCGGCGGCGCCGGGGAGGAGGGAGGAGCAACAGCGCTAGGCACGGGCAAGGGCAGGCCGGCGACGATGGCGCCACGCGAGGGTGAGGGCAGGCCGGAGACGGCTAGGGCTAGCACGAGGGATGGGCGCCGGTGTTGCGGGAAGGCGGATGTCGGGTAGGTCGGCAACGTTTTCCCTTCACATAGGAGCTCGGGTGCGTGGGCGGGCCGGGAGGTGGGCCGGCAGGGGGTGGTAAGTTGGCTTTGCGAAATGACCATAATACCCTTGGACTGAATAAAATCAAGAAAAATAACTATTTGGGTAGGCATCAGGAAAGCGTTTCCAACCATTGTAAAAGGGCTCTTTATTTTTAACCAAATCACAAAACCACACATATAACAATTTGAGAGTGGAAATCTTTGTTTCTCAGAGAAAGGTCAATGGTTCAAAGAATAGTGTTGTGTTTATTATTTGTATTTTATGTTTATTTATATGAGGAAAAACAAAAAAAAACCACCACAGCTTAGGAACCTATTTTTTTTAAATTAAAAGACCAAGCGGGCTTATATATTTAGGTAAATCGATTTTAGGTGGCGGTTATTTTTAAAATGCCTATGGACTGTTTCTACACCATTTAAAAATAGATTTTAGGTGGCGGTTATTTTTATACCGCCTCTGCAAATTGGATTTTCGAGGCGATTAATTGTGACCGCCTCGGTAAATGAAAACAACCGCCTCCGAAAATCCATTAGGCATTTTACGAGGTGGTTGGATTATGTGACCGCCTCGGTTAATAAAAGGGACACCCCCTCACAAAATCATTTTTATAGTAGTGATTTTTATATTGCAGCTAACTTATTTGCTGCTCAAATATGCTTTAACCTTATTTTTAAATGGTGTAGAAACAGTCCCTTGTCAAGGAAATAGAGAATGATCATGACCAGGAAAGCAATTTCATGGAACATTGGAATAGGCGACCTGAGCATTGGAATTCGAAAGAACCACTCCTTTTTCTATCTTCTTGTATGAATGCTTCTATAGTGGATGAAACACATGCTATAAGTGACGAGATGCATGAGAAAAAAGTTAGCACCATTGCTAGGTAAAGTAAAATATACTACATGTTAAGAAACACCGCTCGTACACGGTAAAACAGCCTTTACTTAAATAAATTAAATAAATACACAAAAGGCGTGACAAAGATCACCCCTGGTTTTCTAGTTGTACTTGTTAACATACATCCACTTGGTCGCTGACCATGCATTTGTCGCCTTTAATCACTGGACTTGCACCTAAGTTAAAGCAGAGATTTGCAGTTGAATAAAATGGCATGACACTTAATCAACTGTATATTGAAAAACATGTCATAGCAACAAGATTGGGTGAAACTCACCATGCAGGCTTTTGGGATCATGAGATCCATCAGGCTTCATGCTCCAGAAAAGTAATGCATCTCCCATTTTAGTTTTAACAGATATACCACTCTTTAGCTTTGGACATTGAAACTGCTTGCCTTTTGCTGTCGCGTTAGGGAACACAGTCTCGCCACCCTTTTCGACATCCGAGCTAGAAAAATTCAAATATTGCCGTGTAAAAATGATAATCTCACATTTTTCAAATTTGATCAGAAAAAATGTCGCATATTCATAGAATACAAGTATATTATAATAATACTTACAGATACTCCCTCCATACTAAAAAATAAAGTCATTTTGGACAACGACACGGTCCCCAAAGTATTACTTTGACTCCTTGTTTTTTATAAAAATATTTATCAAAAAGTGATATATGTATATTTTTATGAAAATATTTTTCAAGACAAATCTATTGATATGGCTTTCATATTTCTAAACTCAACGACTTAAAAGTTATTCATGATTTATATTCTTGATGTTTGACTCAAGCATTGTCCAAAACGATTTTATTTTTTAGTACAGATGAAGTACACAAGTAGAGTCGCCATATGAGGGCCTCCATTTTCTGTGACGAAACCACCGTCAGTGTAGTCAAAGTGAGGCTCAAACTTCTGTCCAATTGCATAGTGGAGAACATGAAGGCCCTCACCATTCTCTACAAAATTACAGGAAAGCAATTAAATTAAAATAAGAAAAAGGTGCTACTGGCATTTGAAGTAAATTGCGTGCTGTATAATAAAATAATCCGACACGATCACACGAATGGCATTGCGCCCATCAGGTTATGCTGTTATGGGCGGTTACTGGTTTTCCATTTGCTGTATTAATAAAGTACTCCCTTAGTTCCAAATTATAAGTCGTTTGACTTTTTTTACATAAATTTGCTATGTATCTAGATATAACATATGTCGATATACATAACAAGTTGATGTATAAAAAAGTCAAAACAACATACTTTGGAGCGGAGGGAGTATCTCTTATTGATGGTATACATCTACCTCTGTTATATATTTAAATGCACAATTAGATGTCAAACCATTCACTTTAGGAAAACTGCACCTAATGTACAGTTCTAACCATCTTAGTTTTCGAGACGACATAATGGTGAGTGCACAATTAGCACATTCAACTGTTTTACATTGTGCAGTTTTTAGTGAAATAATCCGACATAGTGGCATGCATTATATAACATTGAAACCTCCAAGGCTAGAGTGAAGTAGACAGAGCATGCTATCCAAGAACTGCAACACAATTTATCAAATGCGCGAGTAATTAGCTGTGTCAAACAGCACCACCCAAACATCGAATGTAGTGATCATACTAAATATTCTTTTCACTGAAAAGTAGTCAAAACATATTGTCGGTGTTTTGGACCCGAGGGTCCTCAACCAACTAGTGAAATGTACCGCGTGCCCCTAATCCCGGATGCTGATGCAAAGAGACACAAGGTTTATACTGGTTCAGGCAATAGTTACCCTACGTCTAGTCTGAGAGATCGATCTTGTATTCCTTGCACCGAGGTGCTCGTAGTAGGGGGTTACAAGCTGGGCGAGAGAGGGAGCTAGTCCCAGGTCTCTGCGTGGAACGGTGTGGATTGCTTGAGATGTTGATCTCAGGCAGTGCGGAGGAGTGCGCGTATTACAGAGTGTTGCACGCTTCTTGCGCGTGTGTGGGTGAGTCTACGTGAGTCTCTGCATCTGAGTGTCTATCTGTGTTCGTCCGTGTTCGTGAGTTCGTCCTCCCCCCTGGAAACGGCCCCGGTCACTCCCTTTTATAGTTGAAGGGAGGACATGGGTGATACATGTGTTTGTCACGCGGCGTTTTGTGAGCGGAGATGGTGTGTCTGAGCCCTGTAGCTTATCACTGTGGCGGCATGGTCGATGGAGCGGTCTTGTCCTTGATGCACTGGAGCGACGCGCTGGTCACGCCCGATCCTGTGCAACGTGGGAGCTCTAGTGATAGCTTGACGCAGGGCATGGCACACACTGTGGACGACGTGCCGGTCGCTGTATGTTGACAACGTAGAGAGTCGAGGCCTAGTTGGTGCAGAGGTCGAACCATCATGGGGGGCTCGGCGGGCGCGAATCCCGAGGCTACCAAGACCCCGAAGCGGATGGCCGAGGCTCGGAGGGAGCAGTTGGTCCTGTACACTGATTCTGAGGCTACAGGTACCCGGACTTGACTGCCCATACCGCGCTGTCCTCGGAGCAGGGGTTAGTAGCACAGTGCAGTACGAGTGTCAGTCGTGGGCACAGTGCCGAGCACAGCGGCCGGTAACCCCTGCCCCGTCCTGTCCCGGACGGCATGGTGTTGATGCGACTCCCATCTTGTCGGTCACTCCGCTGTGTCAAGCTGTCGTTCGGCTGACATCGCGGGAGTGGTTGGGCGCGCTAGTTGGACGTGATGTTCTGTCAGGGAAACCGGTCGAGGCGGAGGCGATGGGGTTGTCGCCGAGCCGGCCTTGAGCGAGATGGAGAATTGGTACCCCATCCGAGGCCTTATGAGCCGGCCTTGAGCGAGGCGGAGAATCAGTACCCCGTCCGAGGCCTTACGCGTGGGGTCTCGAGCGAGACGGAGAATCGGCATTTCGCCCGAGGCCTTACGTGCGGGACCTCGAGCGAGGCGGAGAATCGGTTCGAGATGGGCCGGGTGGTCCAGCCGATCCTCGAACAAGGTGGGGGTTTAGCCCGTAGTTGTCTCTTGGCTTCGATTTTTAAAGGGTCTAAGCGATTTTTTTGGCTCTTGCTTAGGGGACCCATTTTTGTGGTACCCGACAGTAGCCCCTGAGCCTCAGGGAGAGTGTGAGCGCTCTTCCTGAGGTTTCGCTGAGACTTGGCTCGCGGTAGCTCCTGACGGGATGATATTTCGTACTCGAGGCCTCAGTGGGTGCGCGTGAGCGTACCCGCCGGGTGTAGCCCCCGAGGCCCTGGAGGAGTGGATTTATTCCTCTAGAGGCTTTTCTCATGTTTGAGCGAAGGGTCTTATCGCGTTTGCCGAGTACACGAGTGCGAGTTCGGGTCGCTGGGTCTCGGCTTGGTTGTAGGAAGAGCCCCTGAGCCTCTGCACGGAGCGAGAGGGCGATCAGGAGTTCTCCTGGCTTTTTGTGCAACCCTCGCGCATCCTTTTTGTTCGGAAGGAGGGGTTGTTTGCCGAGCCCTCGAGTGCGAGCCTAGGTCGCTGGGTCTCGGCTTGGTTGCAGGAAGAGCCCCCGAGCCTCTGCACGGAGCGAGAGGGTGATTAGGAGTTTCCCTAGCTTTTTGCGTGACCCTCGCGCATCCTTTTTGTTCGGAAGGAGGGGTGGAATATGCCAGGCTACCCTCAGTGGGCGCAAGCGGTGACACTTCCAGTGAGCTGTTATCGGGTAAGTCCGAGTGGAGGCCCATGCCCCATTCGATAGGGGTCGGCTAGCGGTCCAGAGACGCACTCCAAAAGTACCAGAGGGCTTCTCTAGTGGGTCTCAGGGCCGTTCGATTGGCTCTGGGGGCTCAGTGCCTACCTACGGTGGGATCCCATTCAGAGACTTCCCTGCTGGTCTCGGACATGACTTAGGGCATCCCAAGCATTTGCTTGCTTGGGCCTCGGCCATGTATGGGCTCGCCCATAGTCATACCTGACTCTGTTGTCCTGGGGCGGCTGTCAAAACCCTCGAGGATCCAGCCTTTGAACCCCTGGACTGTAACAGGCTCGGTGCCTTTTATCGCGTTTTTCCCTATGAGTTCGGGTTGCTTGTCTTCGACCTGGTTGCAGGAAGAGCCCTCGAGCCTACGCACGGAGCGAGAGGGCGATCAGGAGTTCCCTAGGCTTTTTGTGCGACCCTCGTGCATCCTTTTCGTTCGGAAGGAGGGGTTGTTTGCCGAGCCCTCGAGTGTGAGCCTAGGTCGCTGGGTCTCGGCTTGGTTGTAGGGAGAGCCCCCAAGCCTTTGCACGGAGCGAGAGGGCGATCAGGAGTTCCCTTGGCTTTTTGTGTGACCCTCGCGCATCCTTTTCATTTGGAAGGAGGGGTGGAATATGCCAGGCTACCCTCGGTGGGCGCGAGCGGTGACACTTCTGATGAGCTGTTATCGGGTAAGTCCGAGTGGAGGCCCATGCCCCATTCGATAGGGGTCGGTTAGCGGTCTAGAGACGCACTCCAAAAGTACTAGAGGGCTTCTCTAGTGGGTCCCAGGGCCGTTCGATTGGCCCCGAGGGCTCGGTGCCTCCCTACGGTGGGATCCCATTCAGAGACTTCCCTGCCGGTCTCGGACATGACTTAGGGCATCCCAAGCATTTGCTTGCTTGGGCTTCGGCCATGTACAGGCTTGCCCATAGTCATACCTGACTCTGTTGTCCTGGGGCGGTTGTTGAGACCCTCGAGGGCCTAGCCTTCGAACCCCTAGACTGTAGCGGGCTCGGTGCCCAGTTCCTTAGTCTGAAAGGAATCGGGTGGGGGATATTCCCCTCCCATCGGCTGACAACGGTAGGCGCGCCTTTTGAGGTGGTTTCTCTGGGAGGCAGAACGACGCCTGCCATCGCAGTGGTTGGATGTGACGTGATGTCTGTGGATGGGACGTTACCGTGTGCGCGATTAATGAGGAAAAGGTGAGCGTGGGCGGTTTAATCGGATCTAGATTAACTGCGCCAGATCTGAGGGAAACTTCCCCGGTTTTGTTGCCCATCCATTTCGCCCCCTTCCTGCATAAATACGTGACGAGCCTCGTCCCTCTCCTCCTTACCTTGCCTGCTTTCACCTTTTCTGCCCTCGAGCCATCGCTAAGAACAAAGAGCGTCTAGGAGAAGAAGGGAGAAGGGGGAGGAAGAGAGGGAGGGAGCGAGCCTTACCACCGTAGCCACATTCCCACAGCACTCATGGCCGGCGGTGCTGTTGTCATTCAAGCGGATCCTTGGGGTCCGCCCGACGTGTCCATGGAGACGCTGCAGTTGCTCGTCGATGATGGCCTCCTCTGCCTGGTTACTGACCCCACCAGGCCAGAGTGGATTGCTCCAGTGGGCGAGCAGGAGCCGAGGACACATGATGGCTACATCGTGAGCTTCGTGTCCTTCCACGAGCGTGGTCCCAGCCTACCGGTGGACCAGTTCATGCGGGCACTCCCGCACTACTACGGCGTGGAGCTCCACAACTTCAACCCCAACTCCATCGCGCAGGCAACCATCTTCATCGTCGTCTGCGAGGGGTACCTGGGCATTGCCCCCCACTGGGAGCTATGGCTCCACCTCTTCCGAGCGGGGCTCACCACCAAGCCGACGGGCACGACGGGCATGCGGAAGGCGATGAGGGCCGGCGGTTGCACTCTCCAAGTGCGCCAAGACTAGCAGCTCCTCTACATCCCGGCCCAGCTTGCATCGTCCAACCGTTGCTGGTACAACAGCTGGTTTTACCTCCGCAATGATGACGACGGACTTCCCCCCTACACCGGGTGGGTCGTGGAAAGCCTATCGGAGAAGTGGAGGTACGGCGTCCTGGTGGTCGATCAACCCAAGCTGCAACTGCTCCTAGAGGGACTGGAGAGGCTGTATAGCCATGGCCTTACAGCGGTTGTGGTCATGGTGGCCTTCCACCATCGAAGGGTGCTGCCGCTGATGGCTCGGCAGCGGCGCTTGTTTGACATGACACTAGATGAGCCGATCGAGGGCATCTAGATGTCTATCGTCGCCCTCTCTGATGAGGAGATTCTCTATCGGGTGAGGGAGATGGTGGAGGGGTGGCTGAGGAGCGGTGGTCTGACCCCTATCATGATGCGCCCGTCGCGGGGTTACCTCTCTCTAGTAAGTCATGCGTCGCTGTGGCTCCCGAGGCCTCCTCGTTCCTCATAGTTTCCTGTTCCCTTATTTGTGTTCGTTGTTCCTGCAGGGGATGAGGGATGTGCGAGCCTCCCCGCCGCCTGTTCTCGAGGACGTAGAGCGGTGGGCGATAAACCGGGTGCATGCCGAGGCACAAAAGAAGAGGAAGGACGCTGAGAAGGCAAAGCGCAAGAGGAAGAACCTTGAGCATGAAGAGCGGGAGAAGCATTGCTGGCAGCAGAGGCACGATGGTCTCCCGGTGGAGGCGTCTCCGTCACCGTCGTTGTCGGACTCCCCGAGCGATGACGACGAGAGCAAGGCGGGGCGGGGTACCCTGGACCATCTCCCTGACATTAGGGGGATGGCGCCCGAGGCATTGGCGAGTAGCCCAACGTATCCAGGAGGAGGAGGAGGAGAGGACGCCTCGGGGCCAGTGATCGCCCACCCTAGGGCCAAGGCCGACACGCCCAAGGCATGAGCGTTAGGGAAGCGAGCCATCGGCCCGGTGGGCTCGACGGCAGAGGTGGAGCAGGCGGCGGCGGCGGTGACGCAACCACCCCCGTAGAGGGTTGAGGGGGCACCGAAGCCCAGCGAGGGCCGGCCAGCACCGGCGGACATAGAGGCCATGCCACCACCGCCGCCATCGCCGTTGAAGAGGACGAGGGACGCGGTGCAGAAGCAGTTGTGTCCCCGGTCGAGGTAAGTGTTTTATCAGTGGAGTTGTAGTATCTCCCGGTCGTCCCTTGGTCGTATGCTAACTTTGTTAGTGCTCTGCCCTCAGTCGGAAGCATCAGGCAGAAGTGCCCACCCTGGCGCCATGTAAGGTGCTCAAGGTGAGCACCAGCTCCACCGCCCAATGGGTGGTGGAGGCGCAAGCCGCCATACAACGTGGCGCGGCCTCGGCCAGGGCCGACCCGAAGGAGCCAGACGCCCAAGGAGAGGCTACTGAGGCGGCCATGAAGCGAGCGGGGGAGGAGGCGCCTATGTCCCTTGAGGCCGAGGCCCACAAGTCAGATGGGGTCAAGGCGCCCTCAGTCACTGAGGCCACCAAGGGCGAGGTGACGGAGGCCAGAGCCCCCGGGACCACTGAGGCTGGGGTGGTGGAGGCTGGCGTGAGCGCGACGAAGCCGGTGGCCTAGGAAGCAGAGATGGAGGTGGGGCAAGCTTCAATACTACCCCCGGTCCAAGGCCCACCGCCGTTGTAGGAGAGCATTCGGGAAGTGGAGGTCCATTTGATCTCCTCCGACGATACTTCCCAGGGGAAGGAGGTGGTGGATGCCGAGGCGGCAAGCACTGTGGAGCAGCCGGCTCCGACCTCTGGCGAGGGAAGCTTGGCCCTTATGCGGGTACAACCCGAGCCCCATGGGTGGGATCACCCACGTGTCTTGTGGCGGAGCTGGGACTACCCTGAGGGGAGCCTCTGTTCGCTCTCGAGGACGCGGCCGAGGGGGGGCGCTGGAGCACTTTTGAGCAATATCGCCATCTGGCAGAGCGATCACTGTGGACAGCGCTGTCCATCATGGCTGACGATCTGCCCGGCGTCGCCTAGGTACGCGCCTTCTTTTCTCGTGTGGTGTCATCTTTTTCCCGAGTTCTCTCGCAGCGCTTGACGTCCATTCTGCCTATCTAGGAGCTTGAGGACCGGTCCCTCGGGAAATCACTGTTCCTCTAGCATGAGAGGGGCGTCTAGGACTAGCTCCGGCAGCAGAAGGACCTCCTTGCCGGTGCCAACAAGCTTCTGTCGATACGGAGCGTGGAGGTGGAGGACCTCCGCCTTTGCTGTGCTGATGCGAAGGCCGAGGTGGCCACGGCTCAGGACCAGGCCACCCCTTTGGCGGTGCGGATCAAGGAGCTAGAGGAGGAGCTGACCCGGGTGGCCGGCGAGCGGGACACCTTCAGGTCCTAGGCCAAACAAGTGGAGGCCTCTACCAAGGCCATTGCCGGGCAGCTGGGGGTGAAGCAGGGCGCACACCTGCTGACAAAAGGTGCCTTGGCTGAGGCCTCTCGGGTCGAGGCCCTAGCTTTGAAGGAAAAGACCGAGGGTGAGTCCCGTTCCCCTCGTTTTATTTGTTTTTCTTGTGTTCGACCCCTAACACCCCGATGTGATGCAGGGTTGGAGAGGGAGGCTTCTAGGGCGGCCGAGGCCTCTTGGGTCGAGGTCTAGCGCTGGAAAGAGAAAGCCGAGGCCTCTCGGGTCGAGGTCCAACGCTGGAAAGAGAAAGCCAAGGGTGAGTCCCATAGGCCTTCGCCCCTATTTGGCTTATTTCCTTTTGCGCTTAACCCCATCCTACTTGTCTTGGCGTAGGGTTGGAGAAGGAGGTCACCCGGGCAGATGAGGCTTCCATCGTGGTGCAGGCGGCGCTCGAGGCTGAGATCAGGGAGCACAACGCGCTACAGAGCATCGCCCGTACCGCCTACGAGTCCCTAGAGGTTGAGGGGGTCCAGTCGGGTAGCTCCCTTGGGAGCCGCTTGACCGCGTTGAGCGGCCAAGTGCGCGAGCTACTCCAAGGGGCGCTGCACACGGGCGTCAAGCGTGCCCAAGCTGTTGTCTCCTCACACTATGCCAGCATCAACCTCGAGGCCATCAGCGATGGCTATGTCTTGGCTGAGGACGACGAGGAGGCCGAGGAGGAGGTCATGAAGCTAGCGGAGGTGGCTGAGGCCCCTAGCACGGCGCTGGCCAAGCTGTTTGAAGAGGAGGTGGTTCCTCCTGCGCCGACTGTCGACGCTGGCGATCCTGAGTTCTGACCTAGGCCAAAGGGGCCGTGCAAATAGATTAGGGATTATGTTACTGTATCATAACGCTGGTGGACGTCGAGGCCTTTTAAAGTACTCATGTATATGCTTTTTAATCGTTTTGTATTGTATTTCCGAGCCTCTGCCCTCTGTCTCGTCTCTGAACATATCGCTTGCAAAAAACTTCCTCGGAGCCTAAGCTGCCCCTCGGGAAAAAGGTGGTGAGGGAGTGCCATAGCCCGAAGGCATAGGCCGTCTCATGGCTCGGCCGGTCTTTTGGCCCTGAGACAGACTTTCGGTCCTTAGGTTTTTTACAATCGATTTGTCAGAGTACACTAGAGAGTTTGGCGTAGAAATTTTTTCAAAAAACAATTAAAAAATGGTCCCTGGGACTACGGGGGTCCCCCCCTTCTAGCCCCCGAGGGAGGCTTGGTTCTGTAGAGGCAGAACTGAGTCTTGTTCGAGCCTCGCGGTGGGTACCTCTACAGAGACAGAGCCGAGTCTCCCTTGTAGCATTATCGTAACGCTGATCCCCCATTGATAGGTTCGGGGGGTTTCTAAAAAAATTAGAACAACTAAAGAACGCTTCTTTACCGTATTTCTAGAAACAATGTATACAATGCTTGGAAATTTAAGGGTAGAAGAGACATAGCTATTCTATGTTCCAAGCATTGGTGAGGATTTTGCCCTTCTCGTTGGCTAGGTTGTAGGTCCCGGGCATCAGCACTTGGGCGACGATGTACGGCCCTTCCCATGGCGGGGTTAGCATGTGGTGGCCCTTGTTGCTCTGCCTCAGTCTTAGCACTAGGTCGCCCACCTTTAGGACTCGGCCTCGAATGCGCCGGGCTTGATAGCATTGTAGAGCTTACTGGTACTTGGCCAAATGTAGTAGTGCAACGTCACGGGCTTCCTCTAGTTGGTCGAGGACCAGGTGGCCTAGGAGAAGGGCTATGGTCCTCCCCACTGTCGTAGCGACTGCCTTGGTGCGGGTGGTAGCCTCGGGCGAGCACCTCGTTGTCGTGGCGCCGCCGCCTACTGACCACATCGTGGTCGCCTTGTGCCTCGCATCGGTTGCCAAGGCGATCGTGCACCAAGGGGGGCCCGTTGGCCGTTGGGGCCCAAGCAGGCTCAGGACGAACCGAGGCACCTCTACCCCGCCGAGGTGATGCCACGGGTAGTTCCGAGGCGCCTCCGCACCGTCTAGAGGCAGAGCTTTTGGCCTGCTGTACCGCAGCGGTCTCGAGGAGGTCTCGGAGCTCGCCGTGGACCAGTCGCCCCTCTGTGGTAGAGGGCTCGGGCATAGTTCAGAGTAGCATCGCCGCTGCCGCGACGTTCTGGCTAGTGCGATTGAAGATGGGGGGTTGCTCGCCCCCTACGTTGTTGTTGATGCAGTGGTTGATGTCGCGAGCCCTCTGCCGGGCTGGTCCGCCATCACCGCGACCCCGCTGCTCTTGCTCGAGAGTGTCTTGGAGCTGCTGTAGAAGGAATCGATCTTGTTCGACCTTGGCCTGAAGCTCACAGAGTTGCTCCAAGTCAAGGTGTCGAAGTTCCTTGTGGGCGGGGTTCTTGTTCCACGCTGTCGGAGGCTCGATGCGTGGAGGTGCAGGGTCGCCTACCCCCTCACGGGGCGGGCAGTGACTGCCTGCCCCTTCGTCCTCATCGCCCACACTCGGCATCCCGAACTCGACGTAGAAGCACTCACGAGTGGGATCGTAAGTGCCCTCGTCGTCAGAGTTGGAGTAGCCGAAGCAGTAGTCGCTCGCGGCCAGGAACCGACGCATGGCTTTAGGGTCGCGAAGCTCAAAGAAGTCTGCTCTGGCCCATGCCTCGTCCTCCTCCGAGGAGTCAGCGTGGGTGTGGGTTGAAGTTGTGGCGTCGAGGTCGAGGGCGAAGTGTTGGTGGCATCCTGAGGGCTCCGCGTGAGCGGAAGCGTAGGCGGAAGCATAGGCGGCGGTGGTGTTGCCAAACCCGAAGGGGTACGGGGATGGTGCCATCACCGGGCTTTGCTCCGCCAGAGTCGATTCCTCAAGAGGTGGCGGGACAGAGCTTGATGACGGGGCGTCGCTGCGCGCCACCGGCGTCTTTCCCTTGCTCAGGCTTAAGCTGGATAGGTCCCCAAGTAGGGACTCCGTACCAACAGCCGGGCATGGGATGCTGTGTGGCAGAACCTCTTAAGTTATAGGGCCCACATGCACCTGTCACTGTCCGACGACCTTTGACATTTATGCATATGTTTCCAATAACTTAAAAAGACTGTCGGGTGTCCTCGGGAAACCCCGAATCATCCACGATTTCCGAGCAGGATCACGTTACAGAGTCAATGCAGTATTACAACATTTATTCAAATATCAAAACCAGAGTAAAAACAGCGGAAGTCTTACAATAACATAGTTTACAAACAGTTGTTTCAACCCTTACAAACTAAGTTCCATAATTATTACAAACCATAGTAGTAGTAGAGTGGCATAACTAACATATACTTAACACACAAAATAAACATCCTGCCCAAGGATCACACATTTAATTCTCATCGTCAGAACGAACGATAGTCATGCAGCACGATCCAAAACAGATCTGCTCATGAGGCTCACCTGCAACAAGGGGTCAACGAACCCTGAGTACAAAGGTACTCAACAAGACTTATCCGAAATCTTAACTGATAAACTCAGTAATGCAGGCTCAAGGATTCAAGGTATAGCTTTAACAATGATCAAAGTTCTTTTGCGTAAAAGCTCTTTTAACAACATTCTTTATATAGAAAACTTCTCTAGAATTATATACAAAGCTGACACGATCCGCACTGAGATCATGAAACTTCATATCCAACATCTTCACAAGCCTTATTTAAGTTCTGGTTATTAATTCTACGATGATGAACAGTGAGTTGAGTCTCCATAACCGAGGAGCAACGACGATTCAAACCGATTAAAACCCAGCTGGGGATTCCAGACCACACGACATATGCAGGTCCCCGACCTACATATACCAACCTACCCTCAGATCCTCTAAAACAAGAACGGGTCCGCGCCACCCGAGAACACAGTACTCCACCATTCCAGCCCATGGCCACGTGGGTACACGCTATTCCCGCCATCTCTCCACTCCCAGTGCGCAAGTAGCCATTCTCGTAATAGAATTGCCAAGTTCAGGCTTACCGGAGTATGTGGTTAGTACTACAAATTCTCACCTCATGCAATTCAACAACGGACGTGCCTTAATCGACACAGGCGGAAAGAACCCGCTCACAAGACCTCCATGTCTTGTGGCTCACACTCACCGAGTCCGCCCGGTCTAGATTTATTACTCCACATTCCCATATCACATGTTAACATAGTTAACCAGTGTTCCATTTGTAACTTGCAGGTGGCAGGTAGTTACCCGACCTTCATCGTTCTACGCATGGCTAAGCAAAACTAGGCATATACGAGTTTAAAACTGGTAATATGGTAAATATGGAATAACAAGGGTGGTAATGCAACAATTAGGCTTTTACTTAACTCCTAATCACTTAATGCAGTAACGGAAAGCAAAAGCGAAATTAATTTATAAAACACAAGGTAGGGTTGTATGCATCCGGGGCTTGCCTTCGTTGACGGAAAAGTCCGATTCCTGCGACGTTACACAAGTATTTGACCCGACCTCAACAGACGGATTAACCTCTTCAACAGCTTGATTAACTACCACGTTTTCACCTTCGTTCACTATACGTAATAACAATGCCATGTTTAATATGATGCAGAATTTGAAACATGATGCTCGATGAGGGATGAAAAATTAATAATTTGAATACAACTTTCCTTCGCGGTACAGTTGCAAGTCAAACAAACTAATTCTTTTTCGTAAACACATACATCAACTGCCAAGGATCATTAACAACAAATGACCCAAGGTCATCACTCAATCCAAAATTTCAAACAAAACCTAAATCACTAAAGGTTACTATTTGCTTTTATGAATTAATTATTTAATTCAAAATTATGAAATAAATCAACTTATTCTAATTGAGCCCAAAATTTTAGTACATGTTCATTACATGTTAACTAAGTGGCAAAACAAATTTCATAATTTTTGGATAAATAAATAAGCCTAGAAAAATCCTGGAAATCCATTTATGAATAAATTGAGCAATTTTTATCACATTTAAAACTTACTGAAAAACATTATTTCATATTTTTCTTAAATACTATACATCTCAGAGAAGTCACACAAAAATTTTCATAATTTTTGGAGCTCTAAATAAATCTACACAAAAATAACAAAAACATACACTATTCATTCAAATCTGAAAATAGAAAAATCCATTTGAACGCTGAGTCACTGACATCGGACCCCACCTGTCATCTTCTACCTCCCGCGTGTTGACTACGACGACGACGGCGCTGACCGGTGCAAACTCACCGACGGTGAGCCCAAAGGCGACGGTCAAGGTACCAAAATGACCACATCATCACGGCACATCGACTGAAGGCACTAGCTAGACGAATTACTATGAGTTACGAGCTTGGCGTCGGCCATGGCGGATGTGGTGGCTCGGCGACGTTACGCCGGCGAAATGAAGCCGAAAACAGGGAAACAGAGGGCATGGGAAGGTCCAGTAGCTCACCACGAACACGTTCAAGCAAGAATTAAGGCCGGAGAAGTAACGTAAACACGGGTCGACGTGAACAGCAGCGGCGGCGGAGCAAGGATCGTCGATGACGGTGTGCCGGCGACTGCAGTGGATAAAACGGCCAAACAATAGTGAAATGAGCACTACGGCATCGAGACGAAGCTAAAGGGACATCAATCAAGGGCAACGGCTCACCGATGGACTCTGGCCACGAAGATGCGCATGCGACAGTGAGGTTACCGGCCGCGAGGAAGAAGGCGATGAAACTCGAGTTCCCGGTGAAGACAGGCCAAATTGGTGGGTCAGATGGACGCGCAAGGTTCAGGCGGAGCTGGGACTAGCTTTAACAGCGACGGTGGAGCACGACAACGACGGCACGGGCTCGCCGGAGATGGAGCAGCGGCGACGGGAAAAACAGAGAGCGAAGAAAGAAGAACGACGGCGGCTCCAGAGCTTTATAGGGCAGCCAAGGAAGCGCAAGGAAGCCATGACGCAGCCTTTAGCGCGCCAACGCGACGCCCAGACGGCCACGCGCGCGACTGGAAGCAAGCCGAAGATCGCCGCCGGTGTAGCCTGAGCGGTGAGTACTGTTCACAGAAATTACAAGTTTGCCATTCGCCAAATTTCACAAATTACTCTCAAATTTTCATAACAACTCAAAAATCTCCAAAAATAAAAGTTGTTCAAAATCAAAAGTTCTACAACTTTGCTTTTATAACCATCTCCTAATTCGGTCTAGATTTTGAAATGAACTTTTGAATTTGAATAGGGAAATTTACCGAATTACGCCTTTTTGATTTACTCAAAAATTTTCTAAACAACTTGAAAAACTCCAAAAACAAACTTTGTATAACTTGCCAAGCTCTACACTTTTTCTTTTGGGCCCAACCCCAAAATATGCTTAGATTTTGAAATGGATTTTCAGGGTAGGGTTTACATGTTGAAACGCGGGGTTTTCTCGAAAAATTCAAAACCCAGTCAAACTTTGAACTTGAGTCAAACAATACAATTCAACACTCATTACACAAATGTAAACTTGTTTTAGTAAATGCACATCAAAGTTTTCACCAAATGCCAAATGCTTTGCAATGCATATGATGACATGTCAGATTTTAACATTTAAACACCCGAGGTGTTACAATCCTTCCCCCTAAAAGAAATCTCGCCCCGAGATTCAAAGCCATAGGGTATGTAATGGAAAAGGAAATGTGTCGCAAGAACACATACAAACTCTGTCCATAAAACAGCTAAGGTTACTTTTTCAAAACACAATATGTACCACCGAGCTCAACTAACATTACTCGATTCTATATTGACGCTAAAAATTCAGGAAACTTTTCTAACAAGTAATCTTCTGATTCCCAAGTAGCTTCCTCTTCTGAATGTTGATTCCATTGTATTTTATAGAACTTGATTGTCCGTCTTCAAGTAACACGATCTTTCTGATCTAACACTCGGATAGGATATTCGGAATAAGTTAAATCCGGTTCTAGTTCCACTCCTTCAACTTCAACATTTTGTTCAGGCACTCGGAGACACTTCTTCAATTGAGAAACATGGAACACATCATGCACAGCTGCAAGATGTTCAGGTAATTTCAAACGATATGCTACTTTTCCATACCTTTCTAAAATTTGATAGGGTCCAATATATCGGGGTGCCAACTTTCCTTTAACACCAAAACGGTTAACTCCCTTCATTGGTGATACTTTCAGATATACAAAATCTCCTTTGTTAAATACCAATGGTCTCCGTCGTCTATCCGCATAACTCTTTTGGCGGGACTGAGCTATCTTCAAATTACTCTGTATTTGCCTAACATTGTCTTCTGTTTCTTTCACAAGATCAACTCCAAAGAATCTTCTTTCTCCAGGCTCAGACCAACTCAATGATGTTCTGCATCTACGACCATAGAGTGCTTCAAATGGAGCCATTCTAATGCTTTCCTGATAACTATTGTTGTATGAGAACTCGGCTAAAGGTAAGCATTCATCCCATTTTTTTGGAATAGTTAAGGACACAACACCTTAACATATCTTTATTGAATTGTACCATAGCTTACTCTAGACACATTACATGGAGCTTACTAATGTACAAACAAACCTACGGGTACGAAAACAGAACTACATAACTTAACTAAAGCTACTATTATACAACTCTCCTCCTTTCCTCAATTTCTTCAAACTTCAGGCTCGGTATCCATTCCGGAATTATTACCGCCTTCATCATCACTTTCATCGATCATTACTAATTCTTCAGGATCTTCTTCTTCTTCCTCTCCCAATTCATCATCATCGGCAAGGATGACACCGGGGTCCATGGCATCAGCTTGAGGCTCATGATTTGGATTCAGTAGATTGCTAAGCCTATGAACTTCCTCATGTAGATAGGTATTATGTTCTTCTAAATCTTCTACATAGAATTCTAGCTCATGAGTTCTAGCTCTAGCTACATTTTCCCTGTGCCAAGCTTCATTTCTTCCCTCCACCGTACGAACTAACATACTTTCGCAGTTCCTATGCGCGGTGGTGAGCTGCCTCAATTGACCCTGTAATTCACCTATTTGTATAACATCCAAAGCCCTATCTCTAGTAGATTGTGCTAACTCTGCGGAAATCCTCTGTATCTCTGCCTGAGGATCAGGCCTAGTACTGCTACTGCTAGCACCATCATTTCTAGGGGCAAGTTGGTGACGAGGAACTCCTTTGGGTCCGGTGGACTTACGGGGCGTCATCTTGGCACAAGCCATACTGTAGGAAACCAATTTAATCCAAGTAAGACCATTTGATCAAAATCCAAAGAGTAGCTAAGATGGATTACATTCCTCAAACCAGTCTCACTACTTAACTCCAGACTAAGAGGTGAAGGAAGTAACGAGTGAATTATTCATGATGCATGAATCGTTCTTACGAACAAAAACATCAAAGTTTATAATGCACATAAACAACATTTATTTTTATATAGGGCATAGCATAATTACTACTCCACCACACAAAACATTTTAATCAAATAGGGAATGGTGAGAAAGAATTAAGATAAGTCAGAAGCAATTTGGACCAAATTATCAAGTTAAATTTAGTCATCCCAATTCATTTTGAAGTTTTCGTAAAACAATACAGCAAAACCTTGTAACGAACGCTCTGATACCATTCTGTGGCAGAACCTCTTAAGTTATAGGGCCCACATGCACCTGTCACTGTCCGACGACCTTTGACATTTATGCATATGTTTCCAATAACTTAAAAAGACTGTCGGGTGTCCTCGGGGAACCCCGAATCATCCACGATTTCCGAGCAGGATCACGTTACAGAGTCAATGCAGTATTACAACATTTATTCAAATATCAAAACCAGAGTAAAAACAGCGGAAGTCTTACAATAACATAGTTTACAAATAGTTGTTTCAACCCTTACAAACTAAGTTCCATAATTATTACAAACCATAGTAGTAGTAGAGTGGCATAACTAACATATACTTAACACACAAAATAAACATCCTGCCCAAGGATCACACATTTAATTCTCATCGTCAGAACGAACGATAGTCATGCAGCACGATCCAAAACAGATCTGCTCATGAGGCTCACCTGCAACAAGGGGTCAACGAACCCTGAGTACAAAGGTACTCAACAAGACTTATCCGAAATCTTAACTGATAAACTCAGTAATGCAGGCTCAAGGATTCAAGGTATAGCTTTAACAATGATCAAAGTTCTTTTGCGTAAAAGCTCTTTTAACAACATTCTTTATATAGAAAACTTCTCTAGAATTATATACAAAGCTGACACGATCCGCACTGAGATCATGAAACTTCATATCCAACATCTTCACAAGCCTTATTTAAGTTCTGGTTATTAATTCTACGATGATGAATAGTGAGTTGAGTCTCCATAACCGAGGAGCAACGACGATTCGAACCGATTAAAACCCAGCTGGGGATTCCAGACCACACGACATATGCAGGTCCCCGACCTACATATACCAACCTACCCTCGGATCCTCTAAAACAAGAATGGGTCCGCGCCACCCGAGAACACAGTACTCCACCATTCCAGCCCATGGCCACGTGGGTACACGCTATTCCCGCCATCTCTCCACTCCCAGTGCGCGAGTAACCATTCTCGTAATAGAATTGCCAAGTTCAGGCTTACCGGAGTATGTGGTTAGTACTACAAATTCTCACCTCATGCAATTCAACAACGGACGTGCCTTAATCGACACAGGCGGAAAGAACCCGCTCACAAGACCTCCATGTCTTGTGGCTCACACTCACCGAGTCCGCCCGGTCTAGATTTATTACTCCACATTCCCATATCACATGTTAACATAGTTAACCAGTGTTCCATTTGTAACTTGCAGGTGGCAGGTAGTTACCCAACCTTCATCGTTCTACGCATGGCTAAGCAAAACTAGGCATATACGAGTTTAAAACTGGTAATATGGTAAATATGGAATAACAAGGGTGGTAATGCAACAATTAGGCTTTTACTTAACTCCTAATCACTTAATGCAGTAACGGAAAGCAAAAGCGAAATTAATTTATAAAACACAAGGTAGGGTTGTATGCATCCGGGGCTTGCCTTCGTTGACGGAAAAGTCCGATTCCTGCGACGTTACACAAGTATTTGACCCGACCTCAACAGACGGATTAACCTCTTCAACAGCTTGATTAACTACCACGTTTTCACCTTCGTTCACTATACGTAATAACAATGCCATGTTTAATATGATGCAGAATTCGAAACATGATGCTCGATGAGGGATGAAAAATTAATAATTTGAATACAACTTTCCTTCGCGGTACAGTTGCAAGTCAAACAAACTAATTCTTTTTCATAAACACATACATCAACTGCCAAGGATCATTAACAACAAATGACCCAAGGTCATCACTCAATCCAAAATTTCAAACAAAACCTAAATCACTAAAGGTTACTATTTGCTTTTATGAATTAATTATTTAATTCAAAATTATGAAATAAATCAACTTATTCTAATTGAGCCCAAAATTTTAGTACATGTTCATTACATGTTAACTAAGTGGCAAAACAAATTTCATAATTTTTGGATAAATAAATAAGCCTAGAAAAATCCTGGAAATCCATTTATGAATAAATTGAGCAATTTTTATCACATTTAAAACTTACTGAAAAACATTATTTCATATTTTTCTTAAATACTATACATCTCAGAGAAGTCACACAAAAATTTTCATAATTTTTGGAGCTCTAAATAAATCTACACAAAAATAACAAAAACATACACTATTCATTCAAATCTGAAAATAGAAAAATCCATTTGAACGCTGAGTCACTGACATCGGACCCCACCTGTCATCTTCTACCTCCCGCGTGTTGACTACGACGACGACGGCGCTGACCGGCGCAAACTCACCGACGGTGAGCCCAAAGGCGACGGTCAAGGTACCAAAATGACCACATCATCACGGCACATCGACTGAAGGCACTAGCTAGACGAATTACTACGAGTTACGAGCTTGGCGTCGGCCATGGCGGATGCGGTGGCTCGGCGACGTTACGCCGGTGAAATGAAGCCAAAAACGGGGAAACAGAGGGCATGGGAAGGTCCAGTAGCTCACCACGAATACGTTCAAGCAAGAATTAAGGCCGGAGAAGTAACGTAGACACGGGTCGACGTGAACAGCAGCGGCGGCGGAGCAAGGATCGTCGGTGACGGTGTGCCGGCGACTGCAGTGGATAAAACGGCCAAACAATAGTGAAATGAGCACTACGGCATCGAGACGAAGCTAAAGGGACATCAATCAAGGGCAACGGCTCACCAATGGACTCTGGCCACGAAGATGCGCATGCGACGGTGAGGTTACCGGCCGCGAGGAAGAAGGCGATGAAACTCGAGTTCCCGGTGAAGACAAGCCAAATTGGTGGGTCAGATGGACGCGCAAGGTTCAGGTGGAGCTGGGACTAGCTTTAACAGCGACGGTGGAGCACGACAACGACGGCACGGGCTCGCCGGAGATGGAGCAGCGGCGACGGGAAAAACAGAGAGCGAAGAAAGAAGAACGACGGCGGCTCCAGAGCTTTATAGGGCAGCCAAGGAAGCGCAAGGAAGCCACGACGCAGCCTTCAGCGCGCCAACGCGATGCCCAGACGGCCACGCGCGCGACTGGAAGCAAGCCGAAGATCGCCGCCGGTGTAGCCTGAGTGGTGAGTACTGTTCACAGAAATTACAAGTTTGCCATTCGCCAAATTTCACAAATTACTCTCAAATTTTCATAACAACTCAAAAATCTCCAAAAATAAAAGTTGTTCAAAATCAAAAGTTCTACAACTTTGCTTTTATAACCATCTCCTAATTCGGTCTAGATTTTGAAATGAACTTTTGAATTTGAATAGGGAAATTTACCGAATTACGCCTTTTTGATTTACTCAAAAATTTTCTAAACAACTTGAAAAACTCCAAAAACAAACTTTGTATAACTTGCCAAGCTCTACACTTTTGCTTTTGGGCCCAACCCCAAAATATGCTTAGATTTTGAAATGGATTTTCAGGGTAGGGTTTACATGTTGAAACGCGGGGTTTTCTCGAAAAATTCAAAACCCAGTCAAACTTTGAACTTGAGTCAAACAATACAATTCAACACTCATTACACAAATGTAAACTTGTTTTAGTAAATGCACATCAAAGTTTTCACCAAATGCCAAATGCTTTGCAATGCATATGATGACATGTCAGATTTTAACATTTAAACACCCGAGGTGTTACATGCTGGTGGAGCACGGTGCATCATCCTAGGCTCGTGCGGTGTCGGGGTGGTCTCGCTCGCGTCGTGCCTAGCGAGCGTGACTGATGAGGACATTGCCACGCTGGACACACCGACGCCATGGTCTTCCCCAAGTTGCAATTCGTTTCCAACTCAGCTGCCACGTCGTCCTCGGATTCAGCAGACACGTCGTTACTGTTTCGGTCATAACTTCCTCATACGACATCGAAACGGGCCGTTCTTGGATGCGTTGGAAAGGGGACGACGATGCCGTCGTTTTGGATCTGGTCCCAGCTCCAGAAGGTCCATGGATCATTCTGTGTGACCACAGCAAGGTGCTGCGTCACCTATTTGGGCCAACTTGGCCATGTATCGTGTCGGGCCTTAAGCCCAAGTTGTGGGCGCCCAACCCCTGGCCGTCCCCAACCCTAGGTCGAGTCTTTAGACTATAAACACAGCCACCGCCGCTGCTACACAATTGGGTTTTGTTTAGAGTTTAGTTTTCCCTCGAGAAACTGAATCGTTGATTGTAACTGTGGTGACAAATCCTTTTACAGTGATCCAGGGCCCCCGTTCTTGATCTCCTCCACTGTGTCGATTAGTCCTTTGGAACCGAGTTCTTGAACCCTCTATTGATATTCGCGTCATTCATATTTGCAATTTCAGATTGCGTGTTTTACCTTCTTGCTTGTGCTCTTCGATTCGCTTGCAGGAAAAGCCTTCTTGGCGAGGTCAATCAAGTTGTGCTTGGTTGATAACCAACGGAGCGGTGGTGTAACGGTTGCAGGGTTCGAATCGTGTCTGATTTGAAGCCGGATCGCCAACGTCGAGATCTCCACAAATCGAACTTACCGGCTACCTCTCGGAAGATCGAGCCTATACTCATCAATTGGTATCAGATATTTCAGGTTTACCGTGAGGTATAATCTCGTTTGCCTTAGATTCATATTTGTTCATTACCTAGAGTCCACAAAAAGCCCAAAAATATTTCAATTTCCGCTGTCCTATCGCCCTTTGTGCCTTTGCAATTTCATTTCAGATTCGTGTTGTTCAGTTTGTGTCCGTGGTCGAGTCTTGTTGCTGGTTTAGGATTGTGTTCGTGGTCGTAGTTCAATCGCCCGTTGCTGTGATTTTGTTTTCCGCCGCTATCCCATCCACCGTTCCCAAACAACAAGTCGAAGCCACCACATTACTCGACTTGCCCCGCTAGCCGCCTTGTGTAACTTCTCGCCGCCGCGCAAACCCTAGATAGGTTGCCAGCCGCTCTTATTTTGCCTGCATCGCAGCCCTCCTTACATCATCAGGCGAATACCTACTGCTGTGATCGGTGTTAGAGTTTAGGGATGCTTTGCCCTAACTGTCGCCGCCGTGTTGTGCCTCCCGGAAAACATACCTTGAGATACCTTCGGTAAAACAGGCATAACTTTTCGCTCGTTTATCAGAAAAATCTAAAATTTTTTGTGCAGCTTCTTGACACCATTTGGACCCGACCCAAACTCGGCTTCGCCCTGTTTGGTTTCATCAGAATTGCCAAAAAAATTCGGGAAAATATAGAAAAAAAATTGTCAAAGTTTTTGCACGCTTTTCAGAGAACGTGCTGAATTTCTGTAGACCACATCCCACCTCAGTTGTAGGTGCCAATTTTTGTGGTTGCATCTTTTGTGATCCTTGTTCAGAGAAAAGTATAAAAAAATAGTAAAAAAAAAGTTTGTTTCCTACTAGTGCCTTTTGGGAAAATCCGGGAAAAATTCAGGAAAAAGGAGAAATCCGGGTTATTTGCTTGTTCTGTGAATTCTTTCGATCGTCCTTTGTTTTCACCTTGTTGCGCTACGTCTCGACACGTCTTAGCCAGCAACTGTGATTTGTACTTTGGATCCAGATTGAACAATCGCTACTCTGCACTCGTTAATTGCTAATCCTTGCTGTCATATTGTGTGCCTACCCATAGCTCCACATATTCTTCTATCAGCACAGGTTCATCTTGTAACTGTTACCCACGCTCAACAACAGATTGCTTCGCCACTTTGGTTTTGCTCCTGTTTGGCGTTGGTAAGAATACAGGCAAGACGGTGGTAAGCCGCTTGTGATTTTGCATTCCACTTTCACCACCACCACTTATTTCCTTTTAGTTGATAGGGATAATACTTTGGTGTTGTCTTTTTCTATCTTCTAACCATGGCAGGAACTCCGACGGACTTCAATGAGTGCATGTCCAAGGGCGAGCTTGCAACGTTCATGACTGAACAACGCAATCTTATGACCGAGCTGACGCGCAACGTGAACAATCTGGTCACCCGCATTGAACAGCTTGAGCAACGCCCTCCACCTTATCGTGCTGATGATGAAGATGCTGGTGATGAAGATGTGTATGCTGACGGTGGTGCCCGTCGCCGCCTCAACTTCAATCGTCGCGGTATGGCAGGTAATAATCATGGTAATAATGATCATTTTGCTAAAATTAAATTTAGTCTACCACCTTTTGCTGGTAATGTTGATCCAGAGGCATATTTAGATTGGGAGCTTGCTGTTCAACAAAAATTTGATTCTCATAATGTTCCTGCTGAGCATAGAGTTAGACTTGCTACTAGTGAGTTTACTAATTTTGCTTTGTTCTGGTGGAGTGATCTTTGCAATGCCAATAATGCTGCTGCTGTGCCTCAAACTTGGAATGTTTTAAAGCAACGTATGAAATCTCGTTTTGTTCCTCCTTATTACCAACGTGATTTACGTTTGAAACTACAAACTTTAAAACAAGGTGATAAAGGAGTAGAAGCATACTATCAAGAATTGCTTATTGGTTTAGCACGTTGTGGTATAAATGAAGATGATGATGATGCTAGTGCTAGATTTTTTGGTGGTTTAAACCATGATATACAGAACATACTTGATTACAAAGAATGGCGCAATTTTTCCCAATTGTATCATCTTGCTATTAAGGCCGAACGAGAAGTACAGGGACGCAAACAACACCATCCTCTCAGGTCTAACAATGGGAGGAATTTTCAGCAGCGTTCCGAGACGGAGACGCCCAACCTTCCTGTTGCACCACAGCCATCTACACCTCCATTTTCTTTCGGGGTAAGTAAATTGTCTAATGTGCAGTTTCCACAGCTGAAGAAAGGTGGCACTCCGGGTGCTTCTACTAGCTCCTCCTCGTCCAGCTCTAAAATCATTTGCCACCGATGCAAAGGCATGGGACATGTCATGAAGGAATGCCCCAGTCGTCGTGCTTTCATTGCTACCGAGGATGGATATGTAAGTGCTAGTGATGTTGAAGATGATTTAGCCCTTGCTGCTAACATTGATGCAGATCCCATCGAGGGCGATCATGACAAGGAGGCCATCACCATTGACTCTGTGGCTGCTGCCGCGGACTACCCTAGCCTTCTTGTGCAGCGTGTGTTGAGTACACGTGTGGGTCATGAAGAAGAGATGAAGATCCAACGCCACAATTTGTTCCACATGTATCTCATTGTGCAGGGTTGTCGTGTTCTCACTATCATTGATAGCGGGAGTTGCAACAACTTGGTGAGTTCAGATTTGGTTGACAAGCTTGGCTTGACCACACGACAACATTCGTATCCATATAAACTTCAATGGTTCAATAATAGTGGTAAGACTAAGGTAACTAAATCAGCACGCATTAGCTTTTTCACAGGCTCTTATCATGATACTGCTGATTTTGATGTTGTCCCTATGCAAGCTTGTTCCATTTTGTTAGGTCGCCCATGGGAATTTGATAATGATGCCTTACACCATGGTAGAACTAATACATACACTATCATACATAAGGACAAGAAAATTACATTGCTGCCTTTGTCTCCTACGGATATTATTAAACATGCTAATGAGATCAAAAATAAACCTCCAACAGACATTGCTAAAAATAATGGGATTAAGTTAAAAGGAGGTGATTTTCTTGCTACAACTCCTGCTACTGCTGAGTTATGTGATAATCCTGATGCACCATGTTATACTATGTTTTGTCAACCTTTTATGTCTGGTGCATTGCCTGCTGTCACTAACCTTTTGCAGGAGTTCGCTGATGATGGGATGGAGTCGAGGACGACTCCAATTCTACAACGTGGGAGCTCCAGTGATAGCTTGACGCAGGGCATGGCACACGCTGTGGACGACGTGTCGGTCGCTGTATGTTGACAACGTAGAGAGCCGATGCCTAGTTGGTGCAGAGGCCGAACCATCGTGGGGGGCTCAGCGGGTGCGAATCCCAAGGCTGCCGAGACCTCGAAGCGGATGGCCGAGGCTCGGAGGGAGCAGTTGGTCCTGTACACTTATTCCGAGGCTACAGGTACCCGGACTTGACTCCCCATGCCGCGCTGTCCTCGGAGCAGGGGTTAGGTAGCATAGTGCAGTACGAGTGTCAGTCGTGGGCACAGTGCCGAGCACAGCGGCCGGTAACCCCTGCCCCGTCCTGTCCCGGACGGCATGGTGTTGATGCGACTCCCATCTCGTCGATCACTCCGCTGTGTCGAGCCGTCGTTCGGCTGACGTCGCAGGAGTGGTTGGGCGCGCTAGTTGGACGTGACGTTCTGTCAGGGAAACCAGTCGAGGCGGAGGCGACGGGGTTGTCGCCGAGCCGGCCTCGAGCGAGACGGAGAATCGGTACCCCGTCCGAGGCCTTATGAGCCGGCCTCGAGCGAGGCGGAGAATCGATACCCCGTCCGAGGCCTTACGCGCGGGGTCTCGAGCGAGACGGCAAATCGGCATTTCGCCCGAGGCCTTACGTGCGGGACCTCGAGCGAGGCGGAGAATCGGTTCGAGGTGGGCCTGGGTGGTCCACCCGAGCCTCGGACAAGGTGGGGGTTTAGCCCGTAGTTGTCTCTTGGCTTCGATTTTTAAAGGGTCTAAGCGATTTTTCGGCTCTTGCTTAGGGAACCCCTTTTTGTGGTACCCGACACATATCAACTTTGAACCCAAGCACGGTAGGTACCAAGTACTAATACCACCGTCCTGGAACGATGCAATTTTAGGTCTGCATCTAGTCAAACTATTTCAAATTTGACTAAATTTATAGAACAAATCACTCAAAACTTTGAACCCAAGCACGGTAGGTACCAAGTACTAATACCACTGTCCTGGAACGATGCAATTTGAGGTCTGCATCTAGTCAAACTATTTCAAATTTGACTAAATTTATAGAACAGGTCATTAAAATTGACTATGGCAATACATTTCGTGACTAACCTAGCTAATTATACTTATTTAATCTCATCATATTGACATTTTTGCAAAAACTTAGTCAAATCTAAAATGATTTAACTCAGTACTATGCTAGAATCGCATCCTTTTTTCGGATGGAGGAATTGAAGTACATACCTATAGGTATTGAGGTGTAATCTGCTATCCTTTTCTCAATTGTAGGAATAATTGTGTCCTGCCCTATTGTAAGAGACATTCCTGAACTTGTTCGATAACTGCATATACCGCCATCAAGCAAAATGAGTATCACTGGTAATGTAACCTTGTAACATCCCTGAAATTGGGATTTCAGCAATGCTCAAACCTGCTTTCCTTTCTCTCTCCAGTCTGGGGATCAACTACTTTGGACCATGTCATGTGGGGCTTTGCCAGTGAAATCAAGTGGTCACATTCTTTCTTGGACTGAGAACGAACAGCGTAGGATTCAGTGATTACCAGATTACATGGTGAAGCAAACTAAAATGAACAGAAAGACAGTCGACAATAACAAAAGGATCAGGTTGCAAATGAACAAGAAATTAATTAGTCATGACATTAAAATTAAATCAACAGCCAACAGACATGACTTCATATATACACATGTTCAAAATCTTTTGCCAAGTGGGAATAAGTAGAAAAAAATTGATAAACATAACATGAACCTCCCCATTCATATATATACTGTATGAAATTACGAGAGTGAAGATTACAATGCACATCGTCCTGCTCCGCTAAAAAACACTATTAGTACTAAATCTCATGACATCTGTATATACTAGTAGACGTTTCAAGTAAGCTGCCAATAGTGCTACCGCCATATCGTCCCACTATGTTCTTTTGTGCATGTATCATAAGTGTACAAAACCATAATAAGGGATCGGATTAATTCGTAAATAAATTAAATCCAAGGTAATTTTCAGTGGAAAAGGGGCAATGAGCTAGTGGATGGCTAAGCAAATTCGATCGCACAAGCATCAACTTATAACGGTGGTTTGGTGTTTTGCTGCGCGCACTCACGCAAAACCGAACAAAAACAACTCGGTTGAAGTCTCCTATTTATTAACCAGTGTAGAAAGATAGCATGTAGAACATCATATGGTCTTTTCCTCGTAATAATAGAAAGGAACGAGGCAAGGGACTCATAAGGAAGTTGTGGTACACCGTAGCGCGGGGCTCCGTTGACAACTCCTCCATCGAGGGACATCTCTGCAGGTCCCGTGTAGAGGAATTCGAATTGGATATAATATATAACGTGGCATCCATAAATTTCTTATCCTACCATCAACAGCTGTTTATCAGAATACATAATTGCTCAGTGTATTATTAACGATTAGTTTTGCTAGCTAGTTAGGCTACCAGTCAAAGGGGCTGACTGATATACGCTCGTAGTGCGTGGGGAAGGTAAGAGCATCTCCAAGAGTTTCCAAAACAATCTCTCAATCCATGATTTTTGGTGAGATAGAAAAAAATATATCTCCAAAACTCCCAACCCCACCTCCCAATCCTCAACCTAAGATGGAAGGATGTGGCAAAAAAAAAAGTAGGACCGGGTTCCAAATATAAATGTAAAGAAAGTATAAAAGTAGTGAGGGTGATCCAGAAATAGTACGGGATTCATGAAATTACCTTATATATCCTTTAAGAGCCAGATTTTGGAAATTGTTGGAAGGAAGGCAACAAATATACTCCCAACTTTTTTTTAGTCACTTGGCAAACTCATTATTAGTTTACCAAGTAATTTTTTAAAAAAACTATTGGAGATGCTCTAATAGCTAATAATAAACCTCAAATTTAACTTCGCATAGATTTCTGACCATATACGAGAATACATGTTGACCTGAATTTAGAAGGAGAAAGGAGTGTAGCTAAGTTCGTGATTCAGAAAAACATACGAAGGATTAAACAGCAACAAAACTTTGCAGATTATCACTACCTGACGCCGTATAGATGTTTTGGACGAATCAATCAAACCAATGCATGTTAACCACGTTGAAACGACAAATCCACTGATATATTTACCAATAATTAGAAAATCTTGTCCTAGATGCATGTGTTTACCTAAGCCGCCGCCGCCGCCGCTGCCAGATCAATCGGACGACGACACGTCCGCCTTGTCTCCGTGCTGAGAGAAAATAAACAAAGTACTAGTAACGCAGCCGGTCCTTCTCCATCACGTACTGCATGTATCTCTATTTATTTGCCGCTAGTTGCCCTACTAGGATGCAATTGGCCACAATAAGGTTTTCCTTATTTTGTTCGAACACATGCACAGCGTGTCTGTCGTCCACCATACAGGAATTCGATCGGTCACGCGTCTGTCGCCTGGGGCGGGCCTCATCGGCACCTGGACCGGCCCACACCGCGCGCGCTAGCACGGCCGCAGTGAGTTCTTCCCCTTTCGGTACGAGTACTCCCTCCGTCCAGCAAAGAATGTAATTTTACCATAGTATCATGGTTTCGTATTTTAAGTTCGATCAAATATCAATATTTATGATATCAAATAAATATCATTAGATTAATTACGAGATGTATTTTTGTAATAAAATATTTTGGAGCTATAAATGTGAATAGTATTCAGTAGAAATTTGGTCAAACATGAACCACTTTTGATGGCACGCAATCCATAGTTGCATTCTTTTCTGGATAGAGGATGTACTACTCTTTAAGGAAACCGCAAAGGTTTTGAGTCGCCGACCGTGGCCACATCATCATTTTTACTTTACATCATCGGATCCACGGCGTGTGTGGCCCTTCTTCCTTCCTGCCCTTCTCCCGCGTTTGCATGCTTACTAACCACTCGATGGGCTATGGGCTAGGCAGCTAGCTAGTGTGGAGTGGAGGGCGAGGTCAGCGTCCAAACCTGAACAAACATCCTATAGATCGAGTTGCTTTCTATAAAAAAACAGGTGCTAAGTACCTAACAGTGAGGTTACCTAAACCCCTAGATTAGCATCGTGACAATGCGACTAAAACCCCATAACTGATTCTCTTAATCAATCAGGGTCCAGGGACTACACCCATTGTGTGCGCTCGCGCGCCCACACTAGATAACAAGAACGGCCCATCGGGCCCACGACGGCCCACTTCCCAAATGGCCTCGGTGCTTGGGAGAACTCCTCAAAGCGAGACCACACTTGCGTCCCCACGCTCGGGGGCTAGGGAAGTTCTCGAGCCATCCCGGCCTCGGTAGGTCGGGACCGATCAAAGAGGGCTAGGATTCGTGGACCTCCTAGGTACCTTCTCGATAAACCATCCATTCTCGGCGATGTATGGAATCTTCCGCCAGGCTTTGACAGAAGCCCAGAGCGTGATACACGTGCAGAGCCGTAGACCTACTGAAGCTCTATCTCCCCAACCCCGTGAGGGAATGTTGCCCACTCTCGATTCGGGGCAATGCCCAGGCATGACGCAACGTGACAAAGGGGTCGTGTGCCGTCTCCGTATGAGGGAGGGGATGGGCGCATGGGTCCCTCCATTTGTCTTTCATGAGGAAGCACCCACCCTATGGCGTAGATCGGATACCATGGGGGAGGATGAACTCACGTGACACACAATAACATCTTCGCGCTTTCATGGTCAGCTCCAGGCTCCTACAGTCAGTGTCAAGACGATGCAACATTGTTGGTCACGACCACCAGAGAAGCGAACAACGTCGAACGCCTCCAATGACTTGAAGATTAGGACATGAAACCCTAGCGCTCCCTCATTGGCCGCTGCCTCCAAGCCGGGTCGCGAGGTCGATGCCTCCCTTCCACGTCGTGCGCCCAATGTCTCCCTTCCACATCGTGCAGCCGCCTCCTGCAAGTGCCACCGGGCCACTGCCTCTGGTGAACTCCACATGCTGACAAGCCTCCATTCTCCCGACCAGCAAGTAGATGTTGCGCTGCGCTGAAAGCGCATGTTGCAAGTGTATGTTTCAATCGTTTTAGATATTTTAGAGGTATGTTGCAAGTGCTTCATACGGATGTTGAAAAAGTATATCGGGATATTGCACATGTTGCAAGAGTATGTTCCAAATGTTTCATCTGTTTTTAGTCTTATTTGCAATAAGTATTTTTCATGTTGCAAGTGTTTCATGTGGAAGTTGCATATTTTGCTGTGGCCATATATGTATGTTGCAAGTGTATTGTTCAAAATGTTTCAGATGTTTTAGACGTATGTTGCACGTATTTTATCTGGGTATTGCATATGTTTCACGCATATGTTTGGAAGTGTTTCATCCGGATGTTGGATATGTTTCACACATATGTTGCAAGTGTTTTATATGGATGTTATATATATTCTACAATGGCTACACACGTGTTTTCCTGATGTTTCGTACGTATGTTGCAAGTGTTTCATCTAGATGTTGCAAAAGTAGATATGGTGTCTCACATGTTCACAAAGCGCGCGCGGGCCACTGTGTGGGCATGGGCCACGGTGCGGGGCACGAGACACGGTGCGAGCATGAAGCAGGCACAGCAGGTGTGGGCGTTCGGACGCTAGCCTCGTCCAGACATCTGGGCGCTAGACATACCGATGCAGTATATTGTTGATCTCAATACCCAAGCCAATGAATTTTGTCTTTGTAATGAGCAAACCAGTATGCAACATCATGTATACTGCTATCAGCCTAGAGAATGGAAAGCTCCTTTTTAGCTGCTTACGTGTTAGGCCATTCACGTCGCTTTTATATTTCTTAGGATTACAGATGGACATACATATTGATTTTTCTGATTCTTTTTTTTTCATTTTAGGTCATTTTTATTTTTATGGACCTTTTTCTTTTGATTTTTGCTTACTCTTTTGCTACATATTTTATTTTTCTAATAAACGAAAAGCAGAATTTGATTTCAATACCGAAGGCAATGAATATTTTATTTTTATTTTTCTGGACCCTCGTGTGTACTCCAAACAATAGTATTGCATATGAGAAGTTGATTTTGGTGGTGTTTAACCCAATAACTATTTGTATAATTCTTGAGATAAATCACATGACTGCAATAAAAAAGGTGTTTGATATCTTATTTAATAACAAAATAACATCTTTTTGGTGGCACTACAATTTATTTAGTTAGATTACCCTTTGTTAATAAAACTTCACTTTGAGTATACCAGAAAACAATAAGGTTTTCTTCTGCAGGAGTTTTACTTTCCAAATAAATTTATTCGGCAGGAGTTTTACATTCTAAATAAATTTATTAGTTAGAGAAGAAATGACTCGTTTCATCAAATATTCATACATAGAGCGAATAAAAATTTATTCTCGTCTATGATGATTCCAAGCAAAAGTGGCCTCATCATATGTTAGGTCGATAACAAATTCTTGCACTTTTACATGTGCATCCAATCAAGCTCTCACTGCACACCAAAGTCTTGCGTCCACACGCTGAATCTTTCCGTATCAAAAATAGAGCACTACTGACCGTGTACTTGGACAAGCGCACCAACTTTTCCAACACGATTTGGACCAAAACGGACACTGTACCTACCTGACATCGAAGTAAAGACTTCATAGGAGGGCAAGGCAACATCACAGATTCACAGTTCCAGAGCTGCATCAATCTTTGTCTCTGCCAAATCAACATCCTAACGTGTGTGAGAGAGAGAGATCCATCCAAGTCTGGAATGGAGACTGCCTTGTCAGTAATTTTTGGTGAAATTGCCCATCGATCGATTTCATTCCTCATCAACAAATTCTCCAAGGAGGCAGCTGCTCTCCCACCTGATGAGAACCTGCGCCGCGTGTTGATGCGGCTTGGCATCATCGTTGAGGAAGCAGAGGGCCGGCATATCAGAAACCAAGCCATGCTACAGCAGCTCAAGGTTCTGTGTGAGACCATGTACCGAGGCTACTATGTACTGGACAGCTTCAGGTACCGAGTTTACAGCGGCAACGATGGCCGGCGTGGACGTGTGAGTCACTCTTTTGCCCTCTCTAAATTCAACCCTGCAAAACGCATTCAGTTGTGTGGTGCAGCAAGTAGTAATCATGATGAAAAAGAGCTATGTTGAGTGCTTGCCTCTTTGGAGATAACCATCACTAACGCTAGTGAGTTTATCATGTTTCTCAATGGTTGTCATCCCTTGTACCGCCGGATATACAGCACGTACCTGGTTATGGAGAGGTGTATGTTTGCCAAGGTTCTAAATCTCCGGCTATAGCCTCTCCTATCTCCGGCTATAGCTGTTTGAGAATGATTTAGCTAAACTTTTTCATATACAAGTTAGCCATTAGCTGCCGCTATAGCCCGATATAGCCGGCTATAACCTGTTTTTGGACATAGAAAGCTAAATGGCTTAGCCGGCTATTTAAAATGTTGATGTTTGCCCGCCATGTTGAAATGGAGCACATCATAAACTTTCTGATGGAGAAGGGCTCTCCAGGCACTCAGAATTTGGATGTCCTGCCGATTGTTGGTCCCATGAAAGCCGGTAAGAGCACCCTTATCGAACACGCATATGCAACGATGAGATGGTACGCATGGCCTTCTCCCAGATTGTGTTGTTAACAGAAGATGATCTGGATGAAAGCCTTATGACTTCTATAAGACATGGTGGCACGGTAAAGCATCGAAGTAGTCATGCCTTGGACAACCAAAGGCTTTTGCTTATTGTTGAGCTAAATGGAGATGTTGATGAGGCCACATGGAGTAACCTATATTCATCATGCAAAAGGTATGCTGCAAATGATAGCAAGGTCCCAGCCTGTTCGCTTGCTCGTAAACGATCGTAAATTTCCAGCCGGAAACAGTGTTTTTCTCTCACACTAAACCAGCCAGCAGTAAATAATCCACGATACGATACGGCCTCCCGAACAGGCTATAATATGCAGCCGCTCTGACAAGATTGAAAGATACGGAACAACACAGCCTCTCAAGGTGGAGTATCTAACTCAGGAAGCATACTGGTACTTCTTCAAAGCTCTTGCATTTGGAAGTGCAAATCCCGAGGAAGAACCGAAGCTCGCATCTATGGCTGTGGAGATTGCGGCTTGCATAAGTAGTTCTTTCATAGCCGCCAACTCGATGGCTCGCATCCTCAGAACTAATTTCAGTGCCGAGTTCTGGCGCATGTGTGTGTCATGGGTCAAAGGAATTAGGCAGCTGAGAGATGGCCGCATATTCGGTGCACATCCGGTTAGTCCTTGCCAAAACAAGAAACCAGCATATTCTACAAGAATAAGCAACCCCAATGAGTATTGCTGGATTTTTGACGATTATCAAGTAGTTTATGCTCGCGATGAAGTTCGTCAGGAGATAACACTCCAAGAGGTTTTACTAAGGGATGATGTACCTCATGGGAACTATGATGTCCTGGCGTGGAGATCTTCCATACCACTTCACAGTTGCTGCATTTTTAGATGTGGGGTAAATAACAAGGCGCCAAAAATGAGTGTCCAGAAGAAACGTACACATTCCTGATACCAGCCATTGATTTGATTATTTGTTTTTGTGTATGTGTATGTGTGTGTGAGAGAGAGGGATAACATGTCGTGTCTTCTCTCTCTAAATGTGATGTGTTATATGTAAGACAGACAGACATATAAGATGATCAGTAATCATTTGTCCTTCCATTACAGTATCTTCACCTAACCTTCTACGATCTAGCCATATTGCTTGTCAGACTAGAGATTCAACTAACAGTTTATTTTTATTATACTGTTCAAATGATATTTGTCAAGGAATCAAACGGCCAGTGAAGATAACAGAAGCAGCGATCCACATCACCGTCTAACATAAGCAGTCCAATTTGCACTGAAAGCAAAATCCATCCATTCATCCAACTACGGCCTTGTTTGGATGTTGTCGGATTCGCATCATCCACGTGTGTTGGGGTGGATTGGAGTGAAACTTGAATTAAATTTCATCCAAATCCACTCCAACAAATATGGATTGATATGAATCCGACAACATCCAAACAAGACTACTATGAAAGTCCACCCACATCTGCCACCTGACTGCATGCCTCCGACTCCCGCTGCCTCCATGCGCCTACACAGAAACGCCTCCACCCACCTTCAAAAAAGAAAATAAAAGGCTGTTGCTTCCTTCCTGCCGCTCCACACCGTCGGTGGAAAAGAAAATGCCGCCACTTCGCCACTGTCCTCTGCTGCACCTGCTGCTTGCTGTGGTGCTCCTCCAACCTCAGCTCGAGTTTCTATGTTGCTCCATATTTTTTTTAGCCTTGTTTGGATGCACATATATTTATCTCAATCCACATGTATTGAACTGGATTGGACTGGAATTAAACTAAATTTTATTTCATTCCAACACATGTGGATTGAGATGAATACACATGCATGGGGCGTCTTAGCGCCCAAACCATAATCCTGGGCCAATGATTTCCCGCCTGTCTGACCGCGAGATTTCCGGCCCGCATCCCCCCGCACTAGCAGCCTACGCCTGTCTACCCGCGAGATTTCCGGCCCGCACCCCCCGCACTAGCAGCCTACGTTCCAGACCGCAATTTTTTTTTGCTTGCCTCTTCCTCCAGCTAATTCACAAAAATAGTGAGATAGAAGGGTTTGAACCCAAGACCTTATAGTCTAGGATGTCATTATCCTACCACTATAACATATCAATGTTTGTGATAAATATGAAATATTTTTATTATTAAACCATATAAAATCATATAACGTAACAAAACATATACCACGACAACATCATAGAACGTAACCAAAAAAATTACGACGGCATTATACAACATTTATATCGTTGAACATCACATGTATACTACGTGAATATCACCGAATATATCATAGAACATCATTGTATACTACGTGAACATCACATGTATACTACGTGAATATGACAAAATAAATCATAGAACATCACATATATACCACGTAAACATAAAAAAGCATCAAAGAACATCACATGGATAACACGTGAACATAAAAAACATAGAGCATTACATGTATGTGAACATCACAAAAAATATAATAGAACATCGCATTTATACTATGTGAACATCACAGAATACATTATAGAACATCATTGTATACTATATGAACCTAACATGTATATTATGCGAATATCATAAAATACATCATAGAACATCATAAAATATATCTCAGAACATCACATGTATACCATGTGAACATCACAAAACATAAAATAATTAATTATAGTAAGAAACAAAAAATGAAAATAAAAAAAATAATAGAACATCACATGTATGACACGTGAACAAAAAAAATATCACAAAACATCGCATGTATAACATGTGAACATCACAAAAAACATAAAATATCACATATATACTACATGAACATCATAAGAAACATCATAGAACATAACATTATATACCACATGAACATCGTAAATAAATCATAAAACATCACATCTAAAATAAAAAATTCAACATAAAAAAATAATTAAGGTAAAATAGAAAATAGAAAATAAACAAATCTATCTAAAACATGAAGACAAAAGAGGAAACAAAAGAAGAAAAAATCCAAAAAGAATAAAGAATAAAATAAAATAAAACAAACATAATAGTTAATTATAGTAAAAGCAAAAAAAGAAATACAATAATAAAAATATAAAAATAAAAAATCACATGAAACGAATGAAAGACGGGAAATAAAAAAATAATAAGAAAACAAAAAATAAATAAAAGAAACATAAAAATTAAAAATTAAAAACATAATAAAAATCACATAAAACAAAAAAAGAAATATAAATAAAAAATGAAGCACGAAAAAGAAAAAAGAGAAAGCAAAAAGAAAAAACAAATAGAAAAGAAAAAGAAAAGAAAAGAAAAAGGAAAGAGGAGAATAAGGAAAAAAGAAAAGAAAACTAACGTACCTGCTCCGTCTTACTGCGGAACCCCGCACGAACGCTCCCATCACGCCGCGTTTTCTCGTGCACCTGCCAGCAGGCGGCTCCGGTCCGAATGTTCGGACCCGAAGATTTCCGCACATATATCCAAGCAAGGCCTTAGGGAACATGAGGGGTTTTGAACCCCTACTGAAATTTTATTGAAAGGAGAAGGCGTCTAGTTACAATCATGAGATAAAGGATAAAGAAAGTCGAAAAGAAAATCATAAAAATTACACAAAGGCTTCTAGCCATAAATCTATATGGGGATGGAGCTTCATTTTTGCTATGAGAATAATCAGAGCAAATTCCTTCCTGAAAACTTGTCTGCACCTTTGTACTGAGTGAGGAATATTCTTGAAGATGATATCATTTCGCATGGTCCAGATAGACCAGCACATTGTGATCAAAACCTCCATGAAGAATGGCAGCCAGAGTTGTGTCTTGAAGCTTTCAATTATGAACCCTGTATCTAGACCAGCAAGCCATAGAAAAGGGGCACTCAAACAGGAGGTGAGCAAGATCTTCCTCAACATTTAGGTTATAGGGAACGCCATTATAATCCATGAGGTGCATGTTTTGCCTTCGGAGCAGAGCTTATGCAAATGTTTCAATAATAGGCTCTCATTCTGAATAGTTAAGTTGAGAACACCAAGACCACCTTCATCTTTAGGAAGGTAACCATTGGCCAGGTTGCCTTTGGAGGCATTTTACTATTAAGATCTGAACCGGCCCCTCCATAAACAATGTTTTCTATATTTGTCAATCTGCTTGATCACAGTCTTAGGGAGTAAAAAGCTACACATAGCAAAAGTTGGGAGGGCTATGATTACTGCATTAGTGAGCTCTAGCCTCCTTGCCTCACTTAATACAATTATACACAACGTATTCGAGAAAAAAGCTCTAGCCTCCTTGCCTCACTTAAAGTTGGCAACCCTAAGTAAGTAAAAGGCAAGGTACCCTTTGAACATCCAAAGTTGGCAGCTAGGACCTCTAATCTTTATGTAGAAACATTAATAGGGACCATCATAGACTTATCAAAATTAACTCTGAGGCTAGTGGATTCAGCAAAGGAGGAAAGGATGTCTTTAGGTTATTTAACTCATTGATATCACCATTCATGAAAATAAGGGTATCATCAGCATATTGTAAAATTGGGAAATCCTCATCACTTGGCAAAGTTATTGGTAAACTTAGCTGATGATTGATGCTTGCATTGTTGAGAATTGTCTAGACAAAATCTGTAGCTAAGACAGAAAAACATAGGTGAAAGAGGATTACCTTGCCTAACTCCTCTCTCATAACGGAAAATTTTCCCAGGTACTCCATTGAGAAGAACAACAAATGTGCCTGACTGGAAGATGGATCTAATCCACTGAAGCCATTTGGGAGGGAAGCCTTTATGTTCCACAATTTGGGAGGGAAGGTGAAAGAGGATGCAAGGAAGGGGCTACCATTTGCCCCTTATCTCATGTTTGTGATTGAGAGTGACCGGGTATACCTTTGTGAAGGATGGAGTTCACAAGCCTTATAGAGGATCGAAGACCCACCACTCAGCAGTTGGAGACACAGTTACCTCCACCTCTAGACAGCAGCTAGACCTTCAGCTTTTGGGCACACCTCTCGCTCTTTCTTAGGCCATCGGAAGAGCAAGCTATCTCGGATGATCAAGGCCATTTTCTCTACCTGCACCTATGTTGCGACTCAAGCCTACGAGGCACAATTGGAGATCTAAGAGCTTAGGGAGCACGCAAGACTTCCATAGAGAGGCCCTCATCCACCTCCATAGTTCAGTGACATTTCCGAGTTGTCTAAAAACAAGGACGTTGAGGATGAGGAGCAGCAGTAGACACCTGTTGGATCATCAAGCCATTCTTTGTCTCATGCTACATGATTTATAGGCTTGACTCACCACGTTGGCAATGCGGTGATCTCCGACTCTGACGATGATGAAGATGGTGACGACAATGGTGACCACGACGACATCCCATTGCGTGACCTTTAGCACTGAGTTTCTTGTGCCTTCTCTTTCTTTTTCTCCTTTTTGGTACTTGATGCCAAAGGGGGAGAAATTGAGGGGGTACAACTTCTCGACGCCATAGAGGAGCTCTACATGTCATATCCAGTTTGTGAGGTTGAGAGTGTTAGTTGAGACTGGTTCTCAAACTCTTTTGGTTGGTTGTATTGTATACTTAATTATGCTACCTATGGACTTGTATGTATGTGATATGTTGCTTGTCGTAGTTGTTCAAGTTCAATGCAGTAGCTTAAAATTGATTGTTAGATATGTTGGTGTGGTGCTTGTTTGTTTTTTCACTAAGTGTCATTTTCTGTGGCAGTGCCGTGCATGGCATGTTCAGTGTCTTTTTGAGCGCATAACTATCATTCGCATCACATTTGTTCTATATGACATAGTGTGCAGCACCGCACAAGAGCATGGATATAGGGGGAGCCCCATCACTTAACTCAATGTGTGAAACATTGGCCTCTTATGCCAATTCAAGAAATTCAAATCTTGTTTCATACATTTAGGGGGAGACTCTAAACCCATGGATCGAAAATCTCAGTTTATATTTCATTCCATTCTAAGCTTAAATTGTTTTGTCATCAATTACCAAAAAGGGGGAGATTATAAGTTCAATCAAGACATAATGTGGGTTTTGTTGATGATGAAGGGGCTAAACCCTAGTGATTCCTTGAGAGATTGGCCACCAATTCACAAGAGAGCTTGCCATCTTGAGCTTCAACTCCTAGAGCACTTGGTTCACATTCAAGCCGGCGTCTTGGATTTTGTTACTCTCAGAGCAAGGCTCCTAGACGGCTAGCATCACCCATAGAAGCACTACATCCTCTTGCAGGTCCTCCAGGAAGTTTGTAATCGCCCTGACATTCTAGTAAGAACTCTCAAGCTAGAGACTTGGTCTCTTGCTTTGAGAAGAGGATAAGATTTGGTGAAACCCAAGCCTTGGTGGCCTCCTCAACAATGTGGAGTAAGCAAGCCTTTCTGGCGAGATGAACCACGGGATATACCTTGTCCTTGTGCTCTTGCCGTTGGTTTTGTGCTCTACTTTGTGTTGGTTCTAATATTAGGGTTTGCTCCCAATCTACTTGTACACTAGCTCACTACCTTGGAGAAGTGGTGGAATAGGACCTATCTACTACCAGGAACAAAAGTATTCCACTCGATCTACTTTTCCCTAGCAAATAATGAATTATAAATTTGAGTTGTTCCAATACGCGAAACTGCCGCAGTTGTACCTGGAACTTTTGTGTCGCAGCAATTCTGTGCACAAGTGCAACAGTGCCACGCCTATTGCTAACCGCTGCATTGAGTTTAATTTTTAAACAGACCTATTCAACCCCCCTCTAGACTTGCCTGATCCTTTTTAGCTTCATAAATGATTTTGCATTGGGAACCCAACATCTTTTAATAGTTTCTTTGTCTCTTACATTTTTCTCACTTGGAACTCTTTATTTTCTTAATTTACTCGTGCGTCTAATTTACTCCGATCTCATGAGAAAAACACCAGATAGGGAGCGGATATGGAGTCTCTCGACTGTGGAAACTCACGAGTTGGAGAGGATATTTGACAAGTTTTATTTTTAAGGGGAGCTCTTTTACCAAACCGTTGGAGGAGTTTTTCCTTTTTGCTAAAAAAATAGGGAGTTGTTTTCCAAAACTCCTTCAGATGCTCTAAATGATTAGCCGATTCCACTAGTACACATGTGGCCTTCAATCCCGGTTGGAAATGGACTTCCAACCGAGATTGCAGACCCGGGACTAAAGGCTAGGATCTTTAGTCCAGGGTCACGCAACCAGGACTAAAGCCCATCCTTGAAACTAAAAAAATAGTTTAAATCCTAGAGACCTCTTCTTGCGATGTGTGAGATTCAAACCCAAGACCCCTTGCCTCGCGCGTAGCTTACTTACCAACTCAACTGCACACAACACGTGACAAAGTCTTGGGCGCTCTCCTTTTGACACCGTGAGGGACCTTTAGTCCCAGGTGGGAGACCTTTATCCAAGTTGGTGACACCAACCGGGACTAAAAGGTCACTGTTACCAACCGGGACTAAAGGATAGTCCTAGTTGGTGTTACCAACCAAGATAAAAGAGTCTTCAGTGCCTGTGAAATTTAGACCAAACACAACCGAGACTAAAGGTGCGAACCGAAAGTCATTTCTCTACTAGTGTTCCTAGTGCCCACATATATACATGTGTATACGGTAACTCTTTTTTACAACTCACACACCACACACACCGTAAAATTTTTTACATTCGCGCCTTGGACAAAAGAAAAATCTGACCTTATACTAGTGTAACCCTAATCTCCAAGGAGGGGGGTAGTCAAGAGGGGTAATCCTGAGCCCCTGTCATCACCCAGAGATGCCTTTCGTCACCAAAACTCATCAATGTACCAACAAGATTAGGTGCTGCTCCATCAAACACACAACGATTCCGATGATTCCAAAGAATCCAAGCACCAAGAATTATAGTGGAATTAACCCCGTCCTTGACTAAGCCGCTGGCTGCTTCATCTACCTTTTTCCACAATAATACAAAGGAGGTATCACTTTTTTTAGACATGATAAGGACTTCTGATCTCGTTACCTTCAAAAACCAACATCGATTTGGTTAATATGAGGAGCCTAACCTGTGCGTCCAATCTAGAATTTATAGTTTGGTCATATAATGGAATTTAAAAGCTCTTCATAGTATCTTGAGATTAACTTTTTTTTGTTTGCAGGTAAAACTTAATGATAATTTCATCAACAAGAAAAGCATTACAAGTCATTGCTACAGAATAGCCTATAGGTCAATGGAACGTTCGCGGTCACAGACAAGGAGATTAACAATCTTCAGGTACATGCAACAATTCTCATGGAGTGATTTTTTTAACGCTATCTTGATTCTGAATTTGATCATCTATCAGGGAAGCTGTGAAAGATAAATTGAAAGCAGGGTTGAGACAAAAGCAGCTAGTTCTGCTGTTATACCATGAATTAAATTTTGGCTCTTTATATGTAAAATCCATTAAAAAGTTTTTATCTAGAAAATGCACCATTTGTTTCTGTATTGATCACGTTTTCCATTCTGTTTGGGGGGGGGGGGGGGGGGGGGGGGAGTCCATTCCAATTGGTACAACCATATCTTGTAATTCATAAAGATGATGTGTTGTATGTTGCTCACTAAGGCCTTCCCAACGCTTCTTTTTTACTAGTATCCCTAAGTGCCACGTAGGATCGGATAAAAAAAATAGGTGCTCTACACTTGTCATAGTGGCTTGCATAAGCTACATATGCTTGGGGAGAGAGAAAGTGGTCCATGCTAAAAAAGAAGAGAGAGAAAATAAAGGTGAGGTATGATGAAAGGAAAAGGTTTTTTTGCAAGCCACAAGTAGTGATAATTTGCATTGTGTGAATAGTAGTCTCAATATTTTCCGGTCTATGTGGATCACTTTATTTATACTAGAACCACTAAGAGTGTTAGCCTCCATTGGTGGTGCCCTAAGGGCCCATTTGGTAGGGATCCATATTCTCGTAGAAACGTTTCGAATCTAGATTCTTGCAAGAAATATTTTGGGTGATGAATCAAAATCACTTTATGAGACCCCTAAGTTTTTGCTGGTAGCGTAGAATATGATGACTCTTATGTTTGCAGTAGTCAGAGTTTGTGCCATTGTTCACACTTGCACTGTCCATGTACATATTTCATCAAATGATCCAAGCATTATAGTGTTCTCTGTGGTGTTTGTGTTTTTGTACAATCAGATGATATGATCCTCTAAGGCTATGCTGAGTCTTAATTCTGTTCTAATTTCCAAATACTCCCAAAAACTACATCTGAGAATTGAGCTAGTTTCAGGGGCTTGGGTTGTTCATATATCACTAAAATTCTGAATCCATCTATGAAGCAAGAGAATTTGATGTTCCTTGCACAGGTTTACATGTTGTCCACATCTCGATACTCAGTATTCCAAATGATTTCATATTAGATCAGTTTCAGGTTATCCTTCAATCCTCAATATGGAGAAAAGGATACTGAATGTATGCTGATACAACACAGTAAGGAAAAAACGTGTCACAGTGCGAATCCACAGTGAGCGTTCATGTTACTATCATTGACAATGCCGCACGGTACGCAGATGATCTGAATGCAAAATGTTGGTCTCTGAAGAATAATGCAAGACTATGATCTGAATGCACACAGGGTCACATGTATTGAGAGCTGTTTTAGGTGCCACATCAGATGAGTACAAAAAAAACTCTCCGTTCATATGCTATGTTTGTGAAACATTTTTTTCCTATGAGAGTAGCGCCAAAGTATAAATTATTACGGTTCATATGCTATGTTTGTGAAACAAAATTTTTCCTTTGAGAGAATTGCCAAGTATAAATTGTACCGATAAATAACTACAATCACGTCATTTCAAAATCTAGAATGTGGTATGGCAAATCTGGAGGAGTTCGGCTTCCCAATCCTTAAACATCCCAATGGGTGCTTATCTTCGCCCTTCTCATCACGATTGATGGATGAAAAATGATGTGAAAATTCGGCTAGAGTATGCCGTTCAACTGTTGGACTCCCAACATTATGCAATTTTGGGTGGTACTAGAGAGCAGTCATTCCTGCAAGTTCACGCAGTTTCTCGCACACGACGAAGGTGATCGTTGTCTGAGGGCCTGATCTCGCAAATGTGGCAAATCCGCTGAAAATATACTAGCTTGTTAGGATGGGAAGCTGTAAAATTAATGCAAGTTGAGTAACTCAAGATTTGTATTAGCTGAAATAGCAAGTGCCATGAAGAATCATGTACTAAAGCACTTCCAATATAGAGATTTAACAATGAAAAACAGCATGAATTTCGACTCCAAATATAATGCTTTAAATAATTCTGACGCAAACTGTGGCTGATAATTGGTGAAGCATTATACTTTGCTGGTCTTTCATTAGCTCATTTTCCAAGATATGCTGGTAAAGCTAGTGTTTACACCAAAATTTGGGAAAGAAGAACGCGGGAACTCGGAGCTCCTAAGATTGTATCATCAGGGAATCGATCAGATGCGATTGATATTAGCTGGTTTTGATGCCGTATTGAAATCGGCTATTTTAGGGATGACGTCAGCAGACAACATCAACGGACTACGACTGGATGACATCAGGGAGAAAATTATGTCGGACTCTACAGAAAGGGAAATATTATGGTCCAAGTTATCTTAAGTTAGGGATGTTTTCTCTTATACTAAAGGTTGTAATGAGTCATACTTGAGTAAGATTCATGTTTAGGTTTTAGATATAAATATTGAACCCCGACTATTGTAAAAAGGACAATCCAATCAATCAATACCAAATACTTTTTCGGCTTCACGCCAACTCTTAGGAGTAGGAGTAGTGTAGATCTCGGCGAGTTCTTCAACAAGCAGGGCTGCATTGGTTCGGCCGACCTCCGGCTTGTCTGTAAGTACCGTCATGGCTTATACCTCTGTTCATAAGGCTACATCGGTCCGGCTAACCTCTTGCGAGCTCTACTATAAGCTACTTATCGATCCTTATCTAGTTCAAGTACGGCTACATCGGTTAAGTTCGACCTCCACTGCTCGAATTAGATTAATGTCAAGTTATCGGCTCTACTAAGGGTGGCATCCTTCAGGTAGATTCATTAAGTTACCGATCTTGCTGATGTCCTTATTGTCATTAGTTTTAGCAATATCAACCTGTTCGATCGAGATCGAACTAGATCGGCCTCACATCCTTTTAGTCCCTCGTTTATCTTGTCATATTACGATGGTTCTTACTTTAAACGACGGATTATGTTTCATCGACTGTCCTACTTCGATCTTGATCGTGCATAGTACGCTGTTAAGCCATGCCTGATCTTGAGGAGGTTTGCTGGCTAGTTGAATCTAGTCTATAGCTCGCTATTAAGGCTGTAACGATCTGAACAATCCCCACTGATGGCACTCTAGATCGGAGTATGCTAGCTGGTAGGCTTGCTTTCAACCAGGCGTGACCTTGACTGTTTGTTATGCTTGCATCGGCTAAATAGCCGATTTCTCGTACTTTAACGCTCATAGTGTGTCTTCATGATTCTGTTAAATGTGAATAGATTTGTTTGCTTTAAAAGGTTTAATCTGTTATCTTTATTATGGCTGCCATCGATCCGGTCGAACCACACTATTAAAGATAATAGATTAGATTTGATGAGTTTATAAACATGTTCGTATTAAGTAGTCGATTGTTCTCATGCTATGATCCTTTTTCTACCTGAATGAGCTATTTCAGCCGATTCGTCTATGCTTTCACACATATAGCATGTCTTTCAGAAAATCTGTCAACGTATAGATGGTTTCATAGATTCTTTGCCTTTAGTTTGTTGTTATCATCATAACTGCATCGATCCGGTCGAACCTCACTATTGATGATAGCATATTAGATTCAGAGCGTTTGTAGATCCATTTGTACTAGATAGTCGATTTTGTTTGCATGTTATATCCTTTCTCGTTAAACTTATCTGCTCAATGTTTTACACCGGTTATATTTATCTAGTTGATGATGTTACTTATATTTGGGCACATTGCATTCATTACTATAAAATCAATTATGACCCGCAAGCTTTACAGTCCTTAACAGTCGATTTCTTCTTGTATCGGCTATTTAGTCGATTTTTCCGTCTGGATGCTCTCGAAGCGGCACACTTGGAACTGTCTGGGCAAAATCGACATGTTCCATCTTAAATTACTAATAAATTTTCTCTCTTTGTCAATTGCATGTCAAATTGACTGGCACGCCTTCGGGAATTCATAGGGTTGGCTGGTCCTACGTTGAAGCCAAGCGGATCTCCAGGCTCATCCCAAGTAGATCCTTCTAGCTTGCTGCGTGTCGACATGTTTTTTGTGACAACACGCGTTCTGACACGCTCGGTGGGACCCCACAATCGTCATGGCAACTCACAACAATAGGGACATCCTTATGGTGCCTTATAAAGACTACCTAATGAAGATAAAGATGTCATCAACAAAGCTATAGAAGAATTCTAGAACAAGTGTTTGTTGTTGGCTACAAATCAAATACAAAATAATTCTGGATCAGCAGTGCAGTACGTGCAATAGCCGATGGGGCAAGTTCAGAATCAAATGGTTAACTTTGGTACATCAGGCCAGATACCATCGTCGACTCAAAAAATAGTGCCATCAGTTCAAATGATTCGTAGAGATACAGATCTTAACATCTACAACTAGAGACTTCAAGCAGCGAATCAGCAAAGGACCCAACAGATAGAGATTCTATAAGGATATCATTATGGCACAGATTACAATACCCTTCACATGATTCCAAATCCAGGATATCAAGATACCCAAAATTTTAATCCGCAGATGGGTCAACAATTGCAGAGAAATCCAGATTCAAATGTTGATGAGTTGTTGCTCGGAGTGACCGAGATGATAAAGAATCAGTTCAGTTTGAAACCAAAAGGACAGACCTTTTCGTATAAATGTCCATATCCAGAGTGGTATGATTTGGTCGCTCTTCCTACAAATTACAGGCTCTCGAAATTTACTAAGTTCATTGGTCAAGATAACACAAGTACAATAGAACATGTCAGACGGTATCTTACACAGTTGGACAAAGCATCCATCGAAGAGGCTCATCGAGTTTGTTTCTTCTCCTTGTCCCTGTCAGGACCAGCCTTCACTTGGTTTTCATCGTTGCCGGTTAATTCCATTGCCAATTGGGCTGACCTAGAGAAGAAGTTTCATACATATTTATATACTAGGATAGGAGAAAATAAAATCACAGATTTGACGACCATAAGGCAGAGAACTAATGAATCGAGTGCCGAGTTTTTCAGAGGTTCTAAGAGACCATAAATTTGTGCTTCTCATTGAATCTAACTGATGACCAGCTAGCTACTTTGGTCGTTCATAGAATGTTGCCAACATGGAGAGAGAAGCTACTTGGGCAAGAGTTTGACAACTTAGGTCTGTTGGCTCAACGAGTGGCAGCACTCAATAGCTAAATCCAGAATATACATAGAGATACCCGATTCTAGAAGAGTGTTGTGATTGTCGAAGCCTATAATCCATATTCAGTTGATGACGGCAATGAGGATGATGAAGAGATTACTGCGGCCGAATGGAATTGGGGTAATCAGACAATGACAGTGCCAAATCCTTGGGTAAAAGGAGTTGAAGAGAGCTATGATTTCAACGTCACAAAATCGGACAAGCTCTTTGACTTTTGTCTGAGAAAGGACAGATCAAGTTGCCCGCTAATCATGTTATGTTACCTCCTGATCAGTTGAAGAATAAGAAGTTCTGTAAATTTCATAACGCTACTTCTCATTCTACTAATGAGTGCAGAATTTTCCGGCGACATATACATAGGGCTATTCAGCAAGAAAGGCTTAAATTTGATACACCTCGGAAGATGAAAGTTGATGATAATCTTTTCCTAAGAGATCAGAACATGATTGATGTTAAGTTGCTCAAAAGGAAGACCAAAGTCCTAACATCAACTAGGGCCAAAGAAACTAGAACAGTCGATCCAGAAATGCAAATATTGGCTGATGAATATAGGGAGATTAAAAGGCATTGTGACCAACAGAAGAGCCGATATAAGCAGGGAGAGACATCAAGGAATGGGGCGATAAGGCTGTGTGTCACGTATCGAATTTTGTTGAATAAATGGCAATGATAGAAGGAAAAGGATCATCAGCGTTGGTTAGAAGAGAAAGAATACTAGCATCAACAGGAGAAAGAGATGTATGAAAGAAAGCAAGCTGAATCACATTGGAATTGTCTTTTCTTCAGACATTGTTGGAATGAATGTTTAAAATTACCTACTAGAAATAATTGCCCAGAGTGCAGTGAGTAGTATTGGGAGTTTAGTCAATCTTAAACCAACCGCCGGTCTATCCATGCTCAAGACGAGTATCATCATAATAATATGGATCGACACTTAAAGATTAGAAGTGTTCATGATCGGCTTGGGAAGTGAGTTGTTGATCAAAACAGGGTTGATTATGAAGAAGAAGGTAATGAGGAAGAGTATGTTTGGCAGGAAGGGCAATGGTGTCCAAGAGGTTTGACAAGAAGCCAGAAAAGAAGGGTGCAACGCCTAAGGAACAGAGAGCTAGAATAGGCTTAGGCATCTAGTAGATCTCAGTTGTGGTGTGCTAAACAAACAGCCGATAGGGGTCAACCATTGACTAATATTCAAATGGCTTTTCTGTTACCGTCAGAATTTAGAGCTCCAGCGAATCAAGAAGTCTATTCAGATTTTGATGAGTAAGAGTATGAGAAGATAGTTGCCAAGTTGACAGTTATATAGCAAGCTATATTCGACAAGCCAGTCAAGCATCGGCACTTAAGAGCTTTATATGTAAAAGGTTTCATTGATTGGAAGTCAATGAGCAAAATATTGGTAGATGGAGGTGCTTCTGTTAATCTTATGCCTTACACTACTTTTCGCAAGCTTGGTAAGGGACTAGGAGATCTGATTGAGACCAACATGATGCTTAAGGATTTTTGGGGTAATGCATCCAAGACCAGGGGGCAATCAATGTCGAATTGATGATTGGAAATGAGACTTTGGTCACTACATTCTTTGTCATTGATGGAAAGGGTTCATACAATTTACTCCTTGGTCATGATTGGATTCATGCAAATTGTTGTGTACCATCGACTATGCATCAATGCTTGATTCAATGGCATGGAGATGATGTTGAGCTAGTTCATGCTGACGATTCTATGAGTATAGCAATGGCTGACCCAATGTATTAGGAACTGGAAGACTTCAAGTGTTTTTCTAGCAAACTATGGGAAGGAGGCTTCATTAAAATCAATGATGAAAGCCAACAACTGATCCAAGCAGTCGACTCTGAGAGTTTGTTTTAATGGATAATCCAATAGATGGTACAGATAGTAAACTAGAACATGGCTTTACGTCGGCCGATAAATTATAAGAGATAGATATTAGTTTTGGAGATAGGCCTAGGCCTACGTATGTAAGTGCTAAGTTGGATCCTGAGTATAAGCAAGAGTTGGTGGATCTATTGAAGGAATTTAGAGATTGTTTTGCTTGGGAATATTATGAGATGCCTGGTCTAGATCGATCAATTATTGAACATCGGTTGACAATCAAACATGGATATCGGTCGTTTAAACAAGCTCTGAGGAGATTTAACCCAAATGTTCTTGATGATATCAAAAAGGAGTCTGAAAGATTACTAGAAGCAAAATTTATCTGACCGTACTGATATACAGAGTGGATATCGAATGTTGTTCCTGTGTATAAGAAAAATGAAAAGTTAAGAGTTTGCATCGATTTCAGAGATCAGAACAAGGCTACACCCTTGGATGGTTATCCAATGCCGATAGCCGATATGTTGGTAGATGCAGCAGCTGGGCATAAGGTTATTAGTTTTATGGATGGCAATGCATGATACAATCCAATTTTTATGGCTGAGGAAGACATAGAAAAAATAGCTTTTAGGTGCCCTAGCGCAATCGGTTTATTTGAATGGATTGTAATGACCTTTGGTTTAAAGAATGCCGGTGCAACTTATCAGAGGGCGATGAATTATATTTTTTCATAAGTTGATCGGCAGGGTTGTTGAAATCTACATTGATGATGTGATGGTAAAATCTAAATGGTACAAGGAATATCTAGCTGATTTGTGGGAGACTTTGGAGTGCACAAGAAAACATGATTTAAAGATGAATCCCAATAAGTGTGCCTTTGGAGTAGCAGCTGGACAATTTTTGGGTTTTATGGTTCACAAGAGAGGAATCAAAATTGGTCAAAAAAGTATAAAAGCAATTGATGAGGCAATGCCCCTGACTACTAAAACAGAGTTACAATCTTTGCTTGGTAAAATTAATTTTATCAGGAGGTTTATTTCAAATTTGTTAGAAAAGGTTCTGTCGTTTTCTCCCTTATTGAAGTTGAAAGATGATCAAGAATTTAAATGGGATGACGTTGAACAAAAGGTGTTAGAGGAGATAAAAGAATATATGAAATGTCCACCCGTGCTGGTCCCTCCTCAGCAAGGTAAGCCTTTTAAGTTGTACATGCCAGCCAATAACCAAACGATTGGATCGGCCTTAATGCAAGAGTTTGAAGGAAAAGAACAAGTTGTTTTCTATCTAAGCAGAAGGCTTTTGGATCCAGAAACAAGATATTCTCCTATTAAAAAGTTGTGCTTGTGCTTATATTTCTCTTACACTAAGTTGCGACATTACTTGTTATCGGCTGAGTATACAGTTGTTTCCAAGACTGATGTGATCAAGCACATGTTATCAATGCCAATATTAAATGGGAGAATGGGGAAATGGATTCTTGCATTGTTGGAATTTGACTTGAGGTATGAATCGGCTAAAGCAATCAAAGGGCAAGTAATAGACGATTTCATCACTCAACATCATAAACTGAGTATTGGCTATGTAGAGCTGATACCTTGGATGCTATTCTTTGATGGATCATCGTGCAAGTAAGGTGGTGGCATTGGTATTGTTATTGTTTTACCTCGGGGGGCAAGTTTTGAGTTTGCTTTTCCAACTAAATCAATGACTACCAACAATCAAGCAGAATATGAAGTTATTCTTAAGGGACTTCAGCTTCTTCAGAAAGTAAAGGCCGAGTCAATTGAAGTATTTGGAGATTCACAGTTAATTATTAATCAGTTGATCGGCTTATGTGAATGTAAAGATGATATTATGAGGGGATACTATAATGAATGTCAGAGGTTACTCAAGGAGTTTCCTCATATTTCTCTTTAGCATATTCCAAGGGCACAGAATCAAGAGGCTAATCAGTTAGCTCAAAGTGCGTCAGGTTGTCGAGTGTTTCAAGAGATCTTAAGTAGTGAAACCGTGACTAATGATTGGAGAGTGGAAATAGTTGATTACCTTAAGAATCCATACCAGAAGGTTACCAGGAAGCTAAGGTATAAATCAGCTAAGTATGTTTTGCTAGATGATCAGCTGTATTACAAGACAATCGATGGGGTGTTGCTTAAATGCTTAAATCAAGAAGAAGCTAAAGTGTTGATGGGTGAAGTACAAGAAGGGATATGTGGAGCTCATAAATCAGTTTATAAGATGAAATGGATCATTCGCAGGACTGGATATTTCTGGCCAACAATACTAGAAGATTCTTTTGAATATTATAAGGGATGTCAAGATTGTCAATGTTTTGGTAATATTCAGAAATCACCGGCATCGGCTATGAATCCAATAATCAAACCATGGCCATTTCGAGGTTGGGGAATTGATTTAGTTGGCCAGATTTTTCTGTCTTCAAGTAAAGGACATAAGTTTATATTGGTAGCAACAGATTACTTCACTAAGTGGGTTGAGACAATTCCTTTGAAGACGGTAACCTCAAAAAACAAGGTTGATTTTGTCAAGGAGCATATTGTGTATTGTTTTGGGATTTCTCAAACCATCACTACTGATCAGGGGACAATGTTCAGATCAGAAGAGTTCAGAGATTTTGCTGCCAGTATGGGAATTAAGTTATTCAATTCTTCTCCTTACTATGCTTAGGCTAATGGCCAGGTAGAGGAGTCCAATCAAATTATGATTAAGCTAATCAAGAAAAAGATCGAAGAATAGCCAAGGATGGCCTATCATGGATCGATTAAAGTGTCACCTTATGAACTTGTGTATGGTCATAACGTAGTCCTTCCTTGGGAGATTCAAACTGGATCGAGCCATGTCACACTACAAAGTGATTTGTCAGTCGAAGCTTACAAAAATCTTATGATGGATGACTTAGAAGACTTAAGTTGCCATCAGCTTCATGCTCTTGAGAATATCAAAGCCAATAAGCTAAGAATATCGGCTTCGTGGTCGCCTAATTGGGAAGGACCTTATCAAATTAAACATTGTGCGCCTAGCAATGCTTATATTTTGGAAACACTAGGAGAAGAAGAGGAGTTCGACAGAGCAATCAATGGAAAGTATCTGAAGAAATATTATCCTAGTGTTTGGATTAATACTTGATAGCCGATTTGTTCAGTCATCGGCTCTAATAGCCGGTACCAGAAGGGTATCGCCTCTAGTTCAAAAATGGACCCAAAGGAGTAAAAGCCGATACGATATGTATCGCCTATAGAGCAAAAACAAACACAGAGACAAACATGATATATACAAAAATATTGTAGGAAGTTCACTAAGACGCAGATTTCATTCATTGATCAGTTACAAGCTAATCGAACACCCTATTTACGACGTCCTGAGCTGAAGCAGTGTCCACGATGGCTGTTGCGGCATCTTTGAAGTCCTCAATTTGGTCCTCATGTGCGTCATAGTCGTCGCCCATCGGAAAGCCTAGCTCCATGGTGCAGAGATCATGCCCGGTCTGGACCTGCGCCGCTGCCAGAGCCATCGCCATGCCGCTATAAACACCATGGAGGGCGATCTCCTGAACACGCGCCAAGACGTCCTATAGGCGGTTGTTGAGGAGAGGGCCTCGAGCGTTGACAACCATTGTAGCCGTGTTCACCGTCAGTTGGAGGTTCTCCAACTGCACCATCAAGGCTGGAAAATCACGGAAACAAAGGAGCTATCAAGACAAAGACAGTGGAAATTAAAATGAAGGTTTTGTTGGAGTTCCTCTTACCCGCCACCATGGCATCTGACTGAGCCAACCGTGCCCGAGCAGCATTGGTTTCTTCCTCAGCGGCGAGGAGGGTGGCTTGAGAAGCCTCGAGGTGGCTCTCAAACTAACCGTTCTCCTGAGTTGCCTCAGAATAACGGTCCTTGGCGGCCCTCCACTCCTGGAGGAAACACCGGGCGTCGTCGCTGTTGTAGGAGTCCGACGATGAGTCCGGCACGGCAGCAGCAGATGCAGTAGTAGAAGGCTCGCCGGTCCTAAGAGGAAGCCACGGGAGGCTGTCATTGAGGATGAGCCTACATATGCATTAGTAGATGATTCTCACTATGGACGGGAGCGTTCAGTGTTACCTCATGTGGTAGAGCCGCTGGCTGACCGGGACCTCTTCCTCTGGGAGATCTTCCGCTGTGCGCTTGCCGCGATGATCTTCTCCTACCATGGATGTTGTCCTAGATCGTGGAAGAATAAGGGAAATTGCTACGGGGTTTGTGAAGGTGAAAAAGTACAGGGAGCGGAGGCGATTGTAGGTGTAGATGTGCTTGAAGCTAGAGCCCTTAGCTAGTGTTTATAGCCATGGAGATGGGATGCTCGATATCTCAGAATGTGTAAAGGCAAGCCCAATTAATGGAAGAGGGGGCGCTGTTCTACCAGTACCTAGAGAAAATGCGGCAATTAATGACTGGGGAGGAATTTGAAGAGTTTTTAGCATGAGATCCATTTTAGATTTAATCGAGTCAGATCGAATCACAAGTCAAAATCGGCTAATCCGAAATGGCTATTCTATTAAGCCTCGAGGAGACACGCAATAGGGCAGATAACTTCTTACAAATTGGTACAAGGAACATGAGTATAGGGCAAAAGAGGAGTCACTTAAAATGAAGAAATTGGTTGCTAGCTTCTCCTATTAGAAACTAAGGGCTGAAGAACACTTTGTTCACTATGTCTTTGGCCTAGGAAGCGAGGGCTACAGAGTTGGCGGTATTGAAGAAGTCCCTGACCAGACGCTCATGGTCTTCAGGGTGTTCGGTGGCTGGTAAACCATGGGGAAGAAGTCGAACCTCGTGGCCAGAGCGAGCTTGCGCAACAGCCAATGCCGTGGCAGCACCATGACGAACACCATGAAGGGCAACCTCTCTAACATGGTTTGGGATGTCGTACAGGCGAACCATCGACATGGCACCCCTGGCGTTGATGAATCCTACTGCATACTCTATAGCTGATCGAAGGCTTTCCAACTGGGCCAATAGGTCTAGAAAGATTCAAGGAAAGAATAATCAAGATCTTGAAGACAACACTAAAGAAATAGAGGATTGTGGTAGATATCTCACCCATAATTCTAGCCTCGGCCTCGGCCAGCCTCGCTTGAGTGGAGTTGGCCCCACATTTTGAGATGATGAGAGTGCCCTACGATGCTTTCTGATGAAAGTCCATTTGCCCAAGATCATGGGTTGCATTCTCCTGGTGATGGAGACACTAGTGTGGTGGCACAGACTCATCAAGGGCCGCTTCAGCAAACCTCTTGCCGCTCTCCATATCTTCAAGCCTATTGAAAAACAAATCGCACCAAGGGCATAGAAGGTTTGGGACAAAGCAAGTTGTTTTTCGATCCACAACCATGGCTTGCATATATAGCCTGGGAGATGAGAAGATAGACATCATCAGGGGTATGGAATTGAAGTCAGTTATGGAAATGGATCAACACTCTAGAAATTCAGGGAACGGTTCACTGAAGTACAACAGATTTAGACTTATTGCTTCCCATAAATTATAGATACCATGGGATTGATACAAAAGTTTACATCAACCGACGATCAGCCCACTAAGGCTTCCTTGGATTGAAGGGAGTCCGGATCCCCACAAGGCCGAGGGTCATCATGGACCAAGTCATATCGGCCTGCTGATAGAAGTAGCATCAGGGGTGAGAAAAGGCCACCTGCTAAAAAGATGCCCATATACCCAACCGATTTCTCGGCATGAGCACTTAATAGAGTGAACAAGGGGAAGATGTCCACACATTTGAACCCTTACGAACACTAGAACAGCTCTACGATCATGTTGAGAAAACTCAGGTGATGTTATAAGAATTCTTCTAACCACAGCAGCTGATCCTCTTGCTCAACAAGGCGCTGAAATGAGCGACACAATCGCCCTATGCACAAGAATTCTTCTAACCACTCAAGACCCTCATAGTAAGGTATTATACCATGGAGGGTCTAGTAGAGCCAAGGGTACTTGACGAAGTAAGTAAAGGGAAACATAACTGAGTCGTTGGGTTGCTCTCATCAGGGTCGGATAAGCATTTATAGTCGATCTGGAAGATTGAATCCAAGCGCCCGTGAAGCAATAGTGCTCTCGTGAAGCTTTAAAGTATGGGCTCATAAGCAGCCAAGGACAATTGGTAAAAGTGACAGATAGTAGGCCCTAGGTCAAGGTTCTCTACCCATGACCATGGACCCATCGAGGGTATAGGCGTGGTAATTTTGGAATAAAATTACTTTTATTCGAAAATTAGGGGGCATGTGTTTACACCAAAATTTGGGAAACAAGAACGTGGAAACTCAGAGCTCCTAAGATTGTATCATTAGGGAATCGATCAGATGGTTTTGATGCAGTATCGGAATCGGTTATATTTATGGATGACGTCAGTAGACAACATCAAAGGACTACGTACGGATGACGTCAGGGAGAAAAACATGTTGGACTCTACAAAAAGGGAAAGATTATGGTCCAAATTATCTCAAGTTAGGGATGTTTTCTCTTATACCAAAGGTTGTAATAAGTCGTACTTGAGTAGGATTCATGTTTAGGTTCCTGGTATAAATATTTAACCCCCGGCTATTGTAAAAAGGACAATCCAATCAATCAAAACCAATTACTTTTTCAGCTTCACGCCAACCCTTAGTAGTAGGAGTAGTGTAGATCTTGGCGAGTTATTCAACAAGCAGGGCTACATCGGTGAAAGGTCCTAATGGCTAGAGGGGGGGTGAATAGCCTATTAAAAATTTCTACAACAACACTTAACAAACCGGTTAGACAATTATGAGGCGAAGCAAGTGTTGCGCTAGCCTACTAAAAATACAAGCCACCTACCACAATTCTAGTTTCTATTGTTTCTAACCACACAATGGCTATAGCACTACACTAAGTTAGTGTGCTCTCAAAGGCTAACTAAAGAGTCACACTAACCAAACTAACAAGCTCTCACAACTAGCTACACTAAAGAGCTTGATAACTAGTTTGCGGTAATATAAAGAGAGAGAGCAAGATAGTTATACCGCCATGACGAGGAATGAACCAATTAATAACAAGAATGAAAACCAATGAAGACCAATCACCTCAGAGTCAAATGATGATGCAATGATTTTGTACCAAGGTTCACTTGCTTGCCGGCAAGCTACTCCTTGTTGTGGCGATTCACTCACTTGGAGGTTCATGCGCTAATTGGCATCACACGCCAAACCCTCAATAGGGTGCTGCACAACCAACACAAGATGAGGATCACACAAGCCATGAGCAATTCACTAGAGTACCTTTTGACTCTCCGACGGGGAAAGGTCAAGAACCCCTCACAACCACCATGATCGGAGCCGAAGACAATCACCAACCTCCGCTCGACGATCCTCGCTGCTCCAAGCCATCTAGGTGGCGGCAACCACCAAGAGTAACAAGTGAATCCCATAGCGAAACACGAACACCAAGTGCCTCTAGATGCAAATACTCAAGCAATGCACTTGGATTCACTCCCAATCTCACAAAGATGATGAATCAATGATGGAGATGAGTGGGAGGGCTTTGGCTAAGCTCACAAGGTTGCTATGTCAATGCAAATGGCCAAGAGAGTGAGCTTGAGCTGGCCAAATGGTATTTATAGATACCCCCAAACAATAGAGTTGTTGGCTCAATTATTGGGCTGACTGCGCATCGACCGGACGCGCAGCTCGTGTGCATCGGATGCACCGGTCGTGTATACCGGATGGATCTGGTAGGTCGACCAGACACGTCCGGTCGCTCCCTGACTGACACATGTCCAATTTCAAACTGAAGTAACCATTGCTGCCACACATTCACCTATGACTAGACGCTCAGTTAGAAAGGACCGGACACTGAGTCGTAGCATTCGGTTGAGTCTAGAGAGCACCCAGGTCCGATCAGACGCGTCGTTAGAAAATGACCGGACGCTAAGCCTCAGCATCCAGTCAGAGCACCCAGGTCCGATCAGACGCGTCGTTAGAAAATGACCGGACGCTAAGCCTTAGCATCCAGTAAGCTCCCAGAACTGACCAGATGTGTTCGGTCACTTCGGACCGCACGCTCCTAGCGTCCGATCAACTGTTACGCTAAACATCGACTTCACTGATTCACACCGGACGCGTCCGGTCGCCATATCGGACGCGTCCGGTCACTCTGTGACCACCGCGACTAACTTTTTTCAACTCTATCTTCTTCACCCTTGCTCAAATGTGCCAACCACCAAGTGTATCACCTTGTGCACATGTGTTAGCATATTTTCACAAACATTTTCAAGGGTATTAGCACTCCACTAGATCCTAAATGCAAATGCAATGAGTTAGAGCATCTAGTGGCACTTTGATAACCGCATTTTGATATGAGTTTCACCCCTCTTAATAGTACGGCTATCGAACCTAAATGTGATCACACTCACTAAGTGTCTTGATCACGGAAACAAAATGGCTCCTACCATTTATACCTTTGCCTTGAGCCTTTTGTTTTCTTTCTTCTTTTCGAAGTCCAAGCACTTGATCATCACCAAGGCAACATCATCATCATGTCATGATCTTCATTTGCTTCACCACTTGGAATGTGCTACCTATCTCATGATCACTTGATAGACTAGGTTAGCACTTAGAGTTTCATCAATTCACCAAAACCAAACTAGAGCTTTCAGTCTCCCCCTTTTTGGTAATTGATGACAACCCTTATTCAAAGATATGAATTGAAATTTAATTAAATCCATGTTGCTTGCCCAAGCATATTTACCATGTGTAAAAGGATATGGACAAGTTTCATGAACTTCATATGGTAGCGTTTGCTCCCCCTACATATGTGCTAAGAGTTTGGATTGTAGCTTGCACATATGCTTAGATAGAAAATATAGGAGACAATGTCTACCAAATGATGCTAAGGTATAAGAGATGGACCTTTGAAGCGTGATACCAATTGAAGTGCACCAATATACCATCCTTAGCACCATTAGTAACTAGACATACACAAAAAACTAGAATACCCCGTGAGATGAACATTAGAAGTAAGAGTCTAGTTTTTATAATGTGGGCATGAGTCTAGTTACTTAAACCTATGCATGCTAGTTTTTCATTTCATCATCCAAACCTACAACTAGCATACACAACACAAGCATGGATATTGAAATTAAAAACTTGTGCCATGCAAGCAAACATGTGAAATGCATATTCAAATGCACCATATAAGTCCATGAGCTTGCTCCCCCCTACTTGTGTGCTCAAAATTTTAATTAATCCCCTTCCTTTGTCATATCTCTCCCCCTATGTCAAATTCTCCCCCTATCACTTATATTTTTATTTCTTTCCCCCGTTGTTGTATTTTCACTATCTTAGTACACTATTTCTATTTCTCACTATTTCTATTTCTCCCCATAGCACTAGTATCTTTGTTTTTCTCCCCTTTTGTCATCAATGACCACAAAGGTTCAAAATGTAGATAGGTGGAGATTATTAATGTCAATCAATGGGGTGAGGATCATGTTCCCAAATTCGATTTAATCTAGAATACTTGCCAAAGACATTTAACTCGGTTTGATCCAAGGACAAGCTTCTTCACACCTCCAAATATGGGTTATCTTGTACCATGTTGAGTTAAACACTTAGAGCTCATTTTCTAGATCAAACACTAGGTTTACAAGCTCACAAACATGTCATATGCTACCACTACACCAAATTAAGCATAGAAGCAATAGTAGTACCATCCAAACATCAAAATAATTTGATTTTCATGAATGAGTCTATCAAATGTGAAAGATTTCTAGATGCACTAGATATGTCCTTAGCAAGGATGTATGCCATGCCAAACAACTTTTACCTTGGATTGCTCGGAGAGGCATGTCATATAAGTGGAGGGTGCATCAACACATTTGAGAAATCCAATATGTTCAACTCATTTATTAGCTTGTAAACTCTTTTCTCATCCAATGGGTTGGTGAATATATCAACAAGTTGATCTTCGGTGCCTACACTCTCAATGCAAATGTCCCCTTTTTGTTGGTGATCTCTTATGAAATGATGGCGGACATCAACATGCTTTGTTCTTGCATGTTGAACCGAATTGTTGGTCAACTTGATTGCACTCTCATTGTCACATAGCAATGGCACTTTCTTGAACTTGATTCTAAAGTCACTCAAAGTGGCATTCATCCAAAGTATTTGTGCACAACAACTACCGGTGGATATGTATTCAGCTTCGGTGGTTGATAATGCAACACTATTTTGCTTCTTTGATGACCATAAAACAAGTGATCTTCCCAACAATTGACATGTGCCCGAGGTGCTCTTCCTTTCAACCTTGCATCCTGCATAATCTGAGTCAGAGTAACCAACTAGCTCAAACTTTGCTCCTTTTGGATACCACAAACCAACATTTTATGTAGCTTCAAGTACCTCAATATTCTCTTTGTGGCCTTCAAATGACTTTCTCTTGGTGATGATTGAAATCTTGCACACATGCATACACTAAACATGACATCCAGCCTTGATGCGGTCACATAGAGTAGGCTTCCAATCATAGACTGATACAATTTTTGATCCACTATATTTCCACTTGCATCACTATATAAATTGCCATTTGTTTCCATTGGTGTACTAATGGCTTTGCTATCACTCATGCCAAACTTCTTGATCATGTCCTTGATATACTTGCCTTGACTCACAAATGTACCATTCTTTAATTGCTTGATTTGAAGACCAAGGAAGTAACTCAACTCTCCAATCATGGACATCTCAAACTCATTAGCCATCATTTTTCTAAATTCTTCACAAAAGTCTTGATTGGTTGATCCAAATATGATATCATCAACATAGATTTGCAAGATAAATAAATCTTTTCCAATCTTCTTGATAAAAAGAGTGGCATCAACCTTGCCAATCATGAACCCTCTAGAGAGTATGAAGTCCCTCAATCTCTCATACCATGCTCTAGGTGCTTATTTCAAGCCATACAATGCCTTCTTTAACTTGTACACATGGTCGGACTTCTCTTCATCTTCAAAACCAGGAGGTTGCTCAACATATACTTCTTCATTGATGTAACCATTGAGAAATGCACTCTTGACATCCATTTAATAGAGCTTGATGTTGTGGGCATAAGCATAGGCTAGCAAGATTCTAATTGCTTCCAATCTAGCAACCAGGGCATATGTTCCTCCAAAGTCAAGACCTTCAACTTGTGTATATCCTTGTGCTACCAATCTTGCATTGTTTCTTACTACTATCCTATCTTGATCTTGCTTGTTTCTAAAGACCCATTTGGTTCCAATCACATTATGTCCCTTTGGTCTCTCTACTAATTCCCATACTTGATTTCTTGTGAAGTTATTCAATTCTTCATGCATAGCATTCACCCAATAAACATCCTTCAATGCTTCATCTATCTTCTTTTGTTCAATGGGTCACACAAATAAGAAGTGCTCACAAAATGAAGCCAATCTTGACCTAGTTTGTACACCTCTTGAAATATCACCAATGATAGTGTCCAATGGATGATCCTTTGCAATATTGATTGATTGGAGGATTGGAACTTGATTGCTTGCACTTGCTTGATCATTGGATTGAGATGATGCACTAGCCACTTGATCTTGTTCATTATCATGAGAGCCACTTGTACAAGTATTATTTGTATCATCTTGCACATATGAGTTTGAGAGCACTTGCACTTGATCATCTTCTTCATCATTCACTTGCCTAGGCCTCAATTCACTAACATCCATGTTCTTCATGGCATTTAAAAGTTGAATGCCTCTAATATCTTCCAAGTTCTTATTCACTTCTTGTGAACCCTTGGTTTCATCAAATTCAACATCATGAACTTTCTCAAGAGTACCACTATCTAAATTCAGAACTCTATATGCTTTGCTTGTAGTGGAGTAACCAAGTAGGAATCCTTCATCATATTTCTTGTCAAACTTGCCCAATCTAGTGCCTTTCTTCAAGATATAGCATTTGCAACCAAAGACCCAAAAATATTCAATGTTGGGATTTCTACCATTCAAGAGCTCATATGGTGTCTTCTCTTTCAATAGATGACAATAGAGATAGTTGCTACAATAGCAAGTCATGTTGATAGCTTCAGCCAAAAAAGATTGACTCATATTGTACTCACTAAGCATAGACCTTATCATATCAATGAGTGTTCTATTCTTCCTCTTAACAAGGCTATTTGATTATGGAGTGTACTTGGCCGAGAATTGATGTCTAATTTCAAATTCATCACACAACTTATCAATTCTAGTGTTCTTGAACTCACTACCATTGTCACTTTTAACTCTCTTGATGGTTGTTTCAAACTCATTGTGAATGCCTTTGACAAATGATTTGAATATTGCAAACACATCACTTTTGTCCACTAGAAAGAATACCCACGTGTATCTAGTGTAATCATCCACTATCACAAAGCCATACTTGTTTCCACCGATGCTAGTGTATTATGTTGGCCCAAACAAATCCATGTGCAACAATTCAAATTCTTTACTAGTGCTCATTATGGTTTTCTTAGGATGGGTGTTTTCAACTTGTTTTCCGGCTTGACAAGAGCTACAAAGCTTATCCTTTTCAAACACATCTTTTAAGCCTCTAACTAAGTCATACTTAACCAATCTATTCAATTGTTTCATTCCAACATGACCAAGCCTTCTATGCCATAACCAACCCATGCTAGACTTAGTGAACAAACATGTAGATAATTTAGCTTCACTAGCATTGAAATCAACCAAGTATAGATTCTCATATCTAAAGCCTTTAAAGATCAAGTTAGAGCCATCTACACTTATGATATCTACATCATCTACCCCAAATATGCATTTGAATCCAAGATCACACAATTGAGCCATGGTTAGCAAATTGAAGTTCAAGCTCTCTACAAGCAACACATTGGATATACTCATGTCATTAGATATTGCAATCTTACCAAATCCCTTGACCTTGCCTTTGTCATTGTCACCAAATGGGATATTATCATAACCATCATTGCCATTAATGTTGATTGAGTTGAACATTCTTGCATCACCGGTCATGTGTTGAGTGCACCCACTATCAAGAACCCAATGTCTTCCTCCGGCTTTGTAATTGACCTACAAAAGAACATCAATTTTTTTAGGTACCCAAACTTGCTTGGGTTCTTAAAGGTTAGTGACCAAGCTCTTTGGCACCCAAATGGCTTTCTTCTTTGAGCCCATCCATGGTTTACCAATGAACTTAGCATTTACACCATTTGCACCCTTGATAAGCATATAGAAAGAATCAAGCTTAATGGAGGATACATTAGCATTTTTACTCTTGTTCTTGCACTCATGCTCTTTATGACCGACTTGCTTGCAACTAGTGCAAAACTGACCATTGTTCTTCACAAAACTAGTCTTGTGAGGAGCAAAGGCCGCCATGCCTTTCTTGAGGATATAGCCCAATCCCTCTTCATAGAGAAAAGCTCTTTGGCTACCCAAGCACATAAACAAGCGGTTCTCACCACCATAGGCCTTAGCCAAAGTATGAGTGAGCTTATTGACCTCCTTCTTGAGGTTCTCATTCTCAACCATTAGTGAGGCATCACAAGTGAAACCATCACTACTAGATGAGGTGGAAGTAGAAGTACTACAAGAAGGGTTAATGGGAGCAACAATAATAGTCATAGATAATGATTCATCAATTATATCACAATTTAAGCCTACATCACAAGTCTCAACATGCTTCTTCTCATTTTGTTCATTAGGCAAAAAAGAATGAGCTTTTTCAAGCTTCTTGTGAGCCTTGCCAAGCTTCTCATTGGCTTCCTCTAGCCTCTCATGAGTTGCTTTGAGCTCATCAAGGGCTAGCTTAAGGGCTTTTACTTCCTTATTTAAGCTCTTGCATTCCTTTCTCTTAATGTCAAAGCGTTCTTTAGCATCTTCTAGCATGTCAAATAATTCATCTTTAGTAGGTTCATCATCATCACTATCACTATCATTTTCATTACCATGTTCCTCATCACTTCCATCATCATAAGTTTGTACCTTAGTAGCCTTAGCCATGAAGCATGATGGAGTGTCGAAGAGAGAAGGCTTCTCATTGATAGCAATGCTTGCAAGTGCCTTCTTCTTGGTGGTCTTGTCATCATCACTATCATCATCATCACTTGAGGAAGCATCACTATCCCAAGTGACCATGTATGAACCACCCTTCTTCTTCTTGGTCATGTTGTCCTTCTTCTCTTTCTTTTCCTTCTTGTCCTTCTTCTTGTTCTTCTTGTCACCATCTTTGTCACTATTGTATGGACATTGAGAAACAAGATGATCTTTGCTTCCACAATTGAAGCACCTTCTTAACTCTTCCTTGTTCTTGGATGAAGATTTCTTCTTTCTAGCATGGTAGCCTTTCTTCACCATGAACTTGCCAAATCTCTTGACAAAGAGAGCCATCTTCTCATCATCATCATCATCCCATGAACTATCATCTTCACTTGAGGTGTCTTGCTTTGCCTTGCCCTTAGATGATGTGGCCTTGAATGTCATACTCTTCTTCTTGTCATCCTTCTTTTCATTTTTCTTCTCCTTCTTTTCTTCCTTCTCATCTCATCTCTATAAGTATCATCGGTCATAATATCTCCCAAGATTTGGTTTGGTGTCATTATGTCAAACTAGTCCTCACTAGCAATGTGACCAACATGCCAAATCTTGTGGGTAAGCATTTCAAGAACTTATGAGAGAAGTCATTGTCATCCACCTTCTCACCAAATGCTTTGAGATCATTGACAAGCACTTCCAACTGATAGAACATGTCCGGCACACTCTCATCTTCCTTCATCTTGATGCTAGAAAATTTCTCCTTGAGAATGTATGCCTTTGCACCCTTCATTGCCTTGGTGCCCTCAAATGATTCTTCCAACTTATTCCAAGCCTCATGAGTCATCTCAATGTTCTTGATTTGCTCAAATGTTCTCTCATTGATTGCATCATGAATTGCACTTAGAGCAATGTCATTGTTTTGGAGAAGCACTTCTTCGACCATGGTGGGATTTTTTGGATCATTAATCTCAATTTTGGTTTCTACCACCTTCCACACATTTCTATTGATTGACTTGATATGTGTGGTCATCTTTGACTTCCAATATGGATAATTTATGCCATCAAATTGGGGTGGCTTATTAGTGTTATTGATGTGAGCCATTTTTACACCGAAGGTTATTAAGCCTCAAATCACGGTGACCTCGGCTCTGATACCACTTGAAAGGTCCTAATGGCTAGAGGAGGGGTGAATAGCCTATTAAAAATTTCTACAACAACACTTAACAAACCGGTTAGACAATTATAAGGCGAAGCAAGTGTTGTGCTAGCCTACTAAAAATGCAAGCCACCTACCACAATCCTAGTTTCTATTGTTTCTAACCACACAATGGCTATGGCACTACACTAAGTTAGTGTGCTCTCAAAGGCTAACTAAAGAGCCACACTAACCAAACTAACAAGATCTCATAACTAGCTACACTAAATAGCTAGTTTGCGGTAATGTAAAGAGAGAGAAAAAGATAGTTCTACTGCCATGTCAAGGAATGAACCAATCAATAACAAGAATGAAAACCAATGAAGACCAATCACCTCAGAGTCAAATGATGACACAATGATTTTTTACTGAGGTTCACTTGCTTGCTGGCAAGCTACTCCTCGTTGTGGCGATTCACTCACTTGGAGGTTCACGCGCTAATTAACATCACATGCCAAACCCTCAATAGGGTGCTGCACAACTAACATAAGATGAGGATCACACAAGCCATGAGCAATTCACTAGAGTACCTTTTGGCTCTTCGATGGGGAAAGGTCAAGAACCCCTCACAACCATCACGATCGGAGCCGGAGACAATCACCAACCTCCGCTCGATGATCCTCGTTGCTCCAGGCCATCTAGGTGGCAGCAACCACCAAGAGTAACAAGCGAATCCCGCAGCAAAACATAAACACCAAGTGCCTATAGATGCAAACACTCAAGTAATGCACTTGGATTCACTCCTAATCTCACAAAGATGATGAATCAATGATGGAGATGAGTGGGAGGGCTTTGGCTAAGCTCACAAGGTTGCTATGTCAATACAAATGGCTAAGAGAGTGGGCTTTAGCCGACCAAACGGTATTTATAGATACCCCCAAACAATAGAGTTGTTGGCTCAATTATTGGGCTGACTACGCATCGACCGGATGCACAACTCGTGTACATCGGACGTGTCCGGTAGGTCGACCGAACGCATCCGGTCGCTCCCTAACCACCATGTGTCCAATTTCAAACTCAAGTAACCGTTGTTGCCACACATTCACCTATGACCGG